>NC_042616.1:675404236-675721736 GCF_901001135.1 Rhinatrema bivittatum | reverse complement strand
GAAGCTGAGCAACAGGCAGTAGGAGTGGCAAGAAGAAAAGCTAAAACCCAAATGCCTGAGTTCAATACAGATGCAAAGGTTTTTCCTATGAACTGGAAGGATTAAAAATATGTGTTCCTAAAAAACTGCTACAGGTAGAATCTATCTAGGTTGATTAAAACAGGGGTTGTTTTCTGAAATTCTGAACAAACTGATATAAAATAAAACTTGTTGATATTTAGCTCTCAAATTTTAATGAGGATACTACTACTACCAATAATAATATTATTAAAAAGTACAACAATAATAATCATAATATACTTCCCATCCCAAAGATTAATCCAGCAAGTTGTTTCAGTCACAATGCAGATATGATACCAACTTCTTACACTAACACAACTTAAGTTCCTTTTTCTTTTTTTTTTTTTTTTTTTTTTTAATAGCTGTGACAACTATATACAGATATAGTTTACATTTCCAAATGGTTACACAACTCAACCTTTCAGAAAGAAAGAAATAATAAATGATTTGTTTTAAAAAACGGCAACTAAAAAATGTACTCGGTAGGAGTACAGCACCTGCAAGTTAGGGTACATCACCTGTAAAAACAAGTTCTTCATAATTAGCCTCAGCAAAGGCTCAAACGGAGTGATTCTTGAATACCTTCAACTCTATCATTTTTCAGAATCTACAATTCGAGACCTAACTCAAAAGCTTTTATCGGAACAGGAAGACTGCTTTTCAATGTTCTTTAAACAGCTCATCCCAAGCAACCATCCAAAAGGGAACAGACAATCCAGGAGTTTACCCTCTGCAATTCAACAGATCAGATTTGCCTGAGGCTGTGGAAAAGGAGTGCATCTAATACTCAAAGCACTTTTTATTTTCTGTAAGGGGAAGATGAAATTAAACTCCTATTTTTTTCTTATGCAAATTAAGAAATCAGTTACATTAATTAGTATGCAAGCAATGTTACTTCAAGGGTTTCTTCCCATGTTTATTAATAAAGTAAATAGCCCAGCTCTACAATAGGCAGACTTTGTTGATGCATAAGCAGGGCATCCTTTTCTTACAGAATACCTGCCAGGGATTCTTACACTTGTCAATTCAAAATGAATAACCTGCTTAAATAAAGTGAGAAATGGATGCTGAAAACCACATTCCTTTCTGTCTAAAATCTGCACTGTCCAGGTCACCTTATTGTTATTTGGGACTTGGATGTGTTAAGAACAGCAGGGTCCTAGCATTCACAGTGCCCTATCAACTGTGAGTTTGAATTCGAACAACTTCTGCATTAAAACCTTTTTTTTTTGCCAACCCATCCTCACCAATGTTGCCCCACCACTTGGAGCTTTCAGTGGATGCGCCCCCCCTCCTGCACCAGCAAGCCAAGCATATCAAGTGTGCCTGCAATACTCACAGGCTAATGAACAATGAACAAAAACAAAAGCAACAGCAAGACTCCTATTATCTGATCTTCCGTAAAACACAAAAACTGCCTTTGCTGGTGCAGAGGAAGTGCCAGTAAGCCTGCAGGTGTGAGCCAGCTAAAAGAAAAAGCTTTGGCTAAATAGATTCTTTGACTGTCAGGGATTAGAGTCATGGCACCAGTAGTAATACACATCTTTTCCTTTAACTTACAAAATTTTCTCACGAGTCTTGCAAGAGTTTACCCCATCAGGGGCTTTCTGAGGCTATTGAAATGTCTTAAGTTTTAATTAAGTTGGAGTTGTCAGAAGAAAGCTTTTTTGGCACAGAGTCAGGGTCATTAATTACTGCTATCTTTGTTTCTTTCTGAAGAAAGAACTCTACTGACTTGTTGGGTTACTTATACAGCCTAGATTTTCTATCCTGCAGTCCTTATTCACCTCCAAGCAGGACTCGATTAAGTGGTTTACCAATTGCTTCCATCAATTCGATTTATGAACACTATGGATAGCCTCAAGTTTATCTTGGGGTACTGTTAACAGAAACATTTTCTGCTTTAAAAGAAAGAATCTTCATTTTAAAATAATGTAACCTATACACAATTGCTATCAATTAATAATTAGCATTTCACAAAATATAATGCTATTTTTATCTTGAAATATAAATATGCAATTTTAAAGTTTATTAACAGCTTGATCTTTGTTTATAAAACAAATAGAATTTGGAACTGAAGGCTTGACTTTGGAAGACCTAAATAATTCCACATTTAGGTTCAACAACAAACTGTGGGGGTCATTTTCTATAGCTTTCGCACGTGAAAAGGGACTTTTCGCATGCGATAGCTAGATCGGGCGGAGTTGGCACCAGAAGGAGAGGAGTCGTGGCGGCACCGGGGCGGACGCAGCAAAGACATCACTGACGGCAAAAAGGTACGGCCCCTTATTGCCGCCAGCAACACACCCAATAGCACCACCTTTCACGGTGGCGCTATTGGTTTGAGAAAGCTGGCAGCGATCGCACCACCGCCCCCCCCCCCCCTCGCCCCCCGGTACTGCACGATTCACTAAGGCCTGCAATTTTAGAAAATCCAGGCCTGTGTCATCCCATAATGGATACACAATATTCTAGCCAGTCTCTCAGCATAACCAGCATTAATCTGTATATGTGAAAGAGAAACCAAGGTTCTCTAGGATGACCTCAAAGAGACAAAGTCTCTACATAAGAGCCATCAGTAGGCAGATGCAAATAGTGTGACTACAACAGGCACACAGAGCTGGAGGTGCTCCATGATTTTCATTCTGCACAGGTCTTTAAATGGCCCTGTAGGTGAGAGTCAATGGCAAGGTGCCAGATGGGTCCTATCTCCCTAGATCAGTTCTCTGCAGAGTGGAGGAGGATGCTATGGCCATTGAAGGACCCAGCTGCTAGGAAAGCCGAGTGTTTGCAGGATGAAAAGTTTTGCCTTTCATCACTGCATCAAGATCTGCTCTAGCATATAGATAACCCTATATCTAATTACTACAATGGGCTGTTAATCATAGGTTAAAGTAAACTTGCCTTTCTTATGTTATATTAAAGTACTTACTGGGAACAATAGTTAAGTTTAGTTTATTCCAATTTCTTGACTACTTTCTTGCTTAACAAAGCACTGAAAGTGGTTTATAATAGCATTTTATAATTTGTTTATATAATATAGAGTTGAATTTTGAAAATCATTTACACACGCATAGGGAGATCAACTTTGATCATGGTATTCAATTTGAATGCATGTGGACTTGCGGAGATTCATGCAAGTATTTTATAAACTGTATGGCAGGTGCCACACAGTTATTAAAATATTGTGTATTTGTCCACAAAAGTATACTTGTATGTTGTAGTAAACATGCTTACTTTATCTATTTTACAAAAATCCATGCATATATTTTAGGTGCATAAAAATATATAACATATCCAACCTAATAACCCTGATTTAAATACTAATGCAGCTATTTTAATAAATTGTGCGTCAATACAGTTCTGAAAATACTTATTTGTGTGAGTACCTGAATTTACCAGTTTGCCAATACCACCAGTTCACCTAGTCCTTCTGCAGTTCACCTAGACTTTCTAGCACTTCATTCTGGCACCCCCACCCCAAAAATGTAGACTAAAGGAAAGTCGAATTTCAATTATGCAAATCCATTATCAGGTGTAAAAATGTTTGGTCAAGTTTGGTTTTGGGGGGCAGTTTTTCATGCACAGAGGTAGGAACAGCAAAGTACACATCATAGAAGATTTGATGTGATTTGGAGTGAGGAAAGGTACACAAAGATGAGATTTGTACAATGTACTCTCGACCTAGCTTGATAGCAGCTAGATAGAGAGTACATCAAACTAGGTCATGAGTACAATGTACAAATCTCATCTTTGTGTACCTTTCCTCACTCCAAATCACAACTAATCTTCACTGTTGTCTACTGTGCAGTTCCTACCTCTGACTGTGCATGTAAAACTGCCCCCCAAAACCTAGGCCACCAGCAAATCCTCACCTCATTACTAGTTGCCCCTCCTACAGTAGTATAAATAGTTTACCTATAAAAGAGCCTAATAAAGAGTCTCTCTCTCATTACCCTCTCTCATGCCCCTTTTTATTATCACGGGCAAAATTTATATCAAAATGTTAAATCTAGGTCTAAGTTATACAGCTAACTCAGTTATTCAGAGTTAGCTAACTCTAGTTGTGGCATGCGGTAATCCCAAAGATAGACCGGAAACTAGTGGAGATCAAACAAAACAGGATATATGATCCCTCCTGCTAACACCAGAAACTAGTTGAGCAGCATACTTTTGTAAGAACTGCAAAGATTTCAACACTGTCCCAGGTAAACCTAAGAAAGGTGCATTATAGTAATCCAACAGAGGTAAGATTAATGCCTGGACTACAGAACAAAAGTCAAATGCTCTCAGCCCAAGTTTAAGGCCACGCCCCACCTGTAGCTAAAAAAAAAAAATACGACCAAATCACAGCCTTGATTTGAAGAGTGAAACACAAATGAGAGTCACTCAGAAAGCCAAGACTCCTAGCATAGAACAAGACATGCGGCACGATTCACTTGACACAAATAAAAGATGGTATTGCCTTGAAATTATTGTGCTATATAATTACGTAGAGCATATAGAATGACATGATTTAATGGGACACAGTCAACATGGATTTACCCAAGGGAAGTCTTGCCTAACAAATCTTCATTTTTTTGAAGGGGTTAATAAACATGTGGATAAAGGTGAACCGGTAGATGTAGTGTATTTGGATTTTCAGAAGGGGTTTGACAAAGTCCCTCATGAAAGGCTTCTACGAAAACTAAAAAGTCATGGGATAGGAGGTGATATCCTTTCGTGGAATACAAACTGGTTAAAAGACAGGAAACAGAGAGTAGGATTAAATGGTCAATTTTCTCAGTGGAAAAGGGTAAACAGTGGAGTGCCACAGGGATCTGTACTTGGACTGGTGCTTTTCAATATATATATAAATGATCTGGAAAGGAATACGATGAGTGAGGTTATCAAATTTGCAGATGATACAAAATTATTCAGAGTAGTTAAATCACAAGCAGACTGTGATACATTACAGGAGGACCTTGCAAGACTGGAAGATTGGGCATCCAAATGGCAGATGAAATTTAATGTGGACAAGTGTAAAGTGTTGCATATAGGGAAAATTAACCCTTGCTGCAGTTACACGATGTTAGGTTCCATATTAGGAGCTACCACCGAGGAAAAAGATCTAGGCATCATAGTGGATAATACTTTAAAATTGTTGGCTCAGTGTGCTGCAACAGTCAAAAAAGCAAATAGAATGTTAACAATTATTAGGAAGGGAATGGTTAATAGAAGAGAAAATGTCATAATGCCTCTGTATCACTCCATGGTGAGACCGCACCTTCAATACTCTGTACAGTTCTGGTCGCCGCATCTCAAAAAAGATATAGTTGCGATGGAGAAAGGCTATTCAGCCTATTCCTATGAGGAAAGGCTGAAGAGGTTAGGGCTGTTCAGCTTGGAGAAGAGACAGCTGAGGGGGGAAATGATAGAGATCTTTAAGATCATGAGAGGTCTTGAACGAGTAGATATGACTCGGTTATTTACACTTTCGAATAATAGAAGGACTAGGGGGCATTCCATGAAGTTAGCAAGTAGCATATTTAAGACTAATCGGAGAAAATTCTTTTTCACTCAACTCACAATAAAGCTCTGGAATTTGTTGGCAGAGATGTGGTTAGTGCAGTTATTGTAGCTGGGTTCAAAAAAGGTTTGGATAAGTTCTTGGAGGAGAAGTCCATTAATGGCTATTAATCAATTTTACTTAGGCCTGGTTTTAGCCTCTGTTGGAAACAGGATGCTGGGCTTGATGGACCCTTGGTCTGACCCAGCATGGCAATTTCTTATGTTCTTATGTTCCTACAATTTATTTATTTTATTTATTTATTTATAGAGTTTTATATACTGTCGTTCGGTATTGCCATCACAACGGTTTAAAATATTTATCATTTAGTTAACATGGTTAGTGCAATTTCATAGGTAAAGTGTTCAACTAGAGTAAGAGGAGCAGATCAAACAACAAGATTAGTAGGAAATAAGTATGATATTAAATTTTTCAAGGGTAACAAAGGTATAATATAGAAAAAATCAGTAGGAAGTACAGTGTAATGTTACATTTTCAAGGGTAATAAAGGTATAAATATAAACATGGCTTCTGTTATAGGTATATTCATGTGGCATGAATTTTTGTGATCTTCCAAAATAAGAACATAAGAACATGCCATACTGGGTCAGACCAAGGGTCCATCAAGCCCAGCATCGTGTTCCATTCTCCTTGTCATTTTGGTCGCCCTTCTCTGTACCTTCTGCATCGCAATTATATCTATTTTGAGATGCGGCGACCAGAATTGTATACAGTATTCAAGGTGCGGTCTCACCATGGAGCGATACAGAGGCATTATGACATTTTCTGTTTTATTCACCATTCCCTTTCTAATAATTCCCAACATTATGTGTGCTTTTTTGACTGCCGCAACACACTGAACCAACGATTTCAATGTGTTATCCACTATGATGCCTAGATCTCTTTCTTGGGTGGTAGCACCTAATATGGAACCTAACATTGTGTAACTATAGCATGGGTTATTTTTTCCTATATGCATCACCTTGCACTTATCTACATTAAATTTCATCTGCCATTTTGATGCCCAATTTTCCAGTCTCACAAGGTCTTCCTGTAATTTGTCACAATCTGCTTGTGATTTAACTACTCTGAACAATGTTGTATCATCTGCAAATCTGATTACCTCACTCGTCGTATTTCTATCCAGATCATTTATAAATATATTGAAAAGTAAGGGTCCCAATACAGAACCCTGAGGCACTCCACTGCCCACTCCCTTCCACTGAGAAAATTGTCCATTTAATCCTACTCTCTGTTTTCTGTCTTTTAGCTAGTTTGTAATCCACGAAAGGACATCGCCACCTATCCCATGACTTTTTTTTTTTCCTAGAAGCCTCTCATGAGGAGCTTTGTCAAACGCCTTCTGAAAATCCAAGTACACTACATCTATCGGTTCGCCTTTATCCACATGTTTATTAACTCCTTCAAAAAGGTGAAGCAGATTTGTGAGGCAAGACTTGCCTTGGTTAAAGCCATGCTGACTTTGTTCCATTAAACCATGTATTTCTATATGTTCTGTGATTTTGATGTTTAGAACACTTTGCACTAGTTTTCCTGGCACTGAAGTCAGGCTAACTGGACTGTAGTTTCCCTGATCACCCCTGGAGCCCTTTTTAAATATTGGGGTTACGTTATCCATCCTCCAGTCTTCAGATACAATGGATGATTTTAATGATAGGTTACAAATTTTTACTAATAGGTCTGAAATTTTATTTTTGAGTTCCATCAGAACCCTGGGGTGTATATCATCTGGTCCAGGTGATTTACTACACTTCAGTTTGTCAATCAGGCCTACCACATCTTCTAGGTTCACCGTGATTTGGTTCAGTCCATCTGAATCATTACCCATGAAAACCTTCTCCAATACGGATACCTCCTCAACATCCTCTTCAGTAAAAACAGAAGCAAAGAAATCATTTAATCTTTCCACGATGGCCTTATCTTCTCTAAGTGGCCTTTTAACCCCTCCATCATCTAACGGTCCAACTGACTCTCTCACAGGCTTTCTGCTTCGGATATATTTAAAAAAGATTTTACTGTCAGTTTTTGCCTCTACGGCCAACATCTTTTCAAATTCTCTCTTAGCCTGTCTTATCAATGTCTTAGATTTAACTTGCAAATGCTTATGCATTATCCTATTTTCTTCTGTTGGATCCTTCTTCCAATTTTTGAATGTTGAGGGGGAGGGGGAGTTTAGTGACAGTCTTGGTATGCTTTGGTGAACAGCCATTTTTTCAGTTTTCTTGAAAGTTTTCTGGCTGGGTTGTAGTCTAAGTGCAGTCGGTAGGGTATTCCAGAGTTGGGGGCTTGTGAGGGAGATAGCACAGTCATATATTGATGTCAGTTGTGTGGTGCGGCAGGGGGGGGGATTGCTAGGAGTCCTTTGTTGGCAGAACGGAGGTTTCTGTGTGGTTCGTGTGGTTTAATCACTTCGTTTAACCAGTCTGTTCATTCCTCATATATGTATTTGTATTTTGTATTTTATTGGAAGCCAGTTTAGGGATGTAAGAATTGGGGTTATGTGTTCATGTTTTTTGGTTCCAGTGAGAAGTCTGGCTGCTGAATTTTGTAGGATTTGGAGGGGGCGAATGGTGGAGAGAGGTAAGCCGAGTCTTTATCAGATTTAATGCCAATTTGCTGTGGGTAGATGCAACTTAGGAGACCAGATCTGATGTTTCACACCATGAAGAGCTTACCAGGATATAGAAAAGTATTTTGCCTATATTTTGTAGTAAGTCAGCCAGAATTTTAGAAAATTGGCGAGATGTAAATGTTGAATAACAACACCAAATACTTATAAGATTGAACCCTGTGGAACACCTGTTGCAATGGTGTGCCATGCACAATGACTTCCAACAGCCCTGACTTACTACATTCTCCCACTGTATCAACAATTCCATACTCTCTAAAATGATAGGGTAAAATCTGATAGTTGATTGTGTCATAAGCTGATGAAATATCAAGCATAACCAGAATGTATCCCAACCTGAACCTTATTGAAATATTGTTGCAAGACCTGAAACAAGCTGTTCATGCAAGGAAACCCTCAATTGTCACAGCATTGAAACAGTTCTGTATGGAAGAATGATCCAAAATTTCTTATGGACAATATGAGAGACTAATCAACAATCACAGGAAATATTTTGTTATAGTTACTGTTGGTCAAAAGGGTACCACCAGTTACTGAATGAAGGGTTTACATAAATTTTCACACAAGGGTACTTATTGTTGAATTTTTTGTTGAATAAATAACATGTATCCTTTTTATCAGCATTATTTATTTATGAGGTTAGTTTTTCCTCTTATTAGGGTTTAGATTAGGATCTAATCATGTTTTGAGAATAAACTGCTAAAAGACAGAACATCCTAGGGGTGTCAGAAACTATTTCTCAGCATACTCTATACTATTTTTACAATCGAAACCCCTCTGAAAATTAATTTGAAAACTCAGGTTTATGCATGTAAATGGGCTTTAGAAAATTGCCTGGAGGGAGGTTGTACATGTAGATCTAAGTTTTGAAATGATTCAGTGTAGACTTTCATGTGAACAGCATGAGGGGAGAGTTGGGATGGCAATAGCATTCATGCACATACTTTCAATTTTTAAATGCACACACACAAATATATTTGTACCTGCTAATAAGCAGGCGTAAATGGATGCATGTACAGTATGTTGCACTGTGTTCCACATGTACCAGCTAATTTTCAAAGCAGAATTACTCATATAAGTGCATATTGAAAATTTGGGCTAAAGTCTATCTGTACATTGTACACCCAAATTTTAGACCTCTGAAAATTATTTTATCTATATGTTATCAGTTGCCAGAGAACAAGCATGTGTTAGCAGTGGCAATGCCATCAACATTCTAGGGGTAAGAGTCAACCCAAGCATTATACTACTACTGTGCAATAAGGAAGTATTTGGAAGAACAGCCTGTTATATCTAAATATAGATCTTGGATCATTGATAAATATAGCACTTGGCACGTTTCAAGCTGATTTATTGAAGTATTGTTGTGAGCGCGGCCTTCGGGAGCTGATGGCACAGGCTCGGCACCCGTAACTTAGCTCATAGGAGAGCGGAGCCCTTGGGCCACGGGATGGCTCAAGGTGGGACATGAGTCACACCCATGGTGAGGTATGTGTGCAGGAATGGGTGGCACCATAACAGAGCTGAATGGAGCTTGGAAGACCGGGCTTTTGAAATAATCCTCAGGCGAGGACTTGGAGACGTGGAGCTTGGAACTTGGAAAACATGGAGCTTGGAAGAAGCTGAGATGTGGAGCTTGGAACGTGGAAGAAGCTGAGACGTGGAGCTTGGAACTTGGAAGCGGAGACGTGGAGCTTGGAACTTGGAAGCGGAGACGTGCAGCTTGGAACTTGGAAATGGAGACGTGCAGCTTGGAACTTGGAAGTGGAGACATGGAGCTTGGAACTTGGACGAGGAGACGAAGGCTTGGAACTTGGACGAGACACAAGAGGACAGAGCAAGACCTCTCAGGCGCCCTATACAGCCCGCACGCTGGTCACAGACCACACTGCCCCCTACGCGCCCTACATAGCCAGATGGCTAGTCACAGACCATGAGGGGAGTGGGGCGAGCTCGAGAAGTCTCTTAGCACAGGAGTGAAGTGACCCCTGGGGTCCTCCGGAGTCGGAAGGGTAAAGTCTTAGAACTTGGGAACTTGAGGACCAGAACCTCCACGTTAAAAACAGGAAACTCCGGAGGCATGGATCATACAGGACCTGGAGCATTAGGACTAGGGACATCAGGACTCGGACATCAGGACACAGAACATCTAAAGACAGCTGGGAACAGAACCATCAAGGGACAGCTGGACATGGCTGGAATGGAGTCACGGACATCATTGGAATGGAGTCACGGACGTCTCTCTGGAATGGCTCATGCACATCTTCTCTGGAATGGACTCATGGACCATTTTTCTGGAATGGACTCATGGACCACTGGAAATACGGAGCATCTGGAACATGCATCTGAGATGAGGAGAACTCCAATAGCATCCGAGCAGATGCGAAGACAATGGAGGAATGGAGTGAGGCCCTTTTATAGGGCTGACCCAGGAAGAAGGCAGAGGCTAGCAGTTGATGGGGCCATGGCCACTTCCTGCCACTGGTCCTTTAAAAGGAGGAAGGAGGCTTGGCTGCAGCCTAAGGAAGGCTGGAGGCAGGCTTCAGGACCCTGGAGAGCGGCCCTGCAGAGCAGGAAGAGGCAGGCCTTGTCAGCGGCGTTTCAGCCGCATAGGAGGAGGGCCCAGAGGCAGGAGATGTCAGCTGCATTCCTGCCGGTTTGGAGAGCAGGGCCTGAAGGCGGCATCCAGACCACAAGAGGCCTGGTCGTCTGCGGCTCAGCCATGAAGGCAGCAGTGGTCCAGGCCACAAAGGAGCAGTCCCTGGCCGTGGAGGTAAGGCCCTGTGCATGGGAATGAGGGCAGGGGCGCAACAAGTATATTCTTTTGAGTAAATTTTCAAAGGTGTTGCGAGCAGAAAAATAACATACATGCACGCAAGTAACATGTATTTGCATATATGCTAAATTATAAATATCGAAAGTATATGTGTTTTTGGTTTTGCATGTAAATTTTACCATAAAAAAAGGAATGGTCTGGGGCATTCCAGAGTAGGTTCAAGAAGCATGTATGATAGTTGCTATTTTATAAGAGATATATTATACAAATTATTGAACTGGTTTGTATAAATCATACCTGCTAATTGACTAATGCAAGTGAAATCGGACTTGTCTTTTGTGTGAGAGGCCTGAATGAACTGGTGGAGGTTCAGGTTGTGCTAGAGGATGTAGGTGAACTGAAAATGGACTGGGTGAACTTGTGGTGATATTGGCGAATTGGTGATTAAAAGTGCATATACAAGTAGGTATTTTTAAAATTATACATCTTTATACTTTATAAAATTGTGAAGGAATGTCTCTGGAAACCCTCCTTAACCAGTGCTGGACCAGGCATCTAGCCTGAGCCACCTCAAAAGGTAGAGATGCAGGTAGTTCAGTGGATGGATCCCTGGAAAGCAGACATAAGAGTTTGGGCCCAGCTGGGAATGGATAGACCCTAGGTCTCCAGGAGAAGGCAGCTCCAGTAAGAAGGTGAATAACAAAAGATATGCCATGCTGGGTGAGACCAAGGGGCCATCAAGCCCAGAATCCTGTCTCCAAGTACTTGGAAAGTACCCAAACATTAAATAGGGCCCATGCTACTAATGCCAGTATCAAACAGTGGCTATTCCCTATTGATTAATAGTTGTTAATGAACTTCTTCTCCAGGAAATTATCTAAACCTTTTTTAAACCCTGTTATACCAGCTGCCTTAACCACACCCTCTGACAACGAATTCCAGAAGTTAATTGTCAGTTGAATGAAAAACAAATTTTCTCTGATTTGTTTAAATGTGCTACTTGCTAACCTCATGGAGTGCCCCCTAGTCCTTGTATTATCTGAAAGAGTAAATAACCATTTCATATTTATCTGTTCCAGACCTTTCATGATTTTGTAGACCTCTATCATATCCTCCCTCAGCCATTTCTTCTCTAAGCTGAACACCTCTTACCTCTTTAGCCTTTCCTTCATAGGAGAGCCATTCCATGGCTTTAACATTTTGGTCTCCAATTCTCTGTACTTTCTCCAGTGCAACTATATCTTTTTTGAGATGTGGTGACCAGAATTGCACACAATTATCAAGGTGCAGGCTAACCATTGAGTGATACAGAAGCATTATGACATCATCCGTTTTGTTTGTCAATGCCTTCCTAATAATTCCTAACATTGTGTTTGCTTTTCTGACCCCCACAACATACTGAGCTGACAAGTTCAATGTAATATCAACTATGAAGCCCAGATCTTTTTCCTGGGTGGCAACTCTTAAAATGGAACCTAACATCGTTTAGCAACAGTATGGTTTATTTTTCCCTATATTCATCATCTTGCACTTGTCCACAATATCTTTCATCTGCAATATGGATGCCCAATCTTCCAGTTCTTCAAGGTTCTCCTGTAATTTATCATAATCCACGTCTGATTGAACTACTCTTAATAATTTTGTGTCATCTGCAAATTTGATCACCTCACTCATCGTACCACTTTCCAGGTCATTAATAAATATATTAAAAAGTACCAGTTCAAGTACAGATCACTGAGGCACTGCACTGTTTGCCTTTTCCCACTGTGAAAACAGTCCATATAATCCTACTCTATTTTGTCTCTTTTTTAACCAGTTTGCAATCCTCCTATCCCATGACTGTTTAGTTTTCTTAGAAGCCTCTCATGAGGGACTTTCTCAAATGCCTTCTGAATATCCAAATACATTACATCTACTGGTTCATTTTTATCCACATGCTTATTTACTCCTTAAAAACTGCAGCAGATTTGTGAGGCAAGTCTACCCTTGGGGAAATCCATGCTGGCTGTGTCCCATTAATTCATGTATACTTATATGTTCTGTGATTTTATTCTGAAGATAACGAATGAACATGAATCTTGAAAGTAAATGCTGAGAAGTGAATAGTGAATATGGAAGATAAATGCAAAGAAGTGAATACTGAAGTTAGTGAGTGTGAATGTGACTGTGAAGGTAAGCCACTTTTGTAAATAAAGTTTATAAAGTATAAGAAAAATCAGAGTCTAGCATGTATCTGTCCTCTGGGGAGCTACAGATGGAGGGAGAAAGGCACTAGAGAGAAATTTGGCAGAGTGCCAAAGGATCCAGTGAGCATACCACTGGAGTAGAAAATTGAAGTAAAATAAGAGTTGAAAACAGACACAACTGGTTGCAGAAGAAGAGTGTGGAAGCTAGGGGAATGGTCCTAAGACCAGCCCTGAAGAGGCACAACCCCAGGGCAAGGAGATACAAACAGCCAAACCTGGGCTGAGCTTTACAGAGCTAGGTCCCCTCCCCCACTAGCCAGATTAGCCCTGGTAACCAGGAAAAAGAGGTGCTTCACGGTGAAGATGAAACACTGGCGTTGCCAGAGAGATCTGATAAAAGTGCTGAAGAAAAGACTGACAGAGATGCTGCAGAGAGGACTAATAGAGGAGCTGCCAAGGGGCCTGACAGAGGCAGCACAGAGAAACTTGATGATAAATACCATGAAAGAAGTGGAGAAAACTGTTGGTAATGAAGCAGATGGAAAAGAGAAAAATTCTTGTGGCAGTGCAGAACTACAGCCTGTGAAGGAGCAACAGCAACCTAAAGAATACCAAGAAGTCCTAGCAAAAGAGTTTCCAGAAACAATATGCCTCAAGGAAGAGGACTGGAACTCAGCTTCATACAGACTCTTTTAAAATAGCATTGGTTAGATGGGCTGTTTAGTTTAATAACAGAAATAAAGTAGAATGCTTAAGTGACCTGATATATATTAAATTATGTGGGGATACTGGGGAAAAGGGTACAGTAGACAGTTTTGACCATGGGGGCATGTTTAACGGTGACCCTAGCAAGAATAGGAAATGGTGACCCTGGAGCCTTTACACTGGGTTTAATAGGCAAAGTGACCAGGGAATTGTATAGAAAACATGTACAGTTGTAGGGGAGCTTGCTTTGTCTTAACCCATCGATGTGAGGGAAGAGTCAGCCCAAACTCAGGCCAGGGTGGTGTAATGGGAAGAGAAGTCACTTCCCTGGAAGATATCCAGAGGAGAAAAGATGCTCGACCCAACAGGTCCAAGCTGAGGATGAAGGTATGTAAAGGAGTGCCCCTGGAAACCCTCCTTAACTAGTGCTGTGTGGCATCTAGCCTGGTGCACCTTAAAAGCTAGAAACACAGGTAGCTCAAGGGGTGGATCCCCAGAGAGCAGAGATAAGAGTTTTAGCCCAGCTGGTAACAGACATACCTCAGATGGCCAGGAAAAGACAGCTCCTGTAAAAAGGTGAATACTGAAAGTAAAGAATGAATGAGAATATTGAAAATAAAAGTTGAGAAGTGAATAGTGAAAACTGAACAAAAATGTTGAATTGTGAATACTGAAGATAAATGCTGAATTTGAATGTGGCTGTGAAGATAAGCCACTTTTGTAAATAAAGGTTATATAAGAAATGTCAGAGTCCAGCATGAGTCTATCCTCTGGGGAATTACATACATCTTGTATATCTCACAAAAAAACTCTATTTCCATGTATAATTCAGGGATATTACATATACCTGTTATTTTAATTTTTTTGGTCCTAAATTATATGCGTGCATCGACTTACATGTGCAAATGCAGTATCATGAATAGGTTTGAAAGTTAGGCTCTGTCTCACTAAGTTTTGTCCATTCTTAGTAAAATAAACAGCAATCTATAGGGATATTGTGCATTTACAAAGATATTACTTGATTTAAGTTAATTTAAATCCATCAAAATCCTCTAATTTCTAAAAGCTTGCAGAAGTAATATTTTAATAGCATATTTTGGAACTGCTTTTAATAAAATCACTGGCAAACTAATGTTTATTTTTTACACTTTAACTTAAAATTTCTGATTTATGGAATATGTTTTACCATTCAGAGCTACTAAGTTCAGCAAGTAAGTTACTACAAACTGGCTCTAAAACTTGTCTGTGTCATAGTATAAATAATTATGGCAGTCTCTTGGGCTTTACTTAGTTTCTATATATGTATTTGAACTAAAATAATTAGAAGCAACATGTGCAATAAATTATTAAAAACTACAGTGTACTGGATTCTGCATACTTTATTTATTTGTTCGATTCATAGCGCACTGCCGAAAAGAGATTCCAGTGGGACTGCAAAACATTCAACACAAAATTACAATATGTTAAAAACAAAACTCACAAATATGCATTTGTTAAAAATAATTCATTGCATGGGACGTCATTTATATATGGAATATGTATTTTTTCAGTCTCATAATCTTGGTTTCCAGTGCTAGGAATGAGATTTAGAAGAAATATCATTAGTTTGGTATATTGCAATATAAATGGCAATATAAATGGCAATAAAGAAATATTACAATATATTAATTTGTTATGTAACTGCATTGATTAAAAAGTTAAAGCTGCTTTTTTTTAATATGCATGGAAAATTGAATGAAAAGTAGAGGCAGACTAGATGAGTCAATTGGTCTATACCTGTCATTGTCTACTATCTTACTATGTGTAACACCCCCCCCCCCCCCCAGTGAGTCTGTTTTGCATGGGTGGGGCCATAAAAGAATTTATATGTTCTTTAGGGCAGAACCCTGACTTGATCTTCTCTGTGCCCCTTTCTCTAGGGCCTGGATCCTTTTTGTTGGGGCGGGGAAAGTTTTACTTTCATGGCTTAGTGAAGGGTTACTAACTTCAATCTAGCTATCTCTGGAAGAGGGTTAATTTCTCTTCTCTATGAGTTCTGTGTCCCAAATAAGTACATTGGACAAATTAGGTTAGTGTCCAAAATTAAAGTCTTTACTGATAAAATAGTTGCAGATGGCACAATAAATATTGTTTTCCAGCACCAACAGTCTTTTCTCTTTTTGGTTACAGTATTCAGCTCTATCTGTGCAAGAATTTTTCAAGCAGGCAAGGGATAAATCCATCTTCCTGGATTAGGTGAATTGGAATCCTTGGAGGGCAAAGTAACTCATAATCTGGTCAGAGAAAAACCCCTTGCAAAGATGGCTAAATATCCTAACCTGGGGAGAGCGTGAGTAATTTCCCTTCTGACTGTCTTCCCTTGTATCATCTATGAACCTGCCTGCCTCAGACGCTGTCAGCTGATTTCACCTGAGCCACAGCATAAGATTGTTGCAAACAATGGCATGCAGCCACCAGAATGTCCTTTGGCCCATTTTGGAGGAACTCTCTCTCAATATTCCTTGGATTCTCTAGCAGCCATGGGTAAGAAGAAAAATGGTAATTTGAGATTGCCTCCATGTGCATCTCACTCTACCCCTCAACAAACTCAGCCAACTTTAGAGACCTTTCATTTTACTAGCCACAGTTTGGGGCAATGTGAGCTGCTGAGACCTCTGGTTCCATTCCATTAGAGACATTGGTCTCCTTGAGTCCCCTCGGCCTGGAACCTCTGTAGTTGCCTTGTACTTCTCCTTTGTCTCCTAGGGTAGAAAGGGAAGTCTCCATAAGTACCCTTACTCTTTCCCTGGATAGGAGATTTCAGTTGGAGTGAGGTAATGATGTCTTCTAACCCTCAATTAATGGCTAAAACTGCTTTGATAACAATGGATCTACTTTGGTCAGCAATTACCAAGTTGGAACTGGCATTTTCCACTAGGACTGACTCTGTTTTGGGACCATTAGGTACTTTAACTACCCAAGTAAATGAACACTCTCAGAAGATCTTAGAGAGACAAATTGCTACTGTTGAGGAAACATGTTCTAATACGCATGATACTGTCTCCTTGATTAAAGATAATCAGCTTTTACATAGGAAAATTGAAAGCATGAGTAATTACTCTAAGCATTTTAATCTGAGGGTTCTAAATTTTTCCCAATGTGTTTTGATCTCTCTAATGGAGATGATTAGAAGATTCTATTTAGATTCTCTAAAAATCTCTAAAGAAGCTATTCCTGAAATACATAAATTTTATCTCCCAGAGAGTAAAGCTGATATACAATCAAAATGTGAAGGTGCTAGCAATAAATGGAAAGAGAATTCCCTTGATCTAACACAATTTTGGAAGAATCTAATTTGGATTTCAAAGATAGTGCTACTTTGTTAGTAGTTTTTGCTTGTGAATATAATAAACAATGGACTTAGAAACTTTTTTTTCTCTTTATAAAGTTTCTACTTTTCTTGGGCATAAGATAGCTGTATTCTCAGATGTGGTTAAAGCAACGCAAAAACATAGAAGATTATTCTTGACTAAAAAATCTAGTTTTGGCTCTAGGAGCTACATTTTTGTTAAATTCCTTTGTAAATACCTTATCAAATTTTAGAGAATCAGTTATTCCTTTTTTGATCCCATTCAATTGGAGAATTTCCTACATAAAAGTATTTTCCTTCTTTGGATATTAATGCTGTAAGGTAAATCCAAGATGAGCCATATTAGAAATAGTGCTAGGAATGTCCTGTTTGATTTAAATCAAGAGTATGTTTCTCCTAGAGATATGCATTCATTTTAAAAGAAATAGATAATGGCAATGAAATTGTCTATTTTGTCTCTTTTCGGAAGAGCCACAAAACAAAAAAAATGATGAAATTGTGTAAAAATTAGTATTTCATGTTACTGCGCACTAACTGAAAATGTTAGCAATCAGTTAAAAACATGTCAATTGGGGGAGCAGTTTGTTAGCTAGAGTTATGGTTATGCATTCCCATAGTTATTGTTTGTGTTGCCAAGGTTGCAAGGTGGTATTTGTGGGGGGATGGCCAGTGCCTGGTAACAAACATAAGCAAACAACTGATATAATAAATATTTAATACCATCAAGTTTCTAGTCAGCAAATGCAAAAGCATGTATTGCAAATGCATATTTTGAATTAGTCAATCCCTTTGTATTTTAGTAAAGGGGCTCTGGCATTTTGGTGCATGCATACTTTTAATTCCCCTGGTGTCTTGTCTGTGTGTTTGGGGGTGGGGGGTGGGGGTTGGTAACTGGTGAGAGGAGAAGTGGCTGGGGTGAATGTAAGGGATGGTGGGTGGGAGAGAGTCTGGTTGGGGTGGTAACTGGTAAGAGAGAGAGGCAACCTGGTGTGTGTGAGGGTGACTGGTGAGAGGTGGAGTGACTGGGGTGGCAATATGGGGTGACAGGTTTGAGAGACAGATTGGAGTGATGAGTGGTGAGAGTGGGTGAATGGAATGACTATGGGGTGACAGATAGAAGAGAGATTGGTTGGGGTGTTAACTGGAGAAAGAGAGGCAGCCTGGTATGTCGTGGGATGATTGGTGAGAGGAGAAGTGACTTGGGTGACTATACGGGGTGACGGGTGGGAGAGAAACTGATTGGAGTGGTGAGAGTGGGTGAATTGGGTGACTGTATGGGGTGACAGGAGCAAGACTGGGTGGGGTGGTGACTGGTGAGAGAGAGGCAGCCTGGTATGTGGTGGGATGACTGGTGAGAGGGGAAATGACTGGGGTGAATTTAAAGGGTAGCAGGTGGGAGAGAGTCTGGTTGGGTTGGTGACTGGAGAGAGAGAGGCAGCCTGGTATGTGGGGGGCTGACTGGTGAGAGGTAGAGTGGCTTGGATGACTATATGGGGTGACAGGTGGGAGATAAACTGATTGGAGTGGTGAGAGGGGATGAATTGGGTGACTGTATGGGGTGACAGGAGCAAGACTGGTTGGGGTGGTGACTGGTGAGAGAGAGGCAGCCTGGTATGTGGTGGGATGACTGGTGAGAGGGGAAGTGACTGGGGTGAATTTAAAGGGTAGCGGGTGGGAGAGAGTCTGGTTGGGGTGGTGACTGGTGAGGGAGAGGCAGCCTGATAGGTGGGGGGGGGGGGGTGGAGTGACTTGGTGGACTTGGTGAGAGGTGGAGTGACTTGGATGACTATATGGGGTGACAGGTGGGAGAGAGACTGATTGGAGTAGTGAGAGGTGAGAGGAGGTGAATTGGATGAATGTATGGGGTGACAGATAGGAGTGAGACTGGTTGGGGTGTGACTGGTGAGAGGGAGAGTGACAGGGGTGACTGTTTGGTGTGTCAAGTGGGGGAGAGAGACTTGAGTTAGTGACTGGTGAGAGAGAGGCAGCCTGGTATGTGGGGGTGACTTTTGAGAGGGGGAGTGACTGGGGTGACTGTTTGGGGTGATGGGTGGGGGAGAGAAGCCGGTTGAGATGTTGACTATTGAGAGAGATTCAGCCTGGTATGTGTGTGTGTGTGTGTGTGTGGGGGGGGGGGGGGTTTGACTAGCAAGAAGGGGAATAACTGGGTTACTAAATGGGATGACAGGTGAGAGAGACTTCTTGGGGTAATGACTGGTAATAGAAAGACAGCCTGTTGTGTATGGAGTGGGACTAGTGAGAGGGGAAGTGACTGGGGTGACTGTATGGGGTGATGTGGGAAAGCGAGGCAGCCTGTTGTGTGTGTGGAGGGGTGACTGGGGTAACTATATGGAGTGACTGGTTACCCCCAAACACACCAGCTGCCTCTCTCTCTCGTCACCACCCCAACCAGACTCTTTCCCACCTGTCACCCCATACATTCACCTAAGTCACTTCCCCTCTCACCAGTCACCTCCCCCCACCCAAACATACTGAGTCACACCAGGGGAATTCAAAGTATGCATATCACAAAATGCCAGGGCCCCTTTCCTAAAATACAAAAGGATTGGTGAATTCTAAATATGCATTTGCGTTACATGCTTTTGCTGACTAGAACTTGATGCTATAAAATTACATCACTTGTTTGTTTACACTTGTTACCCCTATAAACACCACCTTGCAATCATAGCAACACAAACAAGTACTGGTAACTAAGAAGGCAGCCAGTGGAATGCAGAACCATACCTCTAGCTAACGAATTCCTCCCAAATTGACACTTTTAAACTGCTTCGTAACATTTTCAGTTAGTGTGCACTAAGTCCTGTTAGTGCATACTAACTCACAGGTCTATCAAGTACCGAGTGGTAGGAAGAGCTGCATTAGTGCCTACGGCACCCGCGGTTACCGCCCGCACAGTGCAGCTCACCTACCACTCGATCCTGAACACTAATTTTATTTAAATGTAAACCGCGTCCGAAAAGCCTTAGACCCGCGCAACCCATTTTACTGGATAGAGCGCCTATACAGTATCCTGGGTGCGCGGGCCTAAGGCTTCACGCCACGCTGGTATCTGTCATTTTCAGATACCAGGAAGCGAAAAAACCAAAAGCAAAAAGTAAGTCGCTTCGCCGCTTCACTCTTCCCTCCCCCCGGAGCAGGGCGCGAAAAGCAGCCTTGCTCCGGGAGGAGGGAAGCGGCGAAGCGACTTACTTCTTGCTTTTGGTTTTTTTGCTTCGCCGCTGTCAGTGTCTTCCCTTCCTCTTGGAGCAGGGCGCGAAAAGCAGCCTTGCTCCGGGAGGAGGGGAGAAGAGACACGGACAGTAATTTTGGTTTTTTTTCAAAAAGCTAAAAGTAAGTTGCTTCACTGTCAGTGTCTCTTCTTCCCTCCTCCCAGAGCAAGGCTGCTTTTCGCGCCCTGCTCCGGGAGGAGGGGAGAAGAGATGACAGCGGCGAAGCGAAAAAACCAAAAGGGGACCCGACCCGACCCACTTTTGCAGCCGTCCGGCATCGCTGCTCCCCCACCTCGTCCGGCATCGTTGCTCCCCTGCCTCGTCCAGGAAGATGGCTGCCAGCACGGGGGAAAGCGGCCCCTGTGCATTCAATTGGCTGCCGTGACGCCAAACATCGTGACGTCATGTCTTGAGCAGCCAATTGAATGCACAGGGGCCGCTTTCCCCCGTGCTGGCAGCCATCTTCCCGGACAAGGCAGGGGAGCAACGATGCCGGACGAGGCGGGGGAGCAGCGATGCCGGACGGCTGCAAACGTAAGTCGGGTCGGGTCCCCTTTTGGTTTTTTCGCTTCGCCGCTGTCATCTCTTCTCCCCTCCTCCCGGAGCAGGGCGCGAAAAGCAGCCTTGCTCCAGGAGGAGGGGGGACACTGACAGCGAAGCAACTTACTTTTAGCTTTTTGAAAAAAAACCAAAATTGCTTTTGGTTTTTTTTCGCTTCGCCGCTGTCAGTGTCTATTCTTCCCTCCTCCCGGAGCAAGGCTGAAAAAGCAGCTCCGGGAGGAGGGAAGAACTGAAGCAACTTACTTGCACGTGGGAAAGCGGTCTCCGTGGCAGCCCCAGTCCTCTCCCCTGCTCCCGAAGCCAAAAAAAAAAGCGAAAAAAACGTTGCAGCCCCCCTCCGATGTCCGGAGGGGGGCTGCAACGTTTTTTTCGCTTTTTTTTTTTTTTTTTGGCTTCGGGAGCAGGGGGGGGGGCTGGGGCTGCCACGGAGACCGGCACCCATGATCGCAGCCGGGGCAGGTGAGCGGGGGCTGGGGGAAAGCTTGCCATCTACCCTTACCCCTGCCTCTACCGCAGGGGTCAGGGTAGGCGGTAAGTTTGCAGGTTAAACGCGCGACAAAACGGCAGGGAAAACTAGCGATAGTCGGGGCGCGGGTTACGGGATGCTAGGGAATAGCTAATTCGCTCGTTTGCATGCAATATACATGCCGCGGGCGGAAGGGGTTGCCCGGGGAATTTAGGACGTGGTAGGAGTAGGTTAAAGGGGATTTGGGATCGCAGGAAGGGCTAACGCGGCCGGAACATGAGTAAAAAGCAGCTTAGGAGCAGGGTAAACGCGGCCGCACTTTACAGGATAGGCCTGACAGGAAGTAGGAAAACACGAAATAAATACCTCCCGAACCATTTAAAAAATGAAATCTAACAGATAACGACCCAAAACAAAAATGACATGAAAAAAAAAATCAGTGCACATCCCTAGTTTCTCCCCATAATATGGTTTGGCTAAATATTGGAATATTGTTTCTTGTGTTAAATTGTGTATTGATATGACTATTTCTTTTTTGATTTCTTAAAACAATCTCTTAAGATTTCTTAAATCTCCGTACAGGTTCTTAAATCTCCGTACAGGTACCTGTACGGAGATTTAAGGAGGTACCTGTACGGAGGTACCTGTACGGAGCTACCTGTACGGAGGTACCTGTACGGAGATTTCTTAAATCTCCGTACAGGTACTTGCCTCTCTTTTCTCTGCTCTGCAAGCCAGGATCCAGGGCTTGGATTGAGCTGTTTCCTGCACCCAGCCCTCCATTGGACCCTCTCCTCCTCCTCCACCTCGTGGCTGTTGACCCCTCCCCCAGCTGGAAGACTGCCCTGCTTCTAACGAATGTGCTTTTAAATCTCCGTACAGGTACTTGCCTCTCTTTTCTCTGCTCTGCAAGCCAGGATCCAGGGCTTGGATTGAGCTGTTTCCTGCACCCAGCCCTCCATTGGACCCTCTCCTCCTCCTCCACCTCGTGGCTGTTGACCCCTCCCCCAGCTGGAAGACTGCCCTGCTTCTAACGACTCCGCTTTTAAATCTCTGTGCTGGATGCTAAGACCCATATTGATGACATCACTTTTGAGCGACACAGAAAAGAGTCATCTATAAAAATCTAACCTGGTCAAGCGCCACGCGCCTAGCGTCACGCGCCGAAGGAGCGCGACAAAGGGGCCTGCCCCTTTGAGCGCCCCTTCGGGCAGCCACTTCGGACCGCCCTGAAGGACCCTGGAAGACCCTAAAGTACTACACGGACCTCCTTCTCACCCAGCAGTCCCTTTTGACCCTGAGGTATCGCTGCTCACTTGCCAGCCTCTCAGCCAAGACCCATCCAGCTCCAGGACCTCCGAGTGAGTGGGCACCTCCTCAAAGTGCCTATCTCACCTCTCACAGGTGCTCATGAGCCTGCCTCCCAGCCACTGGACTACTCCCCCTAACACCTTAAATTGCTCTATTCTGTTATTTGTGCATGTTATCTAAGCTGTATAACCTGCATGGTACACTATTTACACCTCTTACCCTACCTAATCAGCTTTGTGCCCTTCCCTCAGTGCCCTTCTCTCAGTTTAACTCCTTGATACCTTAATCCCCGCCTTGTACTACCCTATATCCTCTCAGTTTCCTTTTTACCTACCCCCTCTCCCTCCCTCCTCCTTTGCCTACTCACCCACTATGACCACACAACACATCAACCGCATCCACCTCCCCCACAACAGACTCCCCCATTCCCATCCCCCCCGTCCCACCCCCCCCCTACAAATCCCTCCTCCCTATCCTCACTACCCCCCTCAACCAATTCCTTGGACTCACTACCCTCTCCATCATTCTGTTCAACGCCCAATCACTCTCCAAAAAAACCCCCATCCTAAATGACCTCCTCACTGACACCAAGCCAGACATCTGTGCCATCACGGAAACCTGGCTCAAAGAAACAGACATTGTCCTCCTGAACCAGCTACCTACACAATCCTACGAATTCCTATCCATTCCAAGACCCAAGAAAAGAGGAGGTGGCATCCTCCTAGCCTTCAAGAAACACCTTAATCTCAAACTCTCCCACACCACATCACCCTCCAAGCTAGAAATTGGCCTCTTCAAAGCCCCCTCACTGCAAATCTGTCTCATTTATGCCCCTCCTGGATCCATCGAAAGGGACCCCTCCCCCTTAATTGAATTCTTATCTGCCAACATAAACAGTGAAATCCCTTCCATCATACTAGGAGACTTCAACCTCCATGTCGATGCCACCCCCCTTACCCCTTCTTGTGAGGCATTCCTTACTGCACTCCAAGCTCTAGGCCTTAGACAAATTGTTGCCTCCCCCATGCACCAAGCTGGTCACTCCCTTGACCTTATATTCATCAACCACTGCTTCCTACCATCCCACCCCCCCCCCCCCACCTGCTCCCCTGTACCTTGGTCCGACCACTTCCTCATAAAAGCCCTCCTCCCCCTTAACTTCCCTACTACCCCCACTCCCTCAAACAACACCACCTTCACCTTCAGGAAACCCTGCTCTGGAGATGAACTGGCTCTTGCCATTTCCAACACATCCACTAGCCTTGACTGCTCCAGTCCAGAGACTGCCATCAAATCCTGGCTCAGCATGACTCTTGAAATTGCTGACAAACTATGCCCCATCTCCAGACGTAACATTACCCAACCCACAAAAAATCATCAACCCTGGTACACGACTGAACTAAGATCCCTAAAAAATACCCTCAGGCAGAGTGAGAGAAACTGGCGTAAAGCCCCCTCACCCCAACTCGCCTCAAGTTTCAAAACTACCCTTCACCAATATAGAATAACCACCCTCAAAACAAAAAGAGACTACTTTTCAGCTAAGATCCACCAATACATGTACAACCCGAAAGCCCTTTTCAATTATGTTGCCAACCTCACCAAATCCTCTCAGCCCACTATCCCTGAGAATGATGCCTCCACTAAGAGCGAAGAAATCGCCCAGTATTTCCTCACAAAAATCACCAACATCCTCCGCAGATTTCAACACCCTTCTCCATCCACCTCCCCTTCCCCCTCCCTCCAACCTTCCCCCACTTCACCCACCCTCCAAACTCTTGACCTGACTTCCGCTAAAGAAGTGGAATCTATTCTCAGAAAACTCAAACCAGCTTCCCACCCTTCAGACACCATTCCCACAAAATCCCTCCTCTCCATCCCGAACACTATATCCAAACCCATCGCAGACATCATAAACTCCTCCCTCTCTTCAGGCTCTGTCCCAGATGCTCTTAAACAAGCTATTGTCAAGCCCCTCCTAAAAAAACCAACACTAGACCCTAAAGACCCCGCTAACTTCCGCCCTATCTCTAACCTGCCCTTCCTATCCAAAATTATGGAAAAGATTGTAAACATCCAACTTACAGAATATTTAGAAAGCAACAACATTCTGCATCCAGCCCAATACGGCTTCCGTAAATACCTCAATACAGAAACCCTCCTGCTCTCCCTCACGGACCACTTACTCATAGGCATGGACCGAGGCAACTGTTACCTCCTCGCCCTACTCGACATCTCAGCTGCCTTTGATACCATCAACCATAACCTCCTCATCAACCGGCTATCCGAAATAGGCATCTCAGGCCTAGCCCTACTATGGTTTAAATCCTACTTATCTAACAGAAAGTTCTCCGTCAAGATAGGAAACGCCAACTCCACACTCTATCCCTTGTCTCAAGGTGTCCCACAAGGCTCCTCCCTCTCCTCCACCCTTTTCAACATTTATCTCACACCTCTATGTCAGCTCCTCACAGACCTCGGCCTCAAATTCTACCTCTATGCAGATGACGTTCAAATCGTCATTCCCATTCACAACTCTCTCTCAGATGCCCTTGCCTTCTGGAACACATGTCTTGCCAACATCAATGACTTCCTCACCAACATCCACCTCGCTCTAAACTCCTCCAAAACAGAGCTGCTCCTTATCTCTCCTCACCTCCCTCCCAAACCACCGATCTCCAACGATCCAGCTTTCAACGTCATAACACCCCAACCCACAGTAAGAGACCTTGGGGTTATCATAGATCAACAACTCAATCTCAAAAAACAGATCAACTCCATCCTCAAAGAAGGTTTCTTCAAGCTTCACATCCTGAAGAAACTCAGACCCCTCCTCCACTATCATGACTTCCGCACCGTCATCCAAGCCACCCTTTCCTCAAAGCTGGACTACTGTAATGCCCTCTTCCTTGGCCTACCCTCCTCCACCACCAAGCCCTTACAAATGCTCCAGAATGCCATCGCCAGGGTCATCACCACTCAAGGAAAGCTGATCACATTACCCCAATACTCAAAGAACTCCACTGGCTCCCCATCGCATCCCAAATTCTCTTCAAAATTCTAACCATAGTGCACAAGTCCATCCACTCGCACAATTCCAATTGGTTGGATGAACCCTTTCGTCCTATACGCACTGAACGACCCACTCGCACTGTCAACAAAGGCACCCTCTCCATTCCCCCTTTGAAAAAAGCCCACCTCTCCTCTACTAGGGACCGTGCACTATCCATTGCAGGCCCTAAACAATGGAACGCCCTCCCTACCACTCTCAGGCTAGAGCCATGTTACGCCAAGTTCAGAAAAAAACTTAAAACATGGCTCTTCCGACAAGCCTACCCTGATTAAGTACACCGACTTCTGCAAGTATCTTGCCTACGCCTTGTATATTCCTGTAAATAGTCCGTTGCAGTTTTTATTTATTGCTTTAATTCCTCCACCTCCTGCTCTTTGTATACTCCTCCTTGTTCGCCCTCCCTGTTCATTGTAATTTCTACCTTTAAAGTTACATTGTTAACCGGTATGATGTATGCATACTAATACCGGTATATAAAAGTTTTTTTTAAATAAATAAATAAATAAAACAAGTCTTCTTGAATGATGTAAAAAACTTCAATAAAGAATAAATGATAATAATAAAAAAAAATCCTATCCTTGCACAGAAAGTAAATTTTTTCTCTTCCCATGGGCTGAAGACTCTGGATGGGTATCCTCTAAGATACTTACAGTTCTTTTACTCAACAGTTAGCAGGTCTTCCAATTTCTTAGGTTTATCACAGTCATATTCTCTCCTCTGGACCCCTGATGGGAGGGATCTCTGGATACAGGTATCTTAAACTGAACTCAAACAGTAGCCAAGAACAGCATGGGGGTAACTTGGTTGATGCATCAGTTACTACCCTTAATCAAAAAGCCTGATACTACACTTCTGATGCAACTCCAACATTGCTCTCTGCTTCAATAGCAGGGAGTGAAAGGAAATTGGACTCAAACAGTAACCAACAAGAGCCCTGACCTTGGCAGTCTGAGTAACTGATAAGTATGGGAAACTGATAACTATGGGAGCTTGCTGAGCAGACTGACTGGGCCATTAGGTCCTTTTCTGCCTTCACTTCTATGTTTTCTATGTTACCATGCTCTAATGCAGGAAGCAAGAGGCAGCTAAAACAATCTTCCTCCTGGATGTCTCAACTTAATATCCTTTTCCATTAACCGAAAATAACATCAGAGTTAATCCTTGTAGCAGGTTACCATCTCAGATGGGCAGGTCTTTTCTATCCCTCGGTATCCCAAACATAGGGTTTCCTATGCCTTGAATCCAGGAAAGGCCCAGGTGTCCAGAAAAGATCCTACCACAAAAATCTCAAAGTCACGAAAATAACCTGGAGGGATGTCTTAACCAGCTACTGAGTAGACCCTCCCAACCCTTGTCAGGATCCCCAGGCTGGGTTAACCTGATTCCTCTGACTGGGCCAGGAATACGAAAAAAAGGAAATTTTCCTCACTGCCTCCTAACTCTGCAACAACTATAAAGAACTGACAACAGACTCTTGGAAGAGAGCACTTTTATAAAGTCTCTCAGGGGTATAGCCATTCCCAGACCCCTCAAAAGGAGAGGGCTGAACCTGAATGGATCCTCCCCCCCCCCCCCCTCCCCCCATTCACTAACCTGTTCTATCTAGCAATTCTTAGGGCTTACCGGTAACCAAAAATGGCTCTCAGTTACATGTGTAAGAACTTAAGAAGTTCTTCTTATTTGAAAGGCTCTATGGTGTATCCAACCAGAATCTCTGTAATCTATATATGCACCCCTCACTGACTAAGCAGGGAAGTTTATTATTTCATATAGTTATATGATATTGCACATGGGCTTGACTAATGTACATTTTCTCTTTTTCTCTTTTCCTTTTTTTTATTTTTTCCTTTTTGTATCTTTTTCAATATTTTTTCCACAGCATTCAAGGAGTACATCAACCAACCCTCTATACTTGTGAATCAAAATGATAGAGGAAAAAACCTCAGACAGCACACCTTAAATGCTAGGGATGTGAATCGTGTCCTCGATCGTCTTAACGATCGATTTCGGCTGGGAGGGGGAGGGAATCGTATTGTTGCCGTTTGGGGGGGTAAAATATCGTGAAAAATCGTGAAAAATCTAAAAATCTAAAAATCGCAAAACCGGCACATTAAAACCCCCTAAAACCCACCCCCGACCCTTTAAATTAAATCCCCCACCCTCCCGAACCCCCCCCAAATGAGTTAATAACCTGCGGGTCCAGCGGCGGTCCGGAACGGCAGCGGTCCGGAATGGGCTCCTGCTCCTGAATCTTGTTGTCTTCAGCCGGCGCCATTTTCCAAAATGGCGCCGAAAAATGGCGGCGGCCATAGACGAACACGATTGGACGGCAGGAGGTCCTTCCGGACCCCCGCTGGACTTTTGGCAAGTCTCGTGGGGGTCAGGAGGCCCCCACAAGCTGGCCAAAAGTTCCTGGAGGTCCAGCGGGGGTCAGGGAGCGATTTCCCGCCGCGAATCGTTTTCGTACGGAAAATGGCGCCGGCAGGAGATCGACTGCAGGAGGTCGTTCAGCGAGGCGCCGGAACCCTCGCTGAACGACCTCCTGCAGTCGATCTCCTGCCGGCGCCATTTTCCGTACGAAAACGATTTGCGGCGGGAAATCACTCCCTGACCCCCGCTGGACCTCCAGGAACTTTTGGCCAGCTTGTGGGGGGCCTCCTGACCCCCACGAGACTTGCCAAAAGTCCAGCGGGGGGCCGGAAGGACCTCCTGCCGTCCAATCGTGTTCGTCTATGGCCGCCGCCATTTTTCGGCGCCATTTTGGAAAATGGCGCCGGCTGAAGACAACAAGATTCAGGAGCAGGAGCCCGTTCCGGACCGCTGCCGTTCCGGACCGCCGCTGGACCCGCAGGTTATTTAACTCATTTGGGGGGGGGGGGTTCGGGGGGGGGGGGGATTTAATTTAAAGGGTCGGGGGTGGGTTTTAGGGGTTTTAGTGTGCCGGCTCACGATTCTAACGATTTATAACGATAAATCGTTAGAATCTCTATTGTATTGTGTTCCATAACGGTTTAAGACGATATTAAAATTATCGGACGATAATTTTAATCGTCCTAAAACGATTCACATCCCTATTAAATGCCACAGACTTTTTAATGGTGCAAGCGGCCACAATAGAGTTAAGATGTAAGATGCCCTGAAGCAGCAGTGGGAGCTGTTTTTTCAGGACTCTTGGAGCAAATACCAACCTCACTTGGAGATAAGTACTAAATGGATTGTTTTGTTTTGAAGAAATTATTAAAAGAGAGTTTGTTGAAGCATGAATAAATGATTTTAATGGAAGGGTTTTTCTTCCAGTGATGGCAGCCATGCGGAGGAAGAAATTGGAAGGAAGAAATACATTCATTTGAATAGTAGATTAAGTTAAATAAACACAATTTTAGGAGGAAGAAAATGAACATTTTTTTCAATCAATAAGAGGGACTATCTCCTAAAAAGGATGAGTACCATCTCTGCATGTAAGCAGAATTATCCATCGTGTGCAAATACTAAAATATTTGATTGTTCTAAAAATGTAAGTTAGAGGAACTATGAACCATGTCCCTTTTGGGTCTGCTTTCTAATTATCAGTCTGCTGGTCAACATGCTATAGGCCTATAAAAATGGAAGTAAGTCCACAGCTATTCCTGTAGCTTATTAGCTTATAGAATAGAATAAACATTTGTGGGCTATATAGCTTAAGGAGGAAATCATAGTGGAAAGGAAAATTCACTGTGAAAGTTATCTATTCTTGTAACGATTGGAATTCTATATCCCAAGCTCAAGAGAACAGCATAGCTACAATGAATATATTGAGCCATATAACTTATCAAGTTCTGTATCTTTTCTGGTGACTACTACTTGATGGTTAGCGGGTTGATTTTGAAAATGTTGCACACTTGAATGTTGCGCACTTGAAAAACGGGGGTTACGCATGTGGCCAGGTCTTGCGTATGCCGCACACGCGTAACTCCTGTTACATGCAGAAGTGCCAGGCCAAAGAAAAGGGGCAGTCCAAGGGGTGGGGAGGGGCGGTATGGGAGGCGGGAAGGGGTGGGGCTGGAGGCAGCCTGTACAGCGGGAAAGGGGAGTTTAGGTGGTGGGGAGGAGAGGGGACGTTTAAGGGAGGTTAGGTAGGAGGGTAGAGAAGTTCCTTCCCCTTCTGCTCCTTAATTGGAGCAGACTGGGAGGGAACTGGGGAAGGCCGGGATGCATCATCGCGTGTAGTTAGTATAAATGATCTCCCCCTTGTGTGTGCCACACGTACATGCACGCACTGATTATAAAATCCAGCACACATGTACGTGCAGCCTGCTGATTTTATAACATGTGCACATCGGCGTGCGCATGTTATAAAATCAGCACATGCATTTGTGTGCGCAGGGAAGCGTGCACACATGGATGCACATGCACATGTATTAAAATCTACCCCTAATTGTACTAGATTACTGTTTGACAATGTAACAACCAGATCATTCTTTTTAATGGCTTATTACCAGAATCTCATCAGCATGAGAACATAGATCACTCTTCTACTGATGTGAGCAAACTAAGAAACAAGGAGCAGGCCATCCATAACCATGAGACATTTTATCCACTATGTCATACATGTGACCAATAATTCCAACACAACAACACATCACAAACTGCATTAAAACATGAAGTGTCTCAGGCAACAGAAACCATACCAAAATCAAAATCATCTCTTATTTTGCACATAATCCATCCAAAATCAGAACAGACAAATTTGTAGCCATAAAAAAGTTTTTAGAAAAACAAAATCTCATCTGATAGATATAACTGGCATCTCAGAGACCTGGTGGAAGGAAGATAACCAATGGGACACTGTGATACCAGGGTATAAATTATATTGAAATGATAGGATGGATCAGATTATTGGAGGAGTGATATTACATATTAAAGAGAGTGTTGAGTCGAACAGGATAAAAGTTCTGCAGGAAACAAAATGTAATGTTGAATCTTTATGGATAAAAATTCCAGATGAACAGGGGAATAAAATAACAGTATTACCGGCCACCTGGCCAGAATTAACAAACAGAGAATGAAATGCTAACAGAAATTAAGAAAGTTAACAAAATCAGCAGCAAAGTAATAATGGGAGACATGCTAGAGAGGTAATGTTCCTAGATGAAATAAATGATGGCTTCACTGGAGTAGCTGGTATGAGAACCAACAAGAAGGGTAACTATTTTAGACCTAGTCCTTACTGGAACACAGCATGTGGTGTGAGAGGTAAAAATGTTGACGCCACAATGTTGATACTAACATAATCAAATTTTACTTAATAATTGCAGGGAGAATAAAGAAATCTACTGCCATATCACTTAACTTTAAAAAGGGTGACTATAATAAAATGAGGAAAATGGTTAGGAAAAAACTGAAAGGAGCAGCTACAAAGATTAAGCATTTATATCAGGCATGGACCTTGTTTAAAAATACCATCTTGGAAGCCCAGACCAGATGTATTCCATGCATTAGAAAAGGCGAAAGGAAGGCTAAACAACTTCCTGTATAGTTAAAAAGTGAGGTGAAAGAGTCTATAATAGCTAAAAGAACATCTTTTAAGAAATGGAAAAGAGGATCCAAATGAAGAAAACAGGAAACAGCATAAACACTAGCAAGTTAGATCCAAAGCATTGATAAGGAAGGCAAAGAGAGAAGTTTGCCATGGAAACAAAAATTCAAAATAAAACCTTTTTCAGGTATTTGAAATAAAAAGCCTGAGATAGAGTCAGCTGGACTATTAAAAGGAGCACTTAGGGATAAGAAAGCCATAGCAGAGAGACTAAATTAATTTTTTGCTTGTCTTCACTAAGGAAGATTTAAGGCAGATACCCATGCTAGAAGTGATAATTAAAATTGATGATTCAGAGGAACTGAAACAAATCTCAGTGAACCTAGAAGATGTACTAGGACAAGTTGGCAAAATAAAGCATAGAAAAATACCTGGACCAAATGGTATACATCCTAGAGTGCTTAAATAACTGAAAAATGAAATTGCAGACCTGCTTTTGGCAATTTTCAAACTATCATTAAAATAATCTATGGTACCTGAAGATGGAGGGTTGCCAATGTAACACCAATATTTAAGAAGGGATCTAAGGGTGATCCAAGAAATTACAGACCAGTGAGTCTAATGTTTGTGCCAGGCAAAACATAGAAACCATCATAAAGAACAAAAATATATAGATAGGCACTGTTTAATGGAACAAAGCCAACATGGATTTAGCCAAGGGAAGTCTTCCCTTGGCTAAATCCATGTTGGCTTTGTTCCATTAAACAGTGTAGCAGATTGTTCCATTAAACAGTGTAGCAGATTTGTTCCATTAAACAATTGTAGCAGATTGCCTCACCAATCTGCTACAATTTTTTAAGGGTGTAAATAAACATGTGGATAAAGGTGAGACAGATTAAATTATACATCTAGATTTCCAGAAAACTCATAAGAGACTTCTTAAGAAATTAAAGCATCATGAGAAGGGGGAAGTGACCTGTAGTGGAATGGGAACTGCAATAGTAGCCAAGAAAGTAAATATAATGCTAGGCATTATTAGGAAAGGAATGGAGAATAAAAAGAGAATATCATGCCTCTGTATCGTTCCATGGTGCAACCTCATCTTGAGAATTTTGTACAGTTTTGGTAATCAAATCTCAAAAAAGATATAGTAAAATAGAAAAAGTATAGAAAAGGGTGACCAAATGATAAAATGGATGAAATGATTCCACTATGAGGAAAGGCTAAAAAGCTTGAAGAAAAGTCTGCTGAGGGAAAGATATGACAGGGGTTTATAAAATAATGACTGGAGTGGAACAAGTAAATATGAATCAATTGTTTACTTTTTCAAAATATAAAGACTCGGGGATATACAATGACATCACCAAGTTATACATTTAAAACTAATAAGAGGGAGGTGGAGCAGGAAGGAGGTGAAAAGAGAAAATTACCTTGGGGCTATCTGGAGGTGAGGGGTGCTTCCCGGACTCAACGGGTCCTGATTGCCTAACCACGACTGATGTCACATGAAAGCGATGCTTTGGAGGCCTATAGGAACGGCCTCACTGCAACCTTTTCTTGAGGTAGAGCAAGAAGGAGGTGAAAAGAGAAAATTACCTTGGAGAAAATTACCTTGGGACTATCCGGAGGTGAGGGGTGCTTCCCAGCCTCAACAGGTCCTGATTGCCTAACCATGATTGACGTCATGTGAGAGCAACGCTTTGGAGGCCTATGAGAATATCCTCACTGCAACCTTTTCTTGAGGTGTAGCAGGAAGGAGGCGAAAAGAGAAAATTACCTTGGAGAAAATTACCTTGGGACTATCCGGAGGTGAGGGGTGCTTCCCAGCCTCAATAGGTCCTGATTGCCTAACCACGACTGACGTCACATGAGAGCGATGCTTTGGAGGCCTATAAGAATGGCCTCACTGTGGTGCACAACTGCCGCCAGCGTGCTGCCTAAGCCGTGCGCACCAAAGGGGCGCATGGCTTTGTGGCAAAATTTGAATTCTTCATCACATTTTCCACTTCTTAACCTCTTTGTTTTACTTCACCTCCGTGACTTCTCATAGCCTTCGGAATTAGAATCTAAGTTAGTTGGTCCTACACATTTGACCATGGTAGCGTCCATCAGGGTTCCTTATCTGCCTCTAATATGCCTCATTCTGTGAGGAAGAGGAGGGTGAGAGAAAAGGAAATCCTGCCTGCAGGTATTATGACAACTACGGGCCCGATGGACGTACATGTGAAGCGGGGTGACACATAGCTGGGAGTTAGCTCGCTGGTAGAATGTAGGGAAGAAGTTCATACAGACACCTCCCTTGAGCACCAAACAACTTTGTCCCCAGCTTGTCAGGTTGCACCTGTGAATCCAGCTGAAGTCAGGCTCTTAAAACAGCTGAGAGCTGAGGCGGTTGACCCTATTCATGGTTTGCGAGTGGGAAGCACCGAAGTGAGGATGGATTCCCCTATCTTACAGCAGAATACAGGTGAAATTGCCAGTAGGAATGAGACATTGCGAGTAATTGGAAACGGACTCAAGTTGATGGAGATGAAAAAAGAAGAATTGGTAAGACCTTCTGAAATAACTCTAATTCAATTTGGAGCGTGCCCTTTAAGGGGCTGCGAGTGTCAGAGGGCGCCGTTGGCGCCGCCTCTTGACGTCATGGCCCCGGGACAGGGCCATGGTATCCTGCCATCTCCGGACCTCCCTGAGACTCAGTCGTCAGTAAGGGGGCGAGCTATTGGGGTGGGTTTTCCTGGCCTCCCTCACCTTCCTATGTCCACCCCCCATCGCCTCGCGTGCCGCCGTCAAGGGTGGGCTAAAGGCAATCGGCCCGGGCCCACCATTATCCCATCTTTCAAAAAGAAAGATGTGCAAGATCAAAAGGGAACACAGGAATTTGTTTTTGCTGAACCTGTTGTACCATCCTTAAATTTGAACTTAACTGAAATACTGGAGACGTCTCAAGATAAAATAGTAATACCTGCAGCTCTAGTTGTATCTTTTCTATTAGAATCAGACAGGCAGTGGACCCTTAGGATGTACTTTAGACATCGTACTGATTTATTCTTAAACTTAAAGGTTAGTGTTTTCCCGGATATTTCAAGATGTACACAAAAAAAGAGAAAACAATTTATTCTTTTAAAACCAAGGGGGATTGAGATTGGAGCTTCTTTTTTGATTAAATTTCCATGTAAGTATATCGTAAGATACCTAAATAATACACATATCTTTTTTGCCTCTAATCAACTTTCCTAATTTTTGTCCAAAAAGGAAATTCCTTTAAGAAGTTTGTCTCCAATACTACCAGATCATCCATAAGTCTGGAATGAATCCCATAAGTAATAAAGAATGCGCTTGATGGATCTTTGTCTGACCCAGTATGGCAATCTTATGTTCTTATGTTTTATGTTTTTATGATATTAAACATGTAGCTCAGAGTCAATGCATTTCTCTAATAATAAAATAACTGTCAATATTTGGGGTTCTAGATAAGCCACCATTGGGAATCATGCAATACATGCACCGCACCATTGATTTCTTCCAAAATATTTAACTGCTGGGTTTGTCTGGCTGGCTGCAGATTCTGTAATGCCTAGAAATCCTAGTGGAAATGCAGGTACTCACTTAACTGGGTCTGTCTGATAGGCTACCCAGGGACCTAAGAGGTCAGATATTCAGGCAATAATGATACTAGTATCAATGACTATTTCAATTATTATAGAGCACTGTGGTCAGGAATAAGAATGGTGGGTACTGGAAGAAACTAAGTGGGATATTCTAACCAAGATGGTGGTGCATACAAAAAGAAGACAAAAAAAAAAATTGTCCTGGATAAGGAGAAATCTTGCAGTTGGCCATGCTCTGAGGCTAGCAGCTGGGATGTATCCTTAGCAGTTTGAGCAAAAATTCTGGGCATATTGAAAGGGTCAGATAGTAATCTTTTGCCATCATCTACCTTTTTACGATGAATGTAATTCTCTTTTTACAAATATGTGAAGTCACTGTTAGTATAATTAACATCTGGAACTGAGCAGTGAAGATACACTGAGCATGCTCCGACTGATGCCACATTTTAGTCAACACATTGCCTCATTTAACTATGCTCAGAAACAATTGAAATCTTATCAATATAATTATAAAAAGCCCCATTTGTATTATGTATAATGATGTGAAATACTGTTCTGCAAAGGCTAGAGAAAGTTCATATGTATATTAAAGAGTATCTCATCCCCCTGCACACTTTTCCATGTCCTTACGCCCTTATGACTAGCACAATATATCTCTGTATCTTCACACAGAAAACTTCAAGTTTTAGCATAAGATGGAGGCTCTACTCTCCACTCTACCACTCCTAGGATGTCATGGCAATTGTAAATGGAACAAGTTTTCCAAAGATGTGGGGAGGGAGTTCAGGGTTTGGGGGAAAAAGTGGGCATTTGGCCAGTTATCCTCAAACTCATATCACATTGTTTTGAGATTGGAATAAACATCCTGTACCAACTTTACATTTCAAGGTCCAATATTGAGGAATGCTTGACTTCTGGCATCCATAGTGAGTGAGATTATCTCAAATTTAGAAAAATTAAAATAAAAAAGTGTCTTTATATGCCATCTTGGAATAGTTAAGTAGAATTTGACTATATTTAGACCTATTTTACATGATTGGGAGATAACTGCACTATTTTCTTAAACAGTCATCTGACTTATTTGATATACTATGTTTATGTGTTGTCATTGCTGGTAGATATGTTAGCTCATTTTGTAATTTGTTTAATGTTATTATAGAAACATAGAATTGATAGAAGAAAAAGACCAAATGGTCCATCCAGTCTGCCCAGCAAGCTTCGGGTAGTATCTGCTGCCCCTTGCAGGATACCTCCATGCTTATTAGTTTCCCAAATCGTAAAAGTCAGGGCCCTCATTGGTTACTGTTTGAATCAAATTTCCTGTTACCCTTTCCGTTGAAGCAGAGAGCAGTGGTGGAGTTGCATTAACAATGTGTAGGCTTATTGGTTAAGGGTAGTAACCACCGCACCAGCAAGTTACCCCCTTGTTTGTTTCCCTAGACCATAAAAGTCAGGGCCCTCATTGGTTGCTGTCTGAATCCCATTCCCCTTTTCTCCTGCTGTTGAAGCAGAGAGCACTGATAGAGTTGCATTAACAGTATGTAAGTTTATTAGTTAAGGGTAGAAACTGCTGCAACAGCAAGTTACCCCATTCACTCTTTTCTTCATTTCCATTATGTATAGATTTTAATGTAAACTACTTTGATGTGGTTTGATAAGTGGTATAGCTGATTAATAAATAGTAATATTAATTGAAGAAGTGAGATATCTTATAAAAGTCCATTGATATCTGTTGTTGCTTATGTAATAGTATCCTCCCAATTTTCAAAAGATGTGCACATAGGGCCGGATTTTAAGACGTACGCGCGGGTATACATTTCTGCACGCAACCCGGCGCGCACAAATGTATGCCCGATTTTATAACATGTGTGTGCAGCCGCGCGCATGTTATAAAATCCAGGATCGGTGCGTGCAACGGGGTGCACACTTGTGCACCTTGCATGCACCAAGCCCTAGGGGAGCCCCAATGACTTTTCCTGTTCCCTCCGAGGCCACTCCGAAATTGGAGCGGCCTCGGAGGTAACTTTCCTTTGGCCCCCCCCACCTTCCCCTCTTTTCCCCTACCTAACTTGCCCCCCCAGCCCTAACTAAAAACACCCCTTAACCTTTATTTTGTTAGTTGCGCCTGCCTCTGGCAGGAGTAGGTTGTGCGTGCTGGCCGAGTGCCAGCACACAATCCCCGGGCCCAGCAGCAGTGGAGAGGCCTCTGGCCATGCCCATGCCCCTGGACCTCCCCGCCCATGCTCCGCCCATTTTTTCAAGCCCCGGGACTTACACGCATCCCGGGGCTTCCGCGCATCGCCGGGCCTATGCAAAATAGGCTCGACGCACGTAGGCTTTGAAAATCTGCCCCATAAAAATCTGCATATATACATGTAAATAGCATATACTTGTGAATGTGCTATTTTAGAAACCTACAACATACACGCATAAGAGTACATCAGTAAATCTAAGCATGTAAAAAAGGAGCAGTCCAGAGAGGTTCTGGGGGCAGCCAATATTTACATATGCAGTTTACTATTTTATAAGAGATTTACGTGTGTAGATTTGGCAGTTTACTTGTGTATATTTATATCTGCTCTTTAATTGGCGTAAGTGATTGTAAACATTTTAAAAGTGAAATACTGACTAGGTGGTGGAATGAGTGAAATGTTGGCAGTTGAGGCTGAAGACCCAGGAGGGTCTCAATGTCATGCAGATGGAGTGGGGGTGAACAAGAAGTCTAACTTGTATTACTGGTAATTTTATTGCCTTGCATATGTTAGAAAATCTTCTGATTTACATTCATAAAACCTGACTTACTAGGGAGGGGGAGAGGGAGTAAATGCATATAAATTGCATGGGTAAAATCTGTATGCATATATTTTTAAAGTTAAAAGAGTAAAAATATGCAGGTATAGTAGTTGCATGCCACTTATCTGACTAATTTACGACTTATCTAGCTAAGTAAGATAGCTAAATCTCAAACAGGGCTACCTATCCAGATAAGTAGCACTATTTAAGACTGACTTAGGTGTGGATTTATCAAGTGCCAGACCTGTTGTATTTCCTTCATTCAACCACCAGGGAACCATTGTTAATGGTCCTAGACACACAGGGGGGGAGAGAGAGGGGGAGAGAGAGAGAGAGAGAGAGAGAGAGAGAGAGAGAGAGAGAGAGAGAGAGAGAGAGAGAGAGAGAGAGAGAGAGAGAGAGAGAGAGAGAGAGAGAGAGAGAGAGAGACTGGCCATAATGTCATAGCCCATAGGTAGGTATTTGTATCCCTATGGTAGGCCCACCTAGTAACTCGAGGTGGGGTTTAGGTAAGAGTGTAGGGGGTTAGGGGCCACTTTGACATTCTACGTGACACCTACGAACAGAACAGTGGTCTCTTGTGAAGATTTGCTGGCCTTCGGAGTGAGGAAACTCACTCAAAGATGAGATTTGGGCAATGTTTTCTCAACCTAGATGAGGGACTCTCTACCTGGGTGACATCAAGCTAGGTTGAGAAAACATTGCCCAAATCTCATCTTGGAGTGAGTTTCCTCACTCCGAAGGCCAGCAAATCTTCACAAGAGACCACTGTTCTGTTCGTAGGTGTCACGTAGAATGTCAAAGTGGCCCCTAACCCCCTACACTGTTACCTAAACCCCACCTCGAGTTACTAGGTGGGCCTACCATAGGGATACAAAAACCTACCTATGGGCCATGACATTATGGCCAGACTCTCTCTCTCTCTCTCTCTCTCAGCTCTGGACCCATCAATTCACCTGAAATAGGACTTACAGGAGACATCACAAATGGAAATGAAACCTTACCTCACAGCAGCTAACACAATCCAAACAGATGTAGTTAAAATCAGCTGTGCAATAGCTCTTCACAGACAGACTAACCCTCCTATTTTATGAATTTGCATCGCACCATACGATATGGTGCAATCGCATGCGTTAAAGGCCTATCGCATGCGTTAACGGGGATTTTTGCATGCGAAAACGCCTTATCGCATTTTGATAAATGACCCCCTTAGCCGGGTAAGTAGCACTTTACACTTATCCAGCTATCTGACTTACCGAAATAAGTAGCAATTTTCAGACTTAACCAGTTATCTGACTTAACAGGATAAGTAGCGCTTCTAAGACTTATCTGGCTAAATAGCTACAAAGTGGCTACTTAGATTATTTTGAACTTATCTGGATAAGCACAATATGTATTTGTGCATTGTTTTTTTTTAATATGTGCGCAGGTTGCAGGGTTAAACTGATAGATAAAATAATGATAAACAAGAGGATCACACACAGACCCACACACATGACCATAAAAAACACCATGTCAATATATTGTAAATTAGAAATTATATATGCTCCAAAAACTATATTCATATATCTGACTGACACCTCATACTAAGAAAAACTGAGGAGAAGAGTGTAGGGGGTTAGGGGCCACTTTGACACTAACTTTGACACTTTTGTCCTGTTTTTTTTTCCTGGGGAAGGGAGGTATGTAGGAGAGCATTGCTGAGTTACACATAACTTTGCAAATACGTTTGTGTGGTGTTGGTGTGGTGTTGGTGTGCCAGTGGGAGGGATTTGTCAAGTCCACAATTGTATGCTATTTTCCTGTTTTCACTATAATGTCACCTCCACGGATCCAAGCTCTATCCTCCTTCTCCTTTTTCTCTCATTCTTGCCATTTTTCTTCTTTTAACTTCCATGTTTTCTCATCCTTCTATAAATTTTCTCACTTCTTTCAGCTATTTACCACTCTATTCTATTTTCTTCCCATTCCCTCCCTTCCATTCCTTTTTTTTCTCTTCCATTCCCTCCAACTCCATCTCCTATTCCTCAATCTCCACAACATCTGTCATCTCTATGCCTCCTTTTTCCAATCTTCCATATTTCTCATATCTTGCATCCATCAACCTTCCATTTTTCTGTCTGCTCCTTCCATTCCCAGAATCTGCCCTCATGCTTCTATCCCACTTTCCAGCATCTGCCCCCTGTCTCCCCCTCTTTCCCAGTATATATTCCTTTCTATTTCTCCTCTTCCCTTTCCACAGCATTTGCTCCTGCCTCTTCCCCTTCCCCATCATCTACTCCCTACTTTATTCTCCTTTCTTCAACTTATGTCACCTCCCTCTCTCTCCTTTTTCTAATATCTATCCCTTGCCTCATTCTACTCCCTTCCCTAACATCTGCCCCAAATTTCCCCCCTCCCTTCCCAGTATCTGCTTCACTATCTATTTGTCTCCTAGTCGTTCGAAAATATATTTTCCTTCTGTTGCCTTGTTCCCTTGTTTCCTTTTTCCCTGTATCCTCTTTTCCTTCATTTAACCTGAGTAGCAGGAACATGTTTCACCACTACCAATCACTCTGCTCCTACCTGTGTCAGCACCACAAGCAGAGCATGTACAGAATTCATGGGTAGGCACTTCCCTGCTGCTGATCTCTTGCAGAATGAGATCTGCTTCTGATGTCAGCAAAGACAGGTGTGGTAATTTAAGTACATTTTTAGGTATCCATTTCCACTGATTTGACTGAAAAATTAAATCACACAGCCAATCTTGGTGCAGTAAACAAGTTCCCTTTATTTAGATATGTGTACACAGAGGTTTGCCACCACATAGAATCAGGAAGCAATACCTGCCTTTGCATTATAAAGTCTTCTTAAATAGACTTTTTAATTTCTCTTTTCATTCACACAAGGCAAATCTCCATATTCTGATTAAAACAATTAAATGTCAGTTCGTATACCCTCTTATTTATTTAATTTATATATATAATCAAGAAAAAGCAGAAATCTGTAATTTCATTGATTGGTTAAAAAATGTGGAACTGCAGATTTGGCTTTTTAATATTCATTAATCATACTTTATACTATCTTATACAATCCTTACAGTCTTTTAGGAGTAAACTACTGCTTATAACTGGGTTTATTCCACTGTCACATGTCCAGCTTTAAGCAGTTACTGCCTTATTTAATTATACAATATAAAAAGGGAAGTTAAATCTTTATTTCTTACTGTGTGTACACTACTCTGTGTGTGAGTGTGGAGAAAGTAGTTTCATGCTGAGCACTAGTGCATACTTGAAACTGATCTACTCACCAGCTGCAGAAAACAAACAGTGGCAGCCTGTCTGCTTTGCTGCTTGCTGCAGTCTATCTATGAACTGAAGTGATCCCCTCACTGGATTGGACTGGTGCTGCACTGCCCCTCAGAAAGCAAATGTTGCTTACCTGTAACAGGTGTTCTCACAGGACAGCAGGATGCTAGTCCTCACATATGGGTGACATCATCAGGATGGAGCCCAATCACGGAAAACTTCTATCAAAGTTTCTAGAACTTTGACTGGCCCCTACTGGGCATGCCCAGCATGGCACTAACCCTGCAGCCAGCAGGGGTCCCCCTTCAGTCTTATTTGATAGCTACAAGCAATGCCAAAAAAATAAAACAACAAAACGTTACGAACCCAACACCGCGGGGCGGCAGGCGGGTTTCATGAGGACTAACATCCTGCTGTCCTGTGAGAACACCTGTTACAGGTAAGCAACATTTGCTTTCTCACAGGACAAGCAGGATGGTAGTCCGCACGTATGGGTGAGTACTGAGCTGAGGATGTCCGAACATGCACCAAATGTACCCAACGGCATGCAACAGGCACAACAACTGGGGTGGAATTTGGTAGAGGGCATCCTGAACCGGGCAGGTGGAAGGGTGAAGGTAAATAAGTTACGCAGGACAGACTGGCCGAAGATGGAAGTTACGCAGGACAGACTGGCCGAAGATGGAATCCTGTCTTCCGGCTTTGTCCAAGCAATAGTAGGCTGCGAAAGTATGGAGAGAACTCCAGGTGGCAGCCCTGCAAATGTCAGGAAGCGGCACCGATCGTAGGTGTGCTACTGAAGTCGCCATGGCCCTCACAGAGTGTGCTTTAACACGATCTTGAAAAGGAATGCCTGCTTGCTGACAGCAAAAAGATATGCAGTCTGCTAACCAGGAGGAGAGAGTCTGCTTACCAACAGGTTGCCCTAATTTGTTGGGATGGAAAGAGACGAACAACTGAGTGCTCTTCCTGTGGGCAGCTGTACGGTCTAGGTAGAACGGTAGAGCCCGTTTACAGTCAAGGGTATGCAGAGCCTGTTCCCCTGGATTGGAATGGGGCCTGGGAAAGAAGGTAGGTAGTATGATGGATTGATTAATGTGAAACCCTTAAACTACCTTAGGTAAAAACTTAGGGTGAGTGCGGAGTACCGCCTGGTCCTGCAGCAGTTTAGTGTAAGGTGGATAGGTAACTAGGGCCTGTAACTCACTAACCTTGCGAGCTGAAGTGATAGCCAAAAGGAAAATCACTTTCCATGTGAGATATTTTAGGTCACAGGAGTGAAGAGGCTCGAATTGTGGTTTCATGAGCTGACCGAGAACCGCAATGACAGAGAGGAACACTCGGGAAGAGGTGTTTATATCGCAATGACAGAGAGGAACACTCGGAAGGAGGTGTGGTGCTTTATGTCCGGGATGGCATAGAGTCCAGCAGGATAAACTTCCTGCATGAGACTAAATACAAAATTGAATCTTTATGGGTAGAAATCCCTTGTGTGTCGGGGAAGACTATAGTGATAGGGGTATACTACCGTCCACCTGGTCAAGATGGTGAGATGGACAGTGAAATGCTAAGAGAAATTAGGGAAACTAACCAAATTGGTAGTGCAGTAATAATGGAAGACTTCAATTACCCCAATATTGACTGGGTAAATGTATCATCGGGTCACGCTAGAGAGATAACGTTCCTGGATGGAATATATGATATCTTTATGGAGCAATTGGTTCAGGAACCGATGAGAGAGGGAGTAATTTTAGATCTAATTCTCAGTGGCGCACAGGACTTCGTGAGAGAGGTAACGGTGGTGGGGTTGTTTGGCAATAGTGATCATAATATGATCAAATTTGATTTAATGACTGGAAGAGGAACAGTGTGCAAATCCAAGGCTCTCGTGCTAAACTTTCAAAAGGGAAACTTTGATAAAATGAGAAAAATTGTTAGAAAAAAACTGAAAGGAGCAGCTACAAAAGTAAAAAATGTCCAAGAGGCGTCGTCATTGTTAAAAAATACCATTCTAGAAGCACAGTCCAGATGTATTCCAACATTAAGAAAGGTGGAAAGAAGGCAAAACAATTACCAGCATGGTTAAAAGGGGAGGAGAAAGAAGCTATTTTAGCCAAAAGATCTTCATTCAAAAATTGGAAGAAGGATCCAACAGAAGAAAATAGGATAAAGCATAAACGTTGGCAAGTTAAATGTAAGACATTGATAAGACAGGCTAAGAGAGAATTTGAAAAGAAGTTGGCTGTAGAGGCAAAAACTCACAGTAAAATCTTTTAAAAATATATCCGAAGCAGAAAGCATGTGAGGGAGTCAGTTGGGCCATTAGATGATCGACGGGTTAAAGGGGCACTTAGAGAAGATAAGGCCATCGCGGAAAGATTAAATGATTTCTTTGCTTCAGTGTTTACTGAAGAGGATGTTGGGGAGGTACCCGTAATGGAGAAGGTTTTCATGGGTAATGATTCAGATGGACTGAATCAAATCACGGTGAACCTACAAGATGTGGTAGGCCTGATTGACAAACTGAAGAGTAGTAAATCACCTGGACCGGATGGTATACACCCCAGAGTTCTGAAGGAACTAAAAAATGAAATTTCAGACCTATTAGTAAAAATTTGTAACTTATCATTAAAATCATCCATTGTACCTGAAGACTGGAGGATAGCAAATGTAACCCCAATATTTAAAAAGGGCTCCAGGGGCGATCCGGAAAACTACAGACCGGATAGCCTGACTTCAGTGCCAGGAAAAATAGTGGAAAGTGTTCTAAACATCAAAATCACAGAACATATAGAAATACATGGTTTAATGGAACAAAGTCAGCATGGCTTTACCAAGGGCAAGTCTTGCCTCACAAATCTGCTTCACTTTTTTGAAGGAATAAATAAACATGTGGATAAAGGTGAACCGGTAGATATAGTATTATTACATATTACACCCATCTTAAAGAACCTTCACTGGCTCCCCATCAATCAGAGAATCTTCTATAAAACCATAACAATAATCCACAAAGTCATCAAAAACTCTTCTCCAATTGAACTCACCATCCCTTTACAACTTCACACCTCTTCCCGTCCAACGAGGCTAGCCCAGAGAGGCACGCTAAAGGCCCATCCACCCAAAACTTCTCTTAGTAAAAGAGCTCTTTCCACCGCTGGACCTAAACTCTGGAACTCTCTCCCTCCTGACCTGAGATTGGAACAATCGACACCCACCTTTAAAAAGAGACTCAAGACTTGGTTGTTTAATCAAGCATTCTCCTAATCCCAATAACTATTCTGAACTTTTCAATAATCGTCCTCAGGCCCGACTCAGTCAATTCCGAATATATATTCTCCTATATTATATTGTATTTAAATTGTACTCTCCTTGCTCCGTTGAAGTTATTTATTGCTCTCATTAAGTTATTTTATTTATTTCCAAGTTAAATCTTCCCTGTTCTCTGTAAGACATTATTCTATATTCTGTCAATTTTATTGTTACAATGTAAACCGAATTGATTAGTAACTTTGTTTCTAGAACTTTGGTATATAAAACTGTTAAATAAATAGTATACTTGGATTTTCAGAAGGCGTTTGACAAAGTTCCTCATGAGAGGCTTCTAGGAAAAGTAAAAAGTCATGGGATAGGTGGTAATGTCCTTTCGTGGATTGCAAACTGGCTAAAAGACAGGAAACAGAGAGTAGGATTAAATGGACAATTTTCTCAGTGGAAGAGAGTGGACAGTGGAGTGCCTCAGGGATCTGTATTGGGACCCTTACTTTTCAATATATTTATAAATGATCTGGAAAGAAATACGACGAATGAGATAATCAAATTTGCAGATGACACAAAATTGTTCAGAGTAGTTAAATCACAAGCAGATTGTGATAAATTGCAGGAAGACCTTGTGAGACTGGAAAATTGGGCATCTAAATGGCAGATGAAATTTAATGTGGATAAGTGCAAGGTGATGCATATAGGGAAAAATAACCCTTGCTAGAATTACACAATGTTGGGTTCCATATTAGGTGCTACAACCCAAGAAAGAGATCTAGGTGTCATAGTGGATAACACATTGAAATCGTCGGTTCAGTGTGCTGCAGCAGTCAAAAAAGCAAACAGAATGTTGGGAATTATTAGAAAGGGAATGGTGAATAAAACAGAAAATGTCATAATGCCTCTGAATCGCTCCATGATGAGACCACACCTTGAATACTGTGTACAATTCTGGTCACCGCATCTCAAAAAAGATATAATTGCGATGGAGAAGGTACAGAGAAGGGCTACCAAAATGATAAGGGGAATGGAACAACTCCCCTATGAGGAAAGACTAAAGAGGTTAGGACTTTTCAGCTTGGAGAAGAGACGACTGAGGGGGATATGATAGAGATGTTTAAAAATCATGAGAGGTCTAGAACGGGTAGATGTGAATCGGTTATTTACTCTTTTGGATAGTAGAAAGACTAGGGGGCACTCCATGAAGTTAGCATGGGGCACATTTAAAACTAATCGGAGAAAGTTCTTTTTTACTCAACGCACAATTAAACTCTGGAATTTGTTGCCAGAGGATGTGGTTAGTGCAGTTAGTATAGCTGTGTTTAAAAAAGGATTGTATAAGTTCTTGGAGGAGAAGTCCATTACCTGCTATTAAGTTCACTTAGAGAATAGCCACTGCCATTAGCAATGGTAACATGGAATAGACTTAGTTTTTGGGTACTTGCCAGGTTCTTATGGCCTGGATTGGTTACTGTTGGAAACAGGATGCTGGGCTTGATGGACCCTTGGTCTGACCCAGTATGGCATTTTCTTATGTTCTTATGTTCAGATTAAGGTCCCAAGAAGGGGCCGGAGGACTTAAGGGTGGCTTGATATGGAGCACACCCTTCAAAAAGCATGTTACGAAGGGTTGTACCGATATAGGAACATCCCCGACACCTTTATGGAAGGCGGCTACCGCACTGATATGTATTCTGATAGAAGAGGTCTTTAGACCTGATTCTGAAAAATGCCAGAGATAGTCCAAAAACCTTGGGATTGGACAGGAAAAGGGATCAAGAGACTGCGAGGTGCACCATGATGTGTACCTTCTCCATTTATAGGAATAAGATTTTCTCGTGGAAGGCTTCCGTGAAGCAATCAGGACACAAGAAACCGAATCTGAAAGTTTAAGCCGTTGAAGGATTAACCTCTCAACATCCATGCCGTCAGAGACAAGACCTGAAGATTGGGATGGCGTAGGCATCCTTTGTTTTGAGTGATCAGATGCGGGTCCATTCCCAAGGGAATATGCCTGTGGATGGAGAGATCGTGAAGTATGGGAAACCACACTTGGCGTGGCCAGTGAGGTGCTATCAGGATCATGGTACCCTTGTCCTGACGTAGCTTCACGAGAGTCTTCAAGAGAAGAGGAAGTGGAGGGAATGCATAGAGCAGACCGGTTGCCCATGAGAGGGAGAATGCATCTCTTGGCGGAGAGCACTCGCTCCGAATTAGGGAGCAGAAATTGTCGACTTTGTGGTTCTAAGGGGACGCAAAGAGGTCTGTCTGGGGGTATCCCCATTGTCGGAAGATTGAAGTCGCTACCGAGGGGTTGAGAGACCACGTGTGTGGTTGGAAGACGCGACTCAGTTTTTCGGCCAAGACATTGTCCACTCCCGGCAAGTAGGTGGCCCTGAGGTACATCGAGTGGGAGAGCGCTTCCACCCAAATCTGCGCAGCTTCCTGACACAGAAGGAAGGAGCCTGTGCCTCCCTGCTTGTTGATGTACCACATGCCACCTGGTTGTCCATCTGAATCAGGATGACGTGATTTGATAGGCGTTCCTGAAAAGCCCTGAGAGCATATCGGATTGCTCGAAGTTCTAGGAAGTTTATTTGATGTTTGGCTCCCCTGGAGACCAAGATCCTTGTGTCTGTAGATTGCCCACGAGGTTGGAAGTGTCGGTGGTGAGAAAGAGTTGAGGATCTGGCACTTGAAAGGGCAGTCCCTGGAGGAGATTGTTCTGATCTTTCCACCAGGTGAGAGACAGACGGAGTGAGTCAGTGATGTGGACAATAGTCGAAAGAGGTTGAACAGCTTGAATCCATTGTGACCTCAGAGTCTAATGCATGAGTCTCATGGCCAAGCGGGCCATTGGTGTGACATGGACTGAGGTCGCCATGTGTCCGAGAAGGATGAGGAATTGGCGAGCCGTTGCCGTATTTTGAGACTGCAACTGGTGAGCGAGAGACACGAGTGTTAGCGCTCATTGTTGAGGTAGGAAGGCTTTTGCCTGCAAGGTGTCCAATTCTGCCCCAATAAACAACAAGATTTGAGATGGGATTAAATAGGATTTTCCGTAATTGACGAGAAATCCTAGCGAAATTAGAGTGTGTATGGTGAAATCGAGGGACGACCGAGCGGCTTGCTGGGTTGGAGCCCTGATTAACCAGTCGTCCAGATAGGGGTAGACGTGAACACCTTGTTTCCTGAGGAAAGCTGCGACAACCACGAGGAATTTGGTGAAGACACATGGTGCAGACGCTAGGCCGAACGGAAGCACTCGGTATTGATTGTGCTTGGGGCCTACTAAAAACCTGAGGTATTTGCGATGAGTAGGAGTTATCGTAATGTGTATGTATGCGTCCTGGAAGTCCAGAGAGCAGAGCCAGTCTCCTCTTTGTAGAAGAGGTAGAAGCGATCCCAAGGTTACCATCTTGAACTTTTCCCGCTGGAGGTACTTGTTGAGTGCACGTAGGTCCAGAATTGGATGAAATCCCCCAGATTTTTTGGGGATCAGAAAGTACCGGGAATAGAACCCTAGGCCTTGCTGCGAGAGTGGGACCGGTTCTATTGCTTTTAACTGGAGAAGGAGGGAAACCTCCTGATCCAGAAGGATAGAGTGGTTGGATGTCTCCCACGTCCGCAGAGGTGGTGAGTCCGGTGGCTGAGTGAGAAAGTTCAGGTGGTAACCCTGAGCAATGATTGCTAGCACCCATTGGTCGGTTGTGATTGATAGCCACATGTTGTGAAAGTGGCATAATCAACCTCCTACTGGTATGCTTGACAGAGGAATAAGGCTGCTGCTCTCCAAGTGGAAGTCAAAAACCTGAAACAGGCCCCGGCTGGGGAGCTGCTTGTGATTTTTGCTTTCGGGCTTGGCGAGGCTGAGGATTTTGATAAGGTCTTGTAGCTCGGGACGTTGCTGGTGGAGGATAGGCATTCCTTGGATGGTAGAAAAACTTCTTAGAGTCCTTCCTGAAGGGCTGTCTTAAGGAGAAGTCAGAAGGAATTGATGAAAGCTGTTTAAGGGTCTCATGATGGTCCTTTAATTCAGCCACCATTCACTGGATCTGTTCACCGAACAGATTGTCTCCTACACATGGTAGGTCAGATTGCCGGTCTTGTACTTCTGGGCAAAGGTCAGAAGATTTGAGCCAGGCCCATCGTCTTTCCGAAATAGCAGCTGCAGACACTCTAATAGAGGTGTCGAAGATATCATAAGATGTCCTAATCTCATGTTTTCCTGCCTCAAAACCCTTGTTTACAAGGGTTTGAAGCTGGTCTTGGAATTGTTCAGGCAGGGTTTCAGAGAAGTCCTGTATCTGCTTGAAGATAACCCTTTTATTTATTTATTTATTTAAAAACTTTTCAATACCGTTGTTTAGTAGTATACCATCACAACAGTTTACAGACAGGCACATAAATAAATCTGGTTAGGATTATAAATTAGCTAGTAGGTGCCAATAAATTTTCGGTTACATGATTCAAATAATATACACTATCTGGATCGTGGATTGGAAATTCCATTTATATGACTAATAGAATATCCATATATGAGATATACTGTACTATCTTAAATTAATCTTTAGGTATGAGAAAAATAATAAAGGAGGGATAACTGCTGTTTGTTAACTTTTAACTGTGTGTCGGAGTTCTTTTTCTTGTCTGTTAGTATTCCTTGCTCCCCACTCTCACTGTGAAAAGCTTTTTTGAAGAGCCATGTTTTTAAACTTTTTTTAAAGAGTTTAAAATCTTTCATTAATCTTATTTTGAGTGGCATTGTGTTCCATAATATTGGATCAGCTAGGGATAGTGCTCTCTCTCTTACTTGCATCAGTTTTGCTGTCTTTACAGAGGGTATGGTTACTAGAACTTTATTGGCTGATCTTAGATTTATCTGGGGGACATGTAGTCGTAGTGCAGTGTTTAGCCAGTCAGTATTTTCCTCATAGATTAGTTTGTGGATTGTGCATAGTGTTTTAAATTGCACTCTTTGTTCAATTGGCAGCTAGTGTAATTCGGCGAGAGTTTGAGTGATGTGATCTCTTCTGCTTTTTCCGGTTAGTATTCTGGCTGCAGAGTTCTGTAAGATTTGTAGTGGTCTTAGTGTTGTATATGGTAATCCAAGCAGAAGTGTGTTGCAATAGTCTGTGCTAGCGAATATAAGTGCTTGAAGAACAGTTCGAAAGTGTGCTTGGGTTAATAGGGGTTTTAGCCTTCTAAGGACCATTAGTTTGGCGTAGCCTTCCCTAACTTTCACCGATATGTGTTGTTTAAGATCGAGTTCATTGTCAATTATTACACCTAGGTTTCTGGCTTTTTCGGTTAGTTCCACTATCTGATCTTTTTTAAGTTTGATGGGATTCTGTATTAATTCAGTGTTTTTTCTTTCAAGGTGTATGAATTCTGTCTTTTCAATATTAATTACCAGTTCCATTTGGCTTAGTAGTTGTTTAATTATATCTAGGTATAACATTGCTAAGTTTAGTGTTTTTTCAATTGTTTCCTCTACTGGTAGAATTAAAGTTGGTAAGCCACAATTCGGGAGATGAGCATGGCCCCTTGGAACACTTTTCGACCAATATTTTCTTGGAACTTCTGTTCCTTAACAGGTGGGGTAGATGAGTGAGGCTTTGACCTTTTTGCATTCTTTTGAGCCGACTCTACCACAACTGAGTGGTGGTCGAGCTGAGATTTTTGAAAACCAGGGGCTGACTGTACTAAATAGGTAGTGTCAGCCTTTCTGTGTACTGGAGCAATGGATCCAGGGTTCTCCCAGTTCTTTTTGAGGAGGTCAAGAAGAACTTGATGAAAGGGAATAGAAGTGATCACTTTGGGGGCATCCAGGAATTGGAGCAACTCCATCATCTGGTGCCTATCATCCTGTTCCGTCTGAAGTTGAAAAGGGACCAACTCAGACATTTCCTTCACAAAATTAATGAAAGAAAGGTCCTCTGGAGGAGAACACTTCCTACTTTCAGTAGGAGAAGTAGGTGAAGGTAAATCATCAGTGTCTGTGGAAGTATCATCAATCCAGGTGTCATAAGGATCAGCAGACTGACCTGTAGGATGAGAAGGGGGTTGGATACCTGAAGGCCCAGGTCGAGGCTCAGAGAAAATCAGAGGAATCACCGGGGGCACCGAAGATGGCACAGAAGGCATCGGTGCCGGCATCGACGGCATCAATGGCGCCGATGGATGTATCGGCACTGATGGATGAATCGGTGGCGAGGGACGAATTGGCATCGATAGCTGAGACAGAACTCCCGATGGAGGAATGCGGAACAGTGTTTCTCTTCCCGATGAAGTTGTCAACAGGGAGGGCACCAGCGCCATCGGAGACCCAGGAACCACCGGAAGAAGGGCAGACATGACACCGGTTCCACCCTCGGTGCCGGTGTCAGTGCCGGAGGAACCTGGAGCCACTGCATTGCCTTGTCGATGGCCTCCTGAACCAGCCGGTCCAGTTCTTCTCGGAGACCTGGAGCAAGCAGCCCCGGCTCCGGAACAGAAGAGGGAGGCAGAGGCACAGTCGGAGGGACCACCTTTACAGGCGGAATCGCGACTCCAAAACCCCGATCGGGTGAGGGTGGCCTCGGTGACCCGGTCGCAGGAATGGTCGGTGCCTTTCCTGGATGGGGCTTCGACGATGGCTCAGACGGTAGCTCGGTCGAGGATTTCGCTCCCTCGATAGTCCGAATCCTACGATGTCGATGGCGATGTTTCTCCCTGCGATCTCCTCGATCCTGAGGGGGAGTAGTGGACGTCGATGGCGGACGGTCACCAGATGGTGGACGATGCTGGCGTGACATTGACGCGATGGACGGTGTCGGGGTCTGAGCACGAAAGAGGAGTTCCATCTTCTCCATTCTGGCTTTGCGACCTTTTGGTGTCATGAGGGTACATTTGGTGCAAGTCAGGACATCATGCTCACGGCCTAAACACATTACACAGACTCCATGAGGGTCTGTGATAGACATAGTGCGAGTACAGTCTGGGCACCGACTGAACCCCGACGCCATGGCCACAGAAAAAAATCGAGCCGCGTACGGTCAACGGCCAGTAGGCCACAAAGGCCAAACTCAACAGTAATCGACGGAAGACGGTCAAAAAACTTACCGGAGTATCGTGGCCCGAGAAAAGTTAGAGGAGGGACCCCTGTGGGGCAATTTAAGTTTAATTAATTCCGTGAGGAAAATTCCGGGCAGGAATCTCTTTAGAGCTCCTAAACCGTGAGGCTACTGCTGCATGGAAAAAAGAAGACTGAAGGGGGCCCAGTAGGGGCCAGTCAAAGTTCTAGAAACTTTGATAGAAGTTTTCCGTTATTGAGCTCCATCTTGATGATGTCACCCATATGTGAGGACTACCATCCTGCTTTCCTGTGAGAAAAAAAAAAAACATTCTACACCTGCACCACTGGTCAGCTGAAACTCCCCCAACTCTCTCCCACCCATATCCAGACCCTGCCTGCTCCCTCCCCCAGGGGAGCAGCAAAGTGCCACTGCTTTCCTTTTCTCAGTGGGTGAGACCAGTGCAGTAGTAGTAGCAGCAGGCAGCCAACATTGAAGTGCAAGTGAAGTTTGAACTTTTGAATACTCTGTGAGAACAGAGCTCAATACACAGCCTCCTTCCAAAACAAAGACTCAGAAAAATTGCACATGTCCAGATTCCAGGATCAGCATCACTGGATCCAGAGAGCAACAATAGGCTAAAATAGAAAAATGTTTCACTCTGATATGTTGTCTCTGTGGTCTGCTTGCCAACATGTTCTGCCCAATCTATGACACAACTGTGAAATATCACATGACTCACAGGGATGGGCTGGTAGCTATGCCTACTTAGACCTTTCTTGCCCATTAACTTCTATGGTCCATAGACATCCGTTGTCCATAGAACTGAATGGGAGACAAAATTAATGAAACAAATAGGATAAGTTTCTGGGATGGCTCCCATTCATTTTGAGGACCCCACAAATGAAACAAATGTTTTATCCCATTCATATTGGATGTCACATTCATTTTAAATGAATGTGCATCTCTAAAATGTAATGCTACAAACCTGGCTTGTATAGTAGTATGAGAGGAACCCGTATCACACTATTTAAAATATTTACAACATGACTCTCCAACATTGACTATTTATAACACTATGTAGTACTACTATACAAATCCACAAAAAAGAGCACCACTAAGGTCCTGTGTGTCAATAAATCAATAGCAACAAAAGGAACCTGTATCACACTATTTAAACGCAATACTCCATCTAAATCAGTTATTTTAATGAAATAAGCCACATCAGCAAGCCTTAACATCGTGTTCTGTGCAAGCAGAACCGTTGGGTCTTTTAATCATTTGGGTCTTTTAATCATTTGCGGCAAAGTTCTTGTATTCATCAAAAGCTTGAAAATGTAATCATATGTGCATCTATCCTCATTTGAAACAGTTATCACTCCAAACCCTTAGCACTATAGATATTGAAAAACTTCAAATTAGCTGATTGTTGATGGAAAGATGACCTTCTCGTCTCAAAATGGAGCTTCCCCTGTCCCTCTTCTTGAGAAGCTCCATTTTGAGATTCAGCCTAGAGAGATGCCCAAGCATTGGGACCAGGCCTCTGGGTTAGGGCCTGGAATCTAGATTGGGGCCAGACTGAGGCCTGGATCCATGCTGAGGACCCAATATCAAGCCTGGGTACATTACGAGGCCCCAGTGTCAGGACCTTGTCTCTGGGCCAGGCCACAGTGTCGGGCCTAGGCCCAGGCTCTAGCTTAATCCAAGGCCCAGGCATTGGGACCCAGCCTCCATGATTGGCCATGGCATTAGGCCTAGGCCCGGGCCAAGATCCCAGCATCAGGACCTGGCCTCTGGGCCAGGCCACAGAATCAGGCCTGGGCCCAGTCTCTGGCCTTGACCAAGGCCCAGGTGTTGGCCTTGCATGGGATGAAGCCAAGGTTGCAGCGACCTAGCACTGCATCAACCTACGCAAGGCCTAGGCTTTGCCAATGGAGCCCCACCATACTGATGCATAAATTGTTTATATATATATATATATATATATATATATACACACACAAAAAAAACCCCAAAAAAATTTCCTAATTTTTTGGAGATAAACAAGCACCCTTATTGCTCAACAACCCATCTCAAAAACATAATATTTCATAAAATAATTACTTTTTATTGAAAAATTGACAAAAATATCTTATCATCACATCATAAAGTGCATTTTAAATCAGTCAATAATCACTTAAAATAATCAATTTAAATGCACTTTATGATGTGATAAGATATTTTTGTCAATTTTTCAATAAAAAGTAATTATTTTATGAAATATTATGTTTTTGAGATGGGTTATTGAGCAATAAGGGTGCTTGTTTATCTCCAAGAAATTAGGAAATTTTTGGGGGGGTTTTTTTGTATACATCATATTTAGCACTGGTGGAGATATTAGCCAAAAAAAATTTTGATATATATATATATATAAAACAAAGCCAGATATGGCTGAATATTGGCATTTATCTGACTAAGGGCCAAAATCATTAAGACTTTTTTCCCATTTTGTGTCTATGGGAAAAACCCTTATGGCCCGATTTTAAAAGGGACATACGTGTAAAAAACGGGGGTTACACATGGCAATTTATGCATTTGTTTTCCCTTTTAAAACCCTGTAAATAAATATTTCTGTTTCCAGTGTATATTTTCCCTTTTAAAATGTTAATGCCAAACAAATGTTTTGTAACAGACTCTAGCTGAGTAATCATATGTATCACCATTGCCCCTTTTTCATACAAAAATAAAATCAAAATAAGACAGAAATATAAAATGTCAATTTGCAATAAAAAAAGCAAAACATGTGATGCTCAATTCATCCAAAGTAATATATGTCCTCGCTTCAGTTCCCTTTCAAGCTGAGGATCTCTGGGAGGAAGGCGCTTGGGTTATACTCAATTTAAATAGCCATCGCTGACAGAAGTTCCAACTGTGGGAGTTATAGCAACATGTGAAGGTTCAGTACTGCCACTCCCCATCTCTGAATTTTTAATCCCGGGACTACAGTTGTTAGAAGGACCTTTGGTGTGATCTAGTCTACGATTCAAGAAGCGTTATACATGCAAATATAATAGTCAACAGGGTGACTTCCAACAAATTTTCACTCTAACTGGTTTATTTAGCCATGTGGCAATTTAAACTTAGTTATATCTTCAGCTCCCACTGTGATGGTATGGAGGGAGCTTGAGAAGAAATTTCTGATAAGCAATTTTGGGTGTCCAAATCATCAGGGTTGTTCCCGCTGAGGAAGCCAGGTTGGCGGAACAAGGTAACCAGATAAACATATTTGGCTAACTGGGCTGAGATACATATTTGGCTAACTTTAGATCTGCTCAATAGCAGGTCTAACTTTTCTGGCTAACAAAGCCAGATATGGCTGAATATTGGCATTTATCTGACTAAGGGCCAGAATCATTAAGGCTTTTCTCCCATTTTGTGTCTATGGAAAAAACCCTCATGGCCCGATTTTAAAAGGGACATGTGTGTAAAAAATGGGGGTTACGCGTGGCTGGGCCTTGCTTGCATTGCATGCATTTTAGAAAGGGCCGTAAAGTGCGTAACTGCTGTTATGTGCTGAACTGCTGGGCCCTGCAAAAGAGTTGGCTGGGGGGGTGTGGTCTGGGCAGAGAGGGGTGGGGCAGGGGCTGGGCCGGGACAGTAACATTAGCTGCTGTCCTGGGGAAGCATGTGCCAGCCAGCATGCATGGGTTTGTGTGTTCAACATCCAAGCAGTGAGATTCAATGTCTGTTGCACTGGATGGAGTAAGAAACCTTCCTCTTGAGTGAGAAGTGTTGGGCTGCATCTGAGACAAAATGGTGGTTTGATAGTGTAGTGCACCAGATACACATACTATGCTTGTCCCTTAGTGAATAGGTGCTAAGTTAGCCAGATTAGTAGTTCCACCCAAAAATGACTCCATCTCACCCCACGCTTTGCTGGCTAACTATTTATCTGGCTAAGTGGCAGCCGCTGAATGTGGCTGAATATTGAAATGGCACCACTTTGCTGGATAAGTCCTACAGAGCAGGACCAGGAATTCCTCTGTGGATGTTGCTTCTAGAATTCCCTCAGTCCATTTCCTAGCTTACAGAAGAGTTGATCTGCTATCCAGGAAGGAGGGTAATATCAAATGGATATTTCATCCTGTTATCTATGGAAAACACCATTTATGGAAACTTGTATTTTTCTGTCAATAAGCAGAACTGAATTAGCCATGCTCCATGGGGAGTCCCAAGGTGAAGGTTGCAACTTAATATTTAGGGAAAAAAATTGTAAGACGGACTCCATCATGGAGAGCAGACTATTTGGAAAATGTGTGGTGCAAGACTGCTTGTCCTACTGCACTGTCTGTGGCTACTGAGGTTCTAGGCAGGAGTGAGATGAGAAGGTATGCACTGATGACCAAGTTGCTGCTTTCCAAATGTCTTCTGTGGGCACTTCTATTAGATATACTATAGAAGAAGCTGTTGCTCTTACTTGATGCTTTTTAACTGGACTGATGAGTTGAAGTTCATTTGCTGCATACCAATGCTTATTGGATACTGTTATCTTTGTCACAGCCATGCCTTCCCTATCTATTGAGATCAGATCATATGAAAAACTGGATGCTTTCCTATGGGTTTGTATTTGTAATATGGTAAAGCTCTTTTTCAGTTCAATGTGTGCAACATCTTCTCATCTTCATGTGTATACAGTTTGGGAAAATACAGAAAGCACAATTGATTGATTTATGTGAAAGCAGCCACTACTTTTGGTAAAAACTTTTAGAGATGTAGTTTCCATGGATTTGAAAAGAGCTTTCACTAATGAGGTAAGAACTATGTTGATGTCCCAGGGAACAGCAGTTTGTTTTTTTCCACAAATAGATGAAGATGTAGAAATCATTTCATGAATGGATACTGAAGGATGAATGAAAACTGGAGCTCCATTTTCTAGAGAAAAGTGCCTGCGATGGCACTTAGGTGTAGTTGTAAAGATATGGTTGCTAACTCTGATGAAAAAAGATGGTGAAGATATGACAGTAAATGTTGAGGATCACAAGGGAAGAGGTTGAAGTTATGTGTGATGCACCAGCTTAAGTAATGTTTCCATTTAAAAGAGTAATTGCATCTTGTGGATTGTTTTATTGCTGAAAGTAAGAAGTTCTGTATAGGTTCCAGTAGGGAACACAAAGGTAGTTTTTGCGTTCAACATCCAAGCAGTAAGATTCAATGTCTGTTGCACTGGATGTAGTAGGAAACCTTCCTCTTGAGTGAGAAATGTTGAACTGCATCCAAGACAAAATGGTGGTTTGATGGTGAAGTGGACCAGCCAAGCTGGTGTGATTAATATCATCCTGGCATGATCTTGTATGCACATTTTAACACTCTTCAGTACTAATGGGACTGAAAAAAAAAGCATACATGAGGTTTCCTCCCCATGGAATTAGGAAGTCCTTCTCACAGAGGACTTGGATTGATGGAACAGAATTGATTTAACTTTCTGTTTTGTTCCATGGCAAAGTGGTTGATCCATGGTTATCCCTATGGTCATCCCTATGGCTGAACAGGTTTGTCATAGCGACTATTCATGTGCACAGAATATCCTGCTGAGTCTGTCTCTGTGTTTGCAATACCTGGTAAGTATGTTGCCTGCAAAGTTGCCCTGTTTTGTTCTGCCCAATGCTAAATGTGAAGGGCCTCCTGACAGAGAAGCCATTATATCATACATCCTTTTTATTGACATAAACATTGCAATCTGATTGTCTGTTGAATCATTATGTTCTTTCCAGGAAAAATTGGTTGGAAGATTCTCAGTGCATGGCATACCTCTCTGAGAGTATTTTGGATATACTAATCCCTGTATTGGAACGGGGGTTATGGATGCATGTCCAAACGCATGTCCAATCGCATGTTAAGCCATGCGGGCAGCAAGCACATGGTTTTGGATTGGCCTGTTGGGGTGGAGCTGGATGCAAGGGCACACCATCCTTTATTACCTGAGGCTATAGCCACCAATGTACTTCTTTCTTCATTTCTATCATAATTTGATTTCTGGAGTAAAGAGGTTGAAATAATTGGTTCCATTGATTTCTGAGACTCCATTGTAGGTGACACATACATAGGCTTGTTAAAGGTACTACAAGATTTACTACTGCCAAATAACTCAAAAAAACTAACATGCAGCAAGCAATTGTTGAAATCTGTTTTAGTAGTGCTTTGGCCAATGTTATCCTGTTAAGGGGAAGAAAAGCTCTTGATAGAGCAGAGTCTATTTGAACTCCTATAAATTGGAGATGTTGTATCAGCTACAGAACAGATTTCTCATAATTGATTAGAAAGCCTAGGGATTGTAGACATTGAATGGTTGTCTCTGAACTGGATAGGAATGCATTTCTGTTTGGTGCTACAATTAAACATTTTTCCAGATAAGTGAATATTTATATTCCTTGTCAACATAAATGTACCACTGCTACTGCAAGGCATTTCATGAAGACTCTGGGGGCCGAAGAGAGTCCAAAGGTAAGATCCTTGTATTGATAGTGGTTCTCCCACACTCTGAAACAGAGATTATGCCAGCAGAAAGGATTCCATGATTTTAGATAATTCTAGTATCTGTCCCCTGCTTGACTATGTAACTGAGATTCTTGGAGGATCAAAACTTTGTGATGGTTTTACAGGTGGTTGTTGCGATTTCTGTTGATGTGGTTCCCTTGGTCAACCGTGGGTTGGGAGAACTGTGTTTGATGTTAAGCGACTGGAATGCCAGTGGACAATATTGTTGGTAAGATCTATATGACAGTCTGGGTTAGTATGGTTGTTTACATTGCAGATAAAAGCATCTGCTCATTTGTAGATATTCTGTGGATATGGATAGAGATAGGGATTGCACTGCTACATTCTCTTTTGTATGATATAGTTTTTCAAACTTTCTCTCTGAAGAGATTATATCCCCTAAGCACGGGAGGTCAGCAAGTTTTTTGTGTATATTGTCTAATGTCTATTTCATTTACCGACTGGCTTCTATAGACACTGCTGAGGTCTGTGCAGCTGTGTTAAAAGATTTTTATGTGGATTTTAAAAGGTGTCAAAGCACTTCTTCTAAATCATGAAGCGGCATAGGGGTTATTTGCTTACCAGTTTCAATCTGTAAATAAGATTTCAAGTTTTGAAGACACTCATAAGTGTATAGCACCATATAAAATTGGTGTTGAGTAATTTTGGCTGTAAGCATGATATCTTGGAACATTTTCTTTCCAAAATCATCCAGAATTTTGTGATCTTTTCTAGCAGGTGAAGATGAGTTTTCATAGCTTTCTACATTGCAGATTCCACTACCACTGAGATATGAGTTAGTTAGACTACTCCATAGCCTGGTGACTTCTTCAATTGGAACTTAAGATCTATTTTTCTTGCTGTGATAATTACCAAATACAGAGATGCCCACAATTTCATCAGGACTGTATCTAAAACTACATGTGAAGGTGATTCAGAAGGTTCAGCTGAAATATCTAGGATCTTTCAACTTCCCCTGATTTCAGATCTATGAGACGGATCCATCTGAATTATCTTTAGCACTGTACCAATTTTCTCCATGAATTGAGAATTTGTGAGGTCTTCTGTTGAGAAGCCAAACCCTTCGTGCCCAACCCATCAAAACTTTCAAACTCTCCTCTACTATTAGCAGAGCTTTCTCCCTCGCCAGCCCCACCTTATGGAACTCCCTACCCCATGATATACGCCTTGAGACACATACACCCAAATTCAAAAAAAAACTGAAAACCTGGCTTTTCCAGCAAGCCTACTCCATATCCCCCCCCCCACCACTTAGAATTTCCCCCATTAGAGAATTCCTCTTTAATATATACTCCTCGAGCTATGACTATAATTGCCTTCGATTTAAGACTAAGAATTTGCCTGCTGATTTTGTACTTTGAACCCGCTTATCTGTGTATATAGTTGGTTTACTCATATTGATTTATATTTATATCTAGTTTTCACCCCCCTGTTTAATGTACTCTATTGGTTATATGTAAGGGCCCCGCCCAAAAGTTAATCTTGTTCCGCTGTTATATGTAAGGGCTCCGCCCAAAAGTTTTTGTTTTTTGTAAACCGATGCGATGTGTCAACGGATGTCGGTATAAAAGAGACCTTAAATAAATAAATAAATAAATAAATAAATAAATAAATAAGTATGTCCAGGCAGGTCTTCAGGTGGCTCAGAGGGTATATCCCTGCAGAGCTCCTGGGGACTCCCATGAAGAATGGTGAGATGACTAAGAGGATTGTGAAGACTGTATTGGACTTTGAATCCTTGATGGAATTAATATAGGTGGGAGTTCTTACTTTGTGGGGAATTTAAATCTCTCAGATGATGAAGAAGTTAGAAGGAGAGGCGTTTGAGATCCAAGATGGCGAGCTAGATAGTAGTCGTGCTGCGTATCGCTCCTCTCATTTACCTTGTGATTTTCAATGCCTCATTTGGGGCGAAAACGGAGGGCCCGCGAAAGGCTGAATTCGGAAGCCTTGGCGCAGGGTCAGTTACGAGGGCCGATGGATGCGCACATTACGAGGAGGAATGGAGAGCCAGGTGAGGAATCGCAGGAGGGACGCCGAGGAGACGCATTGACAGCCGGCGCCCTCCATGATTCGATAACATCTCTATCACCGGCTAAAAGGACTGCCCCTGAAAACCCTGCAGCGAGGAGAACAGCTAACCTGACCCGGATGGAATTGTTTCCGGATGTCGCCAGGGAGGGGGCCTCGCAAAGGTCGGAGGAAGAACCGGCCAGAGTGTTGCAACTAGGAGCCCTTGGGTTCGAAGGTGGAAAAATTCATGAAGGAGATTTGCAGTCTCTGGAGGAGCTGGTTCCATGGCACAGTGGAGAAGACTTAGAGGAAGGTGACTTGCATGAATATGAAGTGGCAGTAACACCTTTGGTAAGACCTGAAACATTTACGCTCGAGGCAATCTGGCTAGCTATTAAAGCATTGAATAAAAATATGACTGTGCAGATTAGTCCTATAGTAAGGAAAGTGGGTCAGCTACAAAAGCAAGTAAATAAATTTAAAGAGAAGCAAATGGAGTAAAACAGGAAATAGATGTCTTGAAGTTGGAAACGGGGAAAATGAAAATATGTTGTCAAAATTTGGTAAAAGATAATCTATATTTTTTGAGAAAACTGGAAAATATGGAAAATAATCAGCAAAATAAAAACTTAAGAGTAATTAATACGAGGTGTTAGAAATGGAAGAGTTGTGTTCAATTGTACACTGTTGAAAACCTCAATAAATAAAGTTTCAAAAAAAAAAAAAGAGCAATTAATTTCCCTAAGAAATTAACGGTCCCACCGAATGAGATGTGGTTAAAGTTTGCCTTAGAGGTTTTAAAAATACCACAAGCTACATTGCCTCCATTATCGAAAATCTATTATCTCCCTTCTAAGAAAAAGATTCCCATAGAAGGTGGAGAAATGCAACAGTTATCACCATTGAATATCTCTGAGATTTTGGAAACATCTTCTGAAGAGGTTGTTCAACCATCAACTCTTATAATATCTTTCTTACTGGATTTGGATCGAGACTGGGTTCTTAGAATGTATTTCAGGAACCAGCGGCAATTATTTCTTGGTATGAATGTGCAAATATTTCCGGACTTGGCCAAAGAAACTCAATTGAGGAGGAAGAAATTTCTTGAATTAAAACCCAGAGTATTACAGATTGGAGCGTTATTCTTCCTCAAGTTTCCTTGCAAATGTGTCATTAAATTCAAAGATTTGACATATACCTTTTTCCAACCTGATCAGTTATGTAAATTTCTTAGTGATAAATTGCCTATTGAAATGGAAGCCAGTTCTAGTCTAGAGGCTGTAACCTAAATATGTGAATTTCTGTTCTTTAGAAATATAACCATTCCATCTATAGTGCTTTCATAAATGGAGATAATCTGTTTTATGTTTATTTCATATTTAAAGACATCTCTTGAGTAGGGTCTCCCACTCCAATTGGGGGCTTTGTCATAATTATGTTTTCCTTTGAAATGTTTAATAAATAGAAAATTAAAAAAAAAAAAAAGGAGAGGCGTTTCCATTATTGTTTTCTCCAGGGACAAGGGAATTATCAGATAGGCAGGTGGGAATCTTAGTTGGACTGCCTTTGGAAAAAGTTATGTAAAAGTTTTTTCACTATCATGTGAATTTTTAAAGCCCAATGTGTGCATCAATCAGGGGATGTGTGAATAATTTGGCTCATGCATGCCAAGCATAATTTAAAAGCTGCCAAAATACGCACGTATCTCCCTCAATGCTCATGTCTCGAAAGTTTTCAAAAAGGGGCAGGCATGGCCATGATCTGGGAGGGACATGGGCATTTCAGGGCATGAACCAAAGATGTGCACAGAAATTCTGACATGACCTGGGACATGCCAAAGCCACCTTTCGCGTAATATTACTTATGCTATGGATGCTGTGTAAGATAAAATTTAAAGAAAACTAGGCAGCTCTGTGGGGTTTTAAGGGTTGGGGTTAAATGGGGGGAGTGAAGGCTACCAATCTAGGGGAATGGGTTGGAGGACCTATCTCTTAACTGGGCAAATTGGTAAAACTGGGAATGGAGTTGGCATTCACCCCTTTTAAAATACCCAAATTTATGTGCCATGCTTCAAGAGCTCCAATGCGCTGTGTTCCAGGTGCTCTGATGTGCTATGTGCTGTGATCTTTGATGCTCTGGATGCCTCATTGCAGCATGTGTCAGGTGCTCTGATGGAACATGCACTGGGCAGACTGATGCATCGTGAGCCGGGCACTCTGATCAGCCATGCACCAGGAGGTTCTTTTTATCCTCTTAGATGTGCTCCACCACCTGTGTCATTTTCTTGAGACATCTAGCCCCTTTGATGCATCAGCAAAGCTCTCTGTGGCAGACAAGTACTTCTCAGTTAGCTTTTGCTTCTTAGAGGGAATCAGTGAACATTGCTGGTGTTTTGATTTTTTTACTTGTTCTGACTCCACCGATGTTTCTCTCCAAAACCCAGAGGATATGTTTGTGGAGCTTCTCAGTAAGGAAGATGATCTTCCTTCCCTGGAAGTCTATGGCTCTTCAGTCATTCTGAAACTCACTATCTTCGCGGCTTTTTGCCTTTGAGCTCTGGGGGACATCCTGCCACAATGTGGGCAGTTGGGCTGGTCATGGTCTGGGCTCAGACAGAGGTAGCAGTAGTCATGACAGTCCATGATGGACATACTGTAATTTGTCCACATGAGCAGTACTTAAATCCACAGAACTTTTTAGAGGTCAAGGCAGTACATAAAAGTGCTATCTGTGGGTCGCTAATAGAGATGTGAATCGTGTCCTCGATCGTCTTAACGATCAATTTCGGCTGGGAGGGGGAGGGAATCGTATTGTTGCCGTTTGGGGGGGTAAAATATCGTGAAAAATCGTGAAAAATCGTGAAAAATCGAAAAAACGTAAAATCGCAAAACCGGCACATTAAAACCCCCTAAAACCCACCCCCGACCCTTTAAATTAAATCCCCCACCCAAATGACTTAAATAACCTGCGGGTCCAGTGGCGGTCCGGAACGGCAGCGGTCCAGAACGGGCTCCTGCTACTGAATCTTGTTGTCTTCAGCCGGCGCCATTTTCCAAAATGGCGCCGAAAAATGGCGGCGGCCATAGACGAACACGATTGGACGGCAGGAGGTCCTTCCGGACCCCCGCTGGACTTTTGGCAAGTCTTGTGGGGGTCAGGAGGCCCCCCCCAAGCTGGCCAAAAGTTCCTGGAGGTCCAGCGGGGGTCAGGGAGCGATTTCCCGCCGCGAATCGTTTTCGTACGGAAAATGGCGCCGGCAGGAGATCGACTGCAGGAGGTCGTTCAGCGAGGGTTCCGGCGCCTCGCTGAACGACCTCCTGCAGTCGATCTCCTGCCGGCGCCATTTTCCGTACGAAAACGATTCGCGGCGGGAAATCGCTCCCTGACCCCCGCTGGACCTCCAGGAACTTTTGGCCAGCTTGGGGGGGGCCTCCTGACCCCCACAAGACTTGCCAAAAGTCCAGCGGGGGTCCGGAAGGACCTCCTGCCGTCCAATCGTGTTCGTCTATGGCCGCCGCCATTTTTCGGTGCCATTTTGGAAAATGGCGCCGGCTGAAGACAACAAGATTCAGTAGCAGGAGCCCGTTCCGGACCGCTGCCGTTCCGGACCGCCGCTGGACCTGCAGGTTATTTAAGTCATTTGGGGGGGGTTCGGGAGGGTGGGGGATTTAATTTAAAGGGTCGGGGGTGGGTTTTAGGGGGTTTTAGTGTGCCGGCTCACGATTCTAACGATTTATAACGATAAATCGTTAGAATCTCTATTGTATTGTGTTCCATAACGGTTTAAGACGATATTAAAATTATCGGATGATAATTTTAATCGTCCTAAAACGATTCACATCCCTAGTCGCTAATGTGATTAAAGTTTGAGAATAATTTCCTGTAGAGAGACAAGAACAGAATAGACTTTTTGTTCTTCATAAAAGTGAAAACAGGGAGGAGACTGGTAATTACAGACCAGTCAGTCTGATCTCAAAAGAAGGTAAATTAATAAACTCACTAAATGTGGGGACAGATTTAAGACATGTTGAGGTCGTAGGATATGTTGAGTTTAAAAGACCTTGCAGCATTACCTAAAAAAAAAAAGGTAAAACTTTACATTTAGTAATATTTTTGTATTTAGAGGTAACCTAATAATCTGAAGTCCTAAACAGTAGATTAGATAGTTAACCTTAAATTTGGCACTGACTAAATGAGAGGTCAGTGGAATATCTTGAATCCAGGAAGTTAAAGCATGCAAGGCAACATAGTTTTATCAGGGGAAGAACATGTCAAACAAATCTGATCAATTTATTTGACTAGGTGACCCAAAAAAAACCCAAAACAAAACACAGATCAGAGCAGGCACTAGGTGTGGTATAGTTAGATTTCTGTGAGTCTTTTGACACTGCACCACACAGAAGGTACATAAATAAACTGAATAGCCTGGGGTGCATCCTATAATAATAAACTGGGTTAGAAAATGTTTGACTGATAAACAACAGTGGGTAAGGATAAATGGAATTCAGTCTGAAAAAAGGAGGGCCATCAGTAGACTGCCTCAGGGATCAGACTTGGCTTCAGTTATATTCAATATTTTAATAAATGATCACACTGCAGAATGGTTCATGGAAAATCTTGCCTTACTTTGGCGTTTGCTTTATGATTGTCTTTATTCAGATGATACAAATATCTACAATAAGCTGGACATGCCAAATGAAGCAGAATAAAATGAAACTTGAGTTAAAAAAAAACAAAACTTGAGTGTCAAGAGTTTGGGAACTAAGATTTAATGCAGAAAAGTGAAGAGTCATGCATTTCAGTTACATAGATCCAAAATAGCAGTACATGCTAGAGAAAGGAATAAAATGATTTGTACCAAACTACAAAAGACATATCAGGGTAATATCAAGAGATCAAGAAAGTGGGAAAAAAGGTAGTAGTGAGACTTGGAAGAATGCTAGGGTGGAAAGATGGGTATGGCTAATAGACGAAAAGGAAGTGATAATGACTTTCTATAGGCTACTAGTGAGACTTCATCTGGTGTATTGGTTGTATTTCCAAAATAAAATAAAATTTCCAAGAATAAAATTAGGAAATATTTCTTCACAGAAACATATGGAATAGCTTCCAATTCATTAGTGGAGGACAAAATAGTAAATACATTTAAAAAGCATGGGATAAACATAGCAGATCCTTGAATGATAGGATATCAGGGTAAAGTCTAAGGTGAGGTAGGATCTGTGTTAGTGCATTAGGAACAGGCAGGCAAGTCTAATTTTAATGGCATATATAGCATCTGAAATGTATATACATACAGAAATACATTTTTAAAAAAAACAGCATTAGGAAAGTTATAAAATGTCTCCAGGATTTTAAAATGCATATTTTTCTTGGTACAAGGTTTTAGAGAATGGTAAATTAAGACTTGCCAGATTTTCAGTACCATTAGTATAAGGGTAATGTCCAGTGCAGCTAGGCAGACAAGTGGCTTCCCCACAGTCCACAGCATTCGGTGGAAAATACTAAAAGGAAAGGAAAGGAAAATGCTAAAAGGAAAATTTTAAAATATTGGCGCACACCAAAATCGGGAGATATGCGCACATGTAGGAATTATGCCCGCTGTATTTTAAAAGCTGCCTACATGCATGCATGTTTCCCACTGCACGCACACTGACTCAGAATCAAATAGGGGCATAGTGAGGGCGGGACACGGGCATTCCACGGTGGAGTTAAGAGATGTGCACACAAATACTTATGCACACTGGGAGCATATCCAGATCTAGAGCCGCTTAAATTTACTTCTGCTATGAAGGAGGTGTAAGTATAAAAAAAAAACAAAAAAAATACAGTCCTGAGGAATTTAAAGGGTCTGGAATAATTGAGGTTAGTGCAGACTATTAAACGAGGGAGGGTTTGGAGGCCCTAGCTCTACACTAGTCAACTGGTGGATGAACTGGTGAAACTGGTTTTAGCATGGATGTGTGCTGGTTATAAAATTCCATGACTTTTATGTCCAAAACCTGATTAGTGTGGTTCGGCTTGCCTGATTGCAAAATTAGGCACACACATTCATGTATCAAGGCTATTTTATATTGTTTTCTGTGTATGTTATAAAATTGCCATGTACCTGAGAGCATGCTGATGTACACATGTTAATGTGCACCTGCGCGCCCCTTTGAAATTTACTATCCCTGATTTCTGCCAACCAATATATCAATGAAAAGATTGTGGATGTGTTTCTCCTAAAGGAAAATTTTAGAATCTTCCTTGAACTTAAACAATCCCCAGTGAGACTTTTTAATACGGTTGACTTCCAAGAGATCCTTCTTATTTTTATCTCACGCCAGTTTGCATCTCTGTAAATAATCCTGTCTAGCAGCATGTTTGGTTCTCATAAAACTTGTGAAAACTTGGACAGAGTGGTGTTGTCCTGCAGGTCACCACCGTCAGTAGGCAGAGCCAGATGAGGCTTAGGCCCAACTGGAGCTTTGCCTTTACTAGCCCACTTTTCACTCAGGTTGAGCATGTGGGTGCCAGGGCTGGCAGGACTTAGGTGGGAGGAGGGCAGAGGGGGGTCAAAAGGTCTGTTAAGGCTGCTGGGCTGGAGCAGATATAGAACAGGTGAATCTAGAAGCAGGCTGGGGACAGTGGCAGGTAGCATTCAGGAAGACCCAGGATGTAAAAAGTGGTCAATGGCAGGCGGCGTTCAGGAATGTCCAGGAATCAGGCTAAGGCCTATACCAGACATTCATCCAAAGGGAAGGCAGGACGACTAGGCAGGGCAGGAAGGCAATGAGCAGAACAGGTGGGTAGAGAAGGAGAAGTGGAGAACTGAAGACTGAGGAATGGAAAAACTGAAGACAAGAACTGGAGATGATGACAAGAACCACTAGAACAGAAGACAAAGACAAGCCCCACTGGAACTGAAGACATGTAGCACAGGAACTGGAGAATGAAGACAAGGAATGCTGAGGCAACTAGGTCTACAAGGATGTAGGGAGATCTGTTACTGAGGCACTCTAGGAGTGTATTCAGGGACTTTATATAAGCCAAGAAGAGTGATGTCATCAAGCGGCACCTCCTGGTTGTTCCACCATAGGCTTATTAAAACTGATTGGGTTCATGCACGTCCTAGGAGGAGCAGGACCTGGCGGCATCCTGCCATAGGAGTTCTCGGTGGCATTTTGTTATGTTGAAGCACAGCATCCCACCATGCTGGGGAAGAAGGTAATCATAAAGCACACAAGATCAATGGAAGAGGCTCGGCCCAAGAGGTAAGTGTGGCAGTTTGCAGGAGGGACCCACGGACTGCCAAACACAACAAAATCCAAATCGTGGAAAGTCTGATATAAAAAGGATGTGTCTTAAATATGAAAAATGTCCTCCAACAAATATATTTTATTCAAATTAAGAATTCATTTCATTTTCAGTCTAAAATCATTTATAGCAGCTGCTTTTGTAAATTAACTTACAGGCTCTGACATGAGCTGTTTTGCTACAAAACCTGCATCACAGCAGTAAGAACAAACTACAATAAAAACAAAAATTAAATTTAACAAAAAGGACAAATAAAGGAACAACAAACATAAATAAAAAATATAAATTTAAATAACTAACACTGATGCTGGAATCATATTTCAAATCCAAAGTCTTTTTGACTGAACGCCTTCAGATATTTAAATTAACAAAATGGTGCCAAAAAGTCACATGGCATAAGCCAATAAAAAAAGGGGGCTTCTTTGAAAAAAATGTTATGATTTTAAACAAAATAAGTTTAACTTGATGGGAAATCTATTAGAAATTCAAAAAAATTAAGAACATATCAACCAGTCTGTTTCCAACACCTAAAGAAATATAAATTCACAGCAAAATAACACCAGATAATATGGCAAACCAATAGTACACAAAGTAAAAAGGAAATTTATTTAAAATCATGAGTCACCATTTGCAAACAAAATGACAAATTAACCTGATTGCAAAATTGTCCAAAATAAATAAATAAATCAACAGGATTAAAGACATGCAGCCAAGTTTATTTCCAAATTAAGACTAGCTGGCCATAAATGGGTACATAATCAATCACTGACTGGATAGCAAAGTTAGCCAGATAAACTATTCTGGCTAACTTTGGAAGTATATTCAATAGTGCAGCCAGATAAACTTAGCCAGATAACTTCATCCAGCAAACTTCAAGACAGCTCTTTGGTGCAAACAGACTTAGCCAGATAAATTATCCGGATAGCTCAGAATATCAGAGTTATCTTGATGACTTATAAAACTAACATAACTCCTCCCCAAAATGCCTCTGGAACACCTCTAAGTTATCCAGCTAAACTTTAGCCAGATAATAAGATATCTGACTAAAATTTAGCTGAAGTCCCTAAATATTCATTTAGCCAGATAACTAGCAAGCCAAAGGTAGCTACTTTCTAGTGTCTGTCTTTCCCTCACTCCCAATCCTAGCTCATTCTTTATTTTATAGGCGAGAGACACTTTCACATTAAAAATCAATTAGGCTGTTATGTAAAACACAGGATTACGCCAGTCCTTATCAAGAGTATAATTATCCCCCTGCAGGAATCTATCAGATTAGCAGTGGATACACTAATAAACCTAAAGGATACTAATTTATGCATTCCTACTCCCTTAGCAAACTAAACTTAACTAAGAACTCAACAAAATTAAGATGAAGGCAGAAATCCAGTAGCAACAGGGGAGCCTTCCAGTCTTTTGCATCAGGTTCCCATGTATAATTTTTTACCCACTGATGAGAAGTTGCATATGTGCACCCAGTACAAAGAGTTCCTGGATCTCAGAAAAAGAGTCTGATCTCTGGAGGCTAGAGTGGCAGATCTGGAGAAGCAGAGGCAGACAGAGTAGTAGATCTTCAGGAACATAGTAGCAAAATCTCAACTCTAGTCTGGCAGCCCTGGTGCTACCATGGAAGAGGAAGGGATACTGGTTGGAAAGCATCACTATGGTGTATTAGGAAGTGTTTCTGTAGCAAGGACCTGCTCTCCAGGTGATATAATGTCCTCTGGCACCGAGAATGAGTCTCCCAGGGGGACTGCCCAGGAAGGAAGGATTAGATCAGCCATCAGAGTTGATGATTTTATTATTAGGAATGTAGATATCTTGGTGCCTGGTGGACATGAGAATCGCTTGGTAGTTTGCCTACCTCATGCAAAGGTGGTCGACATCATGCATCACCTAGATAGGATTTTAGGCAGAACTGGGAAGGAACCGGCTGTCATGGTACATGTGGGCACCAGCATATGAAAATGTGGGAGGGAGGTTCTAGAAGCCAAAATTAGGCTTCTAGGAAGAAAGATGAAATCCAGAACTTCCAGGTTAGTATTCTCTGAAATGTTCCCTGTTCCACAGGCAGAGCTCCAGAGTCTCAATTCATGGATCAGAATATGGTGGAGGGAAAAGGGATTCAGTTTTTTAAGGAACTGGCCAACCTTTTGGTAAAGGGGGATTCTTTACCGAAAATAATTTTTAAGAACAAAGTCTTTTCATAAGGCATAGGCTTCACCTTAACCAAGGTGGAACAAGGCTGCTGGTGCTAAACTTTATAAAGGAGATAAGGCAGCTTTTAAATTAGAACAAGGGGAAGCCAACAGTCGATCAGCAGCACATGGTTCGGAGGAAGATATCTCAAAGGATACTAATGAAAAGGGAGAGTTAAGGCATCCAAACAGATAGGTTACAATAAAAGCAAAAACAGTCCATGTGACCATAAGTAAAGAATTACCTGAAAAATACCTAAAAATAATCTATGTTAACTGAAAAGCAAGTTGTTAATACAAATAAAAAACATATTTTTTGGGGGGCGCAATACCAACGCCGACAGGAATGGATGCCTGAGAGATGAGCTCCATCCCCCTGATGAGAAAATACCATTGTTCACAGCGAATTTTGTCCTGAAATCTGGCAAATCTTTAAAATCTCTTCTATCTACCAGCAGCCATGGCCATGAAGAGAAAAACAGCAGACTTAAAACAAGTTTCCTGTGGGAAATCTGTTTTGGAGACAGGGCTCGAAGATGGCGAGCAGGCAGGGCTGATGGTTGAGAAATCAAGCGACAAAGAAGAGGTCCCTAGACCAGAAAATGCTAACCCAGAGAATGGTCCCACTGATCCAATATCAAGGGAGGAAATCAGAGGCTGGTTCATGGACTTATCCGATATGTGCCAACATAAAACCAACTTATAGGCCTCCATAGCCGAAATCCGTGAGGACCTCACGACCCTTGAGGCGTGAGTAGACGAGGTTGATGTTAGAGTTGAAGGCCATGGAGACACTATTAATAATTTAACGGTACAGCAATCTCAATTTACCAGTGAGCTCCTGACCCTTTCAGACAAAATAGAAGATTTGGAAAACTGGAATAGAAGATGCAATCTCAGAATCCGGGGGGGTTCCAGAGACAACTGAGTTTGTGGATGCAAGCCTCACCACACAGCAGATATGCACATTTATCCTAAACCATGGAGAATCATATTCAAATGATTCAGAAACACCACAACCGATGATTCGGCTAGAGCACACACACCAGGCCTTAGGGCCATGCAGGGATCAGCGCACCCGTGATATTATAATTTGCTTCCACAGCTACTCACAAAAAGCTCAAATATATGAAGCAGCACGTAAATAAAAAGAATGGAAGTGGAAATCTCATACTCTGTCTATTTTTCAAGACTTAGCACCAGTGACACTTCGCAGAAGATATGAGCTTCTGGAGGCGACTACCACCCTGTGAAACAACAGACGGGATGCTGGACTTATCCATTTGGACTCCAAATTAAAGTCAAGGGCATTACTCACCGGATTCAGACACTAGCGTAGGCTGCAGAAGCATTCCACCAGGCCCAGCTACATGTCAATTTTCAAGTTCCCAAGATGGCCACTGAGCCCATAAGATGGATACTCACCCCCCGCTGGCACAGAGTGGGCAAAGGCGGGACGAAACTGTGATGACACTCAGAAGACTCACGGTCTGTACTGTCAGACGAGTTGAGCAGTATGGACCCCAAAGGAGGTTAAGTTTGCAGTGACCAATAGTGATAATAACTGGTGGGACAATGTTATAAGTAGTACCACATATTCTTATGGCACTTAACTCTGCATAAGGTATTCAAGAGCGTTGGTATAAATTTATGCGCAGCATGTTATTTTGATAATTGGGGGAGTTCTTTCTTAATCGTGTGATGAGAAGGTTCCCCACTACAGTAGAATTCCGTGGGTTGGGGATGGCAGAATGCAATGGGATATATCAGGCTGGCAATTGGGTGTCTTTGGATGAGGCTGGGTTTTTTTGTATATTAAGATGTGATTGGCAGCACATGATTTTTCTTTTAACTGTAAGCTCACTTGGTGTTATGTCCATATTATTAGCCTTATAGTATTTTATTAAGCTACTCCTTCCACATAACAAATGGCAATGCGCATAATGAGGTGGATCTTAAATAAGTACGCGCGCATGTACTTTTGTTCGCGCAACCGGTGCGAACAAAAGTACGCCGGATTTTATAAGATCCGCGCGTAGCCGCGCAAATCTTATAAAATCCAGGGTTGGCGCACGCAAGGCTGCGCAAAATCAGAGCAGCCTCGGAGGGAACTTTCCTTCTGCGTCCCCCCACCTTCCCCTCCCTTCCCCTATCTACCCCACCCCCAGCCCTACCTAAATCCCCCCCTACCTTTGTTGTGCAAGTTACGCCTGCTTGAAACAGGCGTAACTTGCGTGCGCCGCCTCGGCATCCCCCGGCGCACAGCCGGGGGACTCGGGACCGCCCTCCCGGCCCGCCCCTGAGCCATCGCCCCGCCCTCAGACCCGCCCCGGACTGCCCCTGACCCAGACACACCCCCTCCCGCCCCTTTTACGAAGCCCCGGGACTTACGCACATCCCGGGGCTTTTTGCGCGCCAGCGGCCTATGTAAAATAGGCTCGCCGGCGCAGGGTTTTTAAAATCTAGCCTAATATCTTTAAATGTAAATGGGTTGAATATCCCTCAAAAGCACTTTTTATTAAATAAGGAGTTGAAATTACAACAAGTAGCCATAGCTCTAATACAGGAGACTCATGTATGGAAATGATATGAGCATTTACTTCCTTCCCCCGCACATATTGGGCTGCCAGTAATAAGACGTCTTGCTACACTGGTATAGGGATACTATTCTCTAATCTATTAATACATGGAATGCTTTTTCAATTGGCAGTCCCTCAGGGCAGATACCTGCTAATTGAGATATGAGCGGGCGCAAATATTCTTACTATCTTAAACGTGTATTTTCCTAATGCAGCACAGGTCTCTTTTTTAGAGAAAGTGGACAATCTATTACTAAACCGTGCAGAAGGAGCAAAAATTCTAGGAGGAGACTTTAATACCACTGGGAACCCCATGCTGGACAACTCCTCAAACTTGTCAATGGCTCTTCATGGAATGCGCAAAGCCTGGCAGTTATTCCTACAGCACTGGAGTTTGGTGGACATATGGAGACAAAAATTCCCTACCTCGTGCTCTTATACCTTTTTTCTCAGCCACATGGCACCTATTCTTGATTATTTTTTTATTGAGAAAACACTACAGAATAGTGTGCACAATGTGGGCATAGATAACATCATGTGGTCAGATCATGCCCCCATCTGGATGGATGTCCAAATTACGGATATGGATCCAGGCTTGCATGCTTAGAGGCTGAATGACAGTGTTTTGAAAGATAAAGCTTTTTCCCAATCACTGGGCAAAAATCTGCAAGAATACTTTTGATTCAATCAAACAGAAGGGATGTCCCTAGCAGTGATCTGGGAATGCTCCAAAACATGCTTATCTAGTCTACATGTGTCTACCCACTCCCCGTGAACTTATCAGCACCTACTGATGGTTAAAGATACATTAAAGTCCCTTGATGATGCCTCCATCAGCCATAAATTGGATTTACTCAAACAAACTTCTTTGAGGGAGGAAACAAAGTGGGGTGTTACCTCGTGCAATGTTTAAAGGCATTCCAGACCCAAACCATTGTGGCTAAGATTAATAATCACCAGGGTACTCCCGAGACAACATCAATGGGAATTCAGAGAAGCTTCACTGAATTTTACTCCACCTTTTACAAACAGGATATGTCAATTCAGGATCCCAAGATAAATGAATACTTGGAAAACATCAATCTGCCCGAGATTACCCCAGAACAGCAGCAATATCTAGACAGTCCTATCATGGTACCAGAAGTTTTGAATGCAATCAAACAGCTGAAAAAGGGACAAGCTCCAGGGCTGGATGGTTTCTCAAGCGCATATTATAGAAATTACTCACATATTATAGCAGCCCCTTTGACTGAAATGTTTAATTCCCTTCAGGAGAACGAATCACTTGCTAAGAACTCTAACATCACTGGCATCTCTATATTAGCTAAACCAGGGAGAGACCTCACCCATGTGGATCCTATCGGCCAATCTCACTGATAAACCTGGATCTAAAGATTCTAGCCAGAGTGTTGGCTGAGAGATTAAATGGTATCCTACCAAACCTGGTCCACTCCCATCCCTGGGAGGATGGCAGTGGACAATGTCAGAAGATAATTGACATTGTTTGGCTAGTATAACATAACCACACACCTATGGTCTTATTATCCATTGACACTGAGAAAGCATTTGATTTGGACCACTGGCCCTTCCTATTCAAAACCTTGGCCAAAATGGGTTTTGGACCCCTTTTTATCCATGGTTAATGAAGCTCTATGAGCATCCTTCAGCGCAAATAAAAATAAATGGCAGCTATGGGGAACTTTTCATAATAGGGCAGGGCATGAGACAAGGCTGCCCCTTGCTCCCCCCCCCCCCCCTGTTATTTGCACTATTTCTAGAACCCTTCACTGTCCGCATACGTTTCTCACCCACAACCACAGAAGTTCATTTAGGGGGCCACCATTTTAAAGTCTCCCTTTTTGCAGACGACAATTTGCTTACACTAAGAGACCTGTTTAATTCACTGCAGGGAGTTATCAGGGAGTTGGACACTTTCAGTGCAGTTTCAGGCCCAAAAGTAAATTTTGAAATATCTGAAATTCTAAATATAAATCTTGTCTAGCAGGATATACTATCCTTTAAGCGCCTTTTTCCCTTTACATAAGCCAAAACAGCACTTAAATACTTAGGGGTGCATATTGGACCAAATGTTGCGAACCTTTTCAAACTGAACTATTCACCCTTACTGAAAGCAATATATAGTGATTTAAATAGATGGTCTTGAGATGCTCACTCCTGGCTTGGGTGCATACCCATAATTAAAATGAATATCCTCCCGCGCTTCCTTTATTTTTTCACCACTCTCCCTATTTACCTGCCATCAGCTATTCTTCATATTTGGCAAAGAAAGATTTTTTTACTTCATTTGGAGAAAATGACCTCCCAGAGTATCTAGATTAATATTATATCAACTAAAATCACATGGAGGTCTGGGAGCCCGGAATTTATCCTGGTATTTCTGTGCATCCCAACTTCATGCTTTGGTAATATTACATAACACCAAGAATATCCCACAATGGGATTTACTGGAGCAGGCTATTCTCGGTACCATGCCACTATCAGCTACCCCTGGCAACCTACTGTCACTAGTTCTCAAGCAGTCCCTTGAAGTGAAACCTTGGCATGCTCTACTAAACCTCCCTATGGCCAGTCTCAGCAAATCATCATAGTGTTTTTCGCAGCAAGTATTTATAGCAGCCCATATAGAGTTAGCAGCTCATTGGAAACAGAGCCAAGTCCCTCATATCTCTAGAGTACTTCATAGATTATATGGCTACTACCAATTGGAGCGCTTGACAGCAGTACATCAAGACTGTTTGAAATCATTTCATTTGATGTGGGACCCTTACAATAATTGGCTAAAAGAACAAGAGTAGGATGTAATTTGTGACAAATAACACCCTGAGAATGGTAGCATTAATATCAGTACCCTTATTATTATTTCAGCCTATGTTTGACTGCTAACGATTATTAACCCAGCACTGGGTGTCATGTCCAGGGATTGATTTTATGTTTTCATGTTGTTCTGGTTGCTATCAATCTATATCATTTCAGTTATCTCTATTTAACGACTTAATAATGCTTAGGCTATGTAACGTCATCATAGCGCAACTTTATTCATAATTAGACACCCCATTGTAATGGTAGAGGGTGGGTGGGGAGAAAATGAAGGTTATATAAAAGAAAGCTTTATATATATCATAGACAATATTTATATGTAAATTCTTATGCATTTGTTGTATCTGTTTTTGAATTGCCTAATAAAATGTAAATAAAAAAAACAAAACATATTTTGAAATGTCTGTGTGCCAATGCCAGAAGTCTAAGAAGATAGGAAAGTTAGAGTGTATAGAACTGAAAGATGCATCTCAGAGACCTAGGGCCTCAGTTTCCAAGCACTTTACCGTGTGCGATAAATTCGCAAATTGCGTTAACAGCTGTTAACGCGATTTGTGAATGCAAATTAGTAATTTGGTATTCAGGGGGCGGAGCTGGGGCAGAGCATATGTAAAGCGGGAACCTGTTTATCGTGTGCGGCGAAACAGCCGCAGTGTTAGCGCAGCTGATAACTACAACCCTCACATTTGCGTTATGGACTGCACTACGGGCCACAAAAGGATTATCGCCATCCATGATACTTCCAGACAGCCTGTTTGAGAGAGAGAGAGAGAGAGAGAGAGAGAGAGAGAGAGAGAGAGAGAGAGAGAGAGAGAGAGAGAGAGAGAGAGAGAGAGAGAGAGAGAGAGAGAGAGAGAGAGACTTACTATAGTGCCTATGCCCTAGACAGGTATTTTAACCCCTATGGGAGGGCCACCTACTAACTCGGGGTGGGGATTAGGTATCAGCGTCGGGGGTTGGGGGCCACTTTCGCATTCCACATGAGACCTACGGAAAGAACAGTGGTCTCTAGTGAAGATTTGCTGGCCGTCGGAGTGAGGAAACTCACTCCAAGAGGAGATTTGGGCAACGTTCTCTCCACCTAGCTTGTTGTTGCCCAGGTAGAGTGTCCAGCAAGCTAGGTGGAGAGAATGTAGCCCAAATCTCCTCTTGGAGTGAGTTTCCTCACTCCGACGGCCAGCAAATCTTCACTAGAGACCACTGTTCTGTCCGTAGGTCTCATGTGGAATGCAAAAGTGGACCCCAACCCCCGACGCTCATACCTAATCCCCACCCCGAGTTAGTAGGTGGCCCTCCCATAGGGATTAAAATACCTGTATAGGGCATAGGCACTATAGTAAGTCAGTCTCTCTCTCTCTCTCTCTCTCTCTCTCTCTCTCTCTCTCTCTCTCTCTCTCTCTCTCTCTCTCTCTCTCTCTCTCTCTCTCTCTCTCTCTCTCTCAAGACAGGCTAAGAGAGAATTTGAAATGAAGTTGGCCATAGATGCAAAAAGCTTGCAAGGGAATCAGTTGGACTGTTAGATGATTAAGGGTTAAAGGGGCACTTAAGTAAGATAAGGCCATCACAGAAAGACTAAACAAATTCTTTCCTTCGATGTTTGGGAGATACCCATTCCAGAGACCGTGTAGTGAATCATTTGGACTGGATGGTATGTACTCCAGAAATAAAATTTCAGACCTATTTCTAGTAATTTGTAACCTATCATTGAAATTGTACATTGTTCTGGAAGACTGGAGAGTGGCCAGTATAACTCCAATACTTAAAGTTAGCAAGTAGCACATTTAAAACAAATCACAGAAAATTATTTTTCATTCAATGCACAGTTAAGCTCTGGAATTCAATGCCAGATGATGTTGTTAAGGCAGTTAGTGTAGCTGGGTTTAAAAAAGATTTGGGTAATTTCCTGAAGGACAAATCCATAAAATGTTGTTAATCAAGTTGACTTAGGGAAGAACCACTGCTTATTACCGACTTTAGTTAACATGAGATCTATTTAATATTTGGGTACTTGCCAGAAACTTGTAACCTAGCTTAGCCACTGTTGGAAACAGGATGCTGGGCTTGATGGACCCTCGGTCTGACCAAGTATGGCAATTTCTTAAGTTCTTACTGTTGTGGATTTTCTTTTACAATTAAGGACTTATTTTTTTGTACTTATACTGTGATTTTAGGACTCTGTTTTATTTTGTCCTAGTTGCAAAAGCCGCCATGTTTGGTACATTATTATTGTATATTTTGTTTTTTATTTCATACTTGCTGTCTTGTCTCTAACCATTTTTCCATTTCAGGACCTAAATGTCAACCTGCATATACCTGGAGTTCTACTTGTCATCTAACTTCTTTTTTATTTATTTTTTTAAAGTCAACTGTTATAGAAGGTGCAAGGCATATGGGTTTTCATCATGTGGCTGGTCTCCTTATAGCTGTCTGGTACTTCTTCATCTCTTTGTATTCCTGTTTCCCTGGGTTTTGTATGGATACTGGTTGGCCTTTTTTGTTACTGGTTATGTTTGGAATCACCTCATTCTTGTTACTTGTCATGCCATCTTTCTCGTAGTCTCTGTTTTGTTTCAAGGATGGGATCCTTTTAACTTCTTATTCCTTTACCGCCTCTTATATCTTGCAAGCTTTGTTCATTATCTCCCTTGTTCCTCTTTTCTTTTTCTCTGATGGCTAATGTATTGAATATATTTTCTTTGAATGTTAATAGGATGCAAAAAGGTTTTACATTTTTTGAAGAAGATGCATGCAGATGCTTGTCTGTTACAAGAAATGCATCTTTCATTCCAGGAATCTCTTAAACTTTCAGGGGGGTGGGGTGGGGGTTTAAAGAATTTTGCTTTTCCATGGCCATGAGCAAGAAATGTGGAGTGGCGATACTATTCACTAAGGGGCCAATTTTAAACATTACGCACAAAGGGTACATTTGTGCGCACTACCCAGTGCGCACAAATGTACACCCGATTTTATAATATGTGCGCACTGCCGTGTGCATGTTATAAAATCTGGGGTCGGTGAGCACAAGGGGGTGCACACATGTGCACCTTGCGCATGCCGAGCCCGAAGGGAGCCCCGATGGCTTTCCCCGTTCCCTCCAAGGCCACTCCGAAATCCATGCGTCCCGGGGCTTGCACGCGCCACCGAGCCTATGCAAAATAGGCTCTGCGCGCACAGGGGTAGGTTTTTGGGGGTTACGAAACCCTTTGAAAATCTACCCCTAAGGGGGTCATTTTCATAGTATATCGCATGCGAAAAGTCCATTTTCGCGTGCGATAGCTAGATTGGGGTGGAGTTGACCCCAGAAGAGGAGGAGTCGGGGCGTCGTTGGGGCGGATACAGCAGAAACTTTGCTGGCGGCGAAAAGGTAAGAACCGTTTTCGATGCCAGTAGCGCGCCCAATATCACTATTGGGTGTGAAAGCCGGTAGCGATTGCACCGCGGAGGTGCGATCGCTGCCAGCTTTCGCAGGCCCGCCCCCCGCTTCACCCCCCGCCCCCTGTTATTGCCGGATTCTCTAATGTCTACGACCTTAGAAAAGCCTAAATCTGCTAATGTGCATATGATTTCTCAATGTTCTCATCTAATGGTAGATGGGTCAACGTTTTGATGACTATGGGAACTTCTCAGGTAGTTTTTGTTAATGTTTATCCACACACTTCTGACTCTTTCATGTTTTTTCAGGAATTAACTGAATTGGTTGTGTCTTCTGGTGATGTTCCTATTATTTTTTTGGGGGGTGTTTTAAATCGGCAGCTGGATCCTGTGCTTGATAGTCAGCCTTGTTCTAAATTACAGTCCTCCAAATCTTTAAAGACTTTACTGGACATGATGACAACTACTGGATTATCATCCTAGTAGCAAGGAGTTTACATTTTTTTCCTCATCCTCATCAATCCTTTTCTCGGATTCATTATTTTTTTTATTTTTAATTATTTGCATCCATCTTTGCGAGAGTCTGAAATGGGTAGTAAATTACTTTCTGATCATGATGGAATTTCATTAACCCTCTTGTGGCAGCTAAATAAGAAGACTGGATCTTTGAGGAGATTTAATAATACTTTGTTGTCTGATCCAGCTTTTGTAGTTTACATGATACAAGCTATCTGATGTTATTTTAAATTTAATGAACAATATCCTTTGCCTTTTCCTGTTAAATGGTATTTTTTAAATCTACTCTTCATTGGGAAGTTATTAGTTATGTGGCCAAATGTAATAAGCAGGGTTCTGCATAGTTGTTAATGTTATATACATTTATGTGACTTAATAGAGAGAGAATTAAGTCCTTGAGCTCCTCTGATCATTCATTGTTGTTTAAGGATATTGATATCCATGATTGTTTTAAAAATTATTACTCCACTCCGTATAAATCAGAATCCCTGGCTCCTCCTCCTTTCTGTCATCCTTACCTGGCCCTGACTTATCGCTGAGAAGTAATCTAGGTTAGAATCTCCAGTTTCCAAATGGGCAATCCTTATTGTAATTCAATCCTTTTATTCTGGTAAAGCATCTGGGGGTGATGGCTATACTATGGATTTTTTCAAGTGTTTTAGTTCTTTGTTCACACCAAACCTCCTTGTTTTAAGAATAAGAAGTTTCTTCAGATGGGTAAAATGGCTGGTAGTTTCGCAGAAGCTTTATTGGTAGTGTTAGAGACGCCAGACAGGGATCTCCTAGAAGTTCAAAATTACAGACATCTATGCTAAAAGTACTGACTAATAGGTTTAGTCAAGTGTGTGAAGGGTTGGTTCATGCAGGGCTTCATGCAGGGCAGGTTTTTCTCTGATAATATGTGCCTTGTATGTCATGTGTTACACAAAGCTAAGATGGTTGACTTCCCTGTTTTTCTGGTTGCTTTGAAGTGGAAAAAGATTTGATCACATTAAATAGACTTACCTGTTTAGGACACAATATTCAAATATATCTGGCTATCTAGGTTAACCGGATATAACTTATCTGGCTAACTTAGAAGGAATATTCAGTGGAACGGCTAAGCACTGAATGTACCCAGATAAGTTCTAGTTAACTGGATAAGTTATAGCAGACTAACTTTAGATCTGCTATCAAGCAGATCTAATTTATTCGGTTAACTTAACCAGATAAGCTCAAATATCGGCACTTATCCAGTTAAGGTAACTGGATAAATAGCCCCACTGTAATTCATTCATTATCTGCCCTCAAGATATCTGGCTATCTACTTAGTCAGATAAATACTTATCAGGCTAAGCTGCAGCCACTGAATATAGTTGGATATTCAGCAGCCACCAGTTAGTCATATAAGACCCTATTTATCCAGCTAAGTAGCACTAAGTATTAGCCTCTTGATGTTTTTGAATGGATAGGATTACGTGCAGTATATGTTGCTATAGTTAAGTTATTATATTCGAATTATTTGGCACATTTGTCAAGAAATGGCTTAATTTCCTCTCCCTTTTCTTTATCTCAAAGCATTAGACAGGAGTGCCTTATCTCACCCTTTGCTTTTAAACCTAGCCTTGGAGCCACTTGCTATTGCCATTTGTCACTTGCTTCAAATTTCTAACCTGACTTTAGAAGGGGTTATTTTTAAGTTATCCATGTATATAGATGATGTGTTGCTCCATTTATCAGATCTAGATACCATGCTAACTAGTCTATTGGCGTTAAATGATAGAGTTGGTTTGCTGTCTGGCTACAAGATAAACTGGCCTAAGCCTGAAGTAATTCCTCTTAACGTTTATTACCTAAAGATGTATTTACCTTCTACTCATTAAAATGAAATTTTACAGGGTTTATATATTTGGGGATTTGCTACGGTTGAGATTTAAATTCTTCCCTGGAATATTCTATGACTCATCTTTTGACTTGGGTATGAAATTTGTGTAATAGGTGGTCCCTCTTGTCATTGTCTTGCTGGGGGAGACTTGAAAATATTAAAATGAGCATTGCCCTTATAGTTATTTATACTTTTAGTATGCTGCCTATTTTATTCCCTTCCCAGTTTTATAAATCTTTGGAAACTATTTTAAGTGATTTTTTTTGGATGAAGAAGCTGCCGTGAGTAGTTTTTCATAAAGTGAAGCTTCCTAAAGTCTCAGGGGATATTAACTTCCTAGATTTTTTTCTTTATCATATCTGCTTTTTGCTTCACCAAGATCATCTTTGGCTGGAGCAAGAGAATTGTCTCATCCTTAGGCATGGTTCTATTTGGAGCAGTCATTGGTTACTCCACTATGTTTGTTGTATCTTCCAGCAATGTTGCTTCCTAAGACCATAAAAGATAATCCTATCTTAGGTTGTATCCACAGGCCTTGCTATTCTAGAGAGGGATGGCTGTCAAATGGGATCAGTTTTTTTTTCTCCCCTTGTGGAATAATCCTTTATTTAGGATTGGCCAACAGTGTGTAAGCCGGCCTTATTGGATGTCATGAGGCATTTGTACCTTTAAGCATGTCCTCTGTTTTTTGTTATTTTTTTTGGAGAGGTGGAGCTGCATAAGATTTATAAACTTTCTTTTTCTTGTTTTTTCCATTGGTTGTAATTACATCATTGCATTCATTTGTGGATGACCCATTTTGACGATTTGGCAGAATCTCCTGGTTCCATTTGCATTTATTTACAGGTTGGTAGCTTCTGGGCATTCAGCCTTGGATTTTTATACATTTTTTAAACTTGATTGATCCTTTAGAAGTAGAGGGGTAGAGAGCATTTGGGAACATGAACTGAATCTTGTTTATCCATTTCTCAGTGGTGTTATTTTTAGCAAAAAGTTGTATTATGCATGGTATCTGTGTCTTTGACACAATCTAACTTTTTTCTCACTTACCAAGCTTTATGGTCCACAGTTCAGCTGCACAAAATTAATGTTTCTATTTCTAATCTATGTTGGTTTTGTGGTTATGCCCTGGGGATCATGGATCATGTATTATTTTATTGCAGGGGATGTGGCAAATTGTTTCTGTGGTTTTAGAGTTGAAGCCTCCTCTCACCTTTCCTATTGTAATTCTTAAAGCTACTCTTATCTGGCAGACTCTTTCTTCATCAGTTAGGAAGTTGATGAATAGTTGATTGTCTGTTGCAAGTCAAAGTACCTTGACTTGTTGGAAAGACTAATGTTACTTTCTATTGAAATACTGTATGTGTTATACATAAATATGATGTTGCATCTCCTGAAAAAACTAAGCATGCCTTTCAAGTATCTCGCATTTGGGGTGTAGTTCAGATATATCTTGCTAATTTATGACCTCTTTTTTCCTTGTTATTGACACTTTTGATATATGAACAATGTTGTGGATTTTTTTGCATTTCCGTGTATGTGCTAATTCCAAGCAGTTTATTCTTCATTTTTTAAATTATTATTATTCCTTTTTTTGCATTAAATTATATTTACTCTTGAAAATTTAATAAAACTTGTTTGAACTAAAAAAAAAAAAAAGATAAGTTCTATTTGTCATAATAGAAAAAAATGATAGATAAGTGCACCAAATACTGTATATAGAATATATGGTAGCATACAGAGATATGACTAACCCCATCACTATGAACTGATCATAGCATAGGGCCTTATTTTCTAAGGCTATCGCACGCTCGTGCTACCAGCGCAATCGTGCAATAGCTAGAAAGCTTAGCGCAAGCCTGCACTAGCAACATCGGGGCAGAGTCAGCCCCGGAAGAGGAGGAGTCAGGGCATCACCGGGGCCGACTACATGAAGATGGGGGCGACAGCGAAAAGGTAAGGAACCTTTTCACTGCCTATTTCGCGCCGAATAACTACACCTTTTATGGTGTAGTTATTCGGTGTGATACCAGTAGTGATCGTACCGCAGCGGTGCGATCGCTGCCAGCTAGCGCAGGACCACCACCCGCTTCGCCCCCCCTGCCCCCCGTTAGCGCTGGGATTCACTAAGCCTTGCAGCATTAGTGAATCCAAGCCATAGTGATGTTATAACAATTTTGCTCTTAGTGATGAACATTGGCCTGAAACAAATAGGTAATCCAAAACAAAATAGGGCATTTTTATTTTGTTTCATTGAAAATGAAACAAATGGACAGTACTCCTGAAATTAAAAAAATTGTATTTTCATTTGTTTTTGGATCCCATTCAAGAGTATGGAGCAAGCCAAACTATAGACTTGTTTTCAAATCAGGACAAAGCAGTGAAGCCACTGAAGCTAGACTGAAAAGAGACAGTGTGGAAAGGGCAAGAAAGGAGCAGGACCAATTGAGGTCAGATTTTTTTTTTAAACAGCCTGACCCAGCTGGCACCTGCATGGAATGACAAGGAGTTCTGCATTTTTTTCAACTTATTTATTTATTTATTTAGCATTTTTCTATACCGAACTTCATGGTTAAATACCATATCAGATCGGTTTACATCGAACGGGGGATAGAGAAAACTTGTAACAGAAATGGAACAGTACAAAATAATCAGAAGAGAGCAGTAAGTTACATTAAACAAGGACTATAAACTTGGAGGCTTTACAGCTTAGAAGTAAGAAGAATAAAAGGCCCAAGAAGGGCAATAACTTAAACACAAAAGTTGTAATGGATTCAGATTAAACAGGAAACAATATTATCTGAGGAGTTAGGATAATCATAATAATAGGCAACAAAATAGTAGCATGGTTCCGTAGCTCGTGAATAGGTTGTTTGTCTATTGTGAGTCTGAAGGATCCGAGAAGGCTTGTTGGAACAGCCAAGTCTTAAGTTTTTTTTTGAATGTTAGTAGGCATGGTTCTAGCCTGAGGTCTGCGGGGAGGCTATTCCAGATGTTTGGACCTGCAAAAGAAAAAGCTTGGACCCTAGTCGAGATGAGGCGAATAGCTTTGGTTGGAGGGGATTGTAGCGTTCCTTTATGGATTTCTCTAATTGGTCTGATGGAAGTATGGAGTTTGAGAGGGAATTCAAGGTCAAGATGAAAATAGTTATGGATGGACTTATGTATCAGGGTGAGAGATTTGTGAAGGATTCTGTGGTAGATTGGTAACCAGTGTAGGTTTCGGAGAGTGGGAGTAATATGTTCTCTTCGGTTGGTGTTGGTTAAAATTCTGGCCGCAGCATTTTGAATCATTTGAAGTGGTTTGATGGATGAGTTGGGAAGGCCAGTGAGAAGAGCACTGCAGTAATCTATTTTTGCAAATATTAAGGATTGGAGAACAGTCCTAAAGTCGTGTAAATAAAGGAGGGGTTTGAGTCTTTTCAACACCTGTAGTCTGTGGAAGCAATCTTTGGTAGTCGTATTGATCATGGTCTTTAAGTTAAGGCGGTTGTCAAGGATTACTCCCAGATCTCTTACTTGAGTGAGGGTGAGATGATAACTGTGGTGTGTTTGTGGAGGGTGGTTGTCTGGGTTGGAGGAGATAAATAGTAGTTCAGTCTTAGCGGAGTTGAGGACCAGATTTAGGTTGTTGAGGAGATTGTTGATAGATTGAAGACAATTTTTCCAAAGCGAGAGAGTTTTGGTGATGGATTCTGTTATGGGAATCAGAATCTGAACATCGTCAGCGTAGATGTAATGAATGAGGTTGAGACTTGTTAACAGATGGCAAAGGGGAAGGAGGTAGATATTGAAAAGGGTGGGAGAAAGGGAGGATCCTTGGGGGACGCCAAGAGAAGAATTTGTCAATGGCGATTCTTTGTTATTGTTCCTGACCCTGAAGTTTCTGTTATCAAGGAAGGACTTGAACCAGCTGTAGACTAATCCGGTTATGCCAGTGTCTGACAAGCGATCTAGGAGGATGGAGTGGTTGACCGTGTCGAAGGCTGCTGAGATGTCTAGAAGGATTAGAAGAAATGAGTGTCCTTTGTCCAGTCCCATAATAATATGGTCTGTTAGTGAGATGAGCAGGGTTTCTGTGTTGCGTGATTTGCGGAAACCATATTGGGAAGAGGAAAGGATATTGTTTTCTTCTAAGTAATCTGATAACTGGGAGTTAACTACTTTCTCTGTAATTTTGGCTAGGAAAGGAGGATTAGAGATTGGACGAAAATTAGCTAGAATGCTGGCGTCTAGATTGTGTTTTTTCAAGAGGGGTTTAAGGGAAGCATTTTTTAGACTATCTGGGTACAGACCTTGGGTTAGGCAGCAATTTATGATGTTGGTCAGAGGTCCTGCGATTGAGTCTGGGATGAGTAGCAGTAATTTGGAGGGAATGTTGTCTGTTGGGTGGCTGGATGGTTTCTGCCTCTTTAGGATGGATTCGATCTCTTTTGTGGAAGTTAGTTCAAAGTTGTCGAATTTAGCTTCCTTGAGTGTGTGGTTAGAGATGTATGAGGCTGAGGGGTTTGTCTTGGTTGGAAGAAGTGCGATAGTGTTTGAAATCTTCTGTTGAAAGAACAAGGCTAGCTCATTTGCCTTGAATTGAGCCTGTTCGTCTGGTATTGATGGAGGAATTGGCTTTGTGATTTGTGATACATATGAAAATAAAGCTTTTGCATCATATAGGAGGTCATGGATTTTATTGGCATAGTATTGAAACTGGAAGCAACTTACAACGTTGACCATTCACCATTTTGTTTCCTCATTTCTCTGCTGGATTCAGACATAGATGTTATACTTCTGAAGCTTTTTCACAATCCAAAAAAAAGTACAAGAACAGCTTCAGAAAGGAAAGGAAAGAAGGACCTTTGGTGGGCTGTGCTGTTTTCTCTTGTCACATAATGTCTCAAAAAAAGAGAAGAAACTGCAATATTCTGTTTGTTCAGTGTTAGATTGTGCTGTATTGTTAATTTACTTATTTATTTGTTTGTTTATTTTTATATACTGTCTATCTGACAAACAATCAAGACAGTGTACATTGTAGTTGCATGTGTTAATCAAAAAAATCAATCTAATAACCATTTTAAAATTTAACATGTTTCTATAACTATAATAAAATACATCGCTAAAATTAAGATAACAAAATAAGGGGGTCATTTATCAAAATGCGATAAGGCGTTTTCGCATGCGAAAAACCCTGTTAATGCATGTGATCGCACCATATCGTATGGTGCGATGCAAATTCAGAAAATATTTCAAAGAGAGAGAGAGAGAGAGAGAAAGAGATAGAGTGAACCTGGCCATAATTGCCATGGCCCATAGGTAGGTATTTGTATCCCTATGGTAGGCCCACCTGGTAACTCGAGGTGGGGTTTAGGTAAGAGTGTAGGGGTTAGGGGCCACTTTGACATTCTACGTGACACCTACGAACAGAACAGTGGTCTCTTGTGAAGATTTGCTGGCCTTCGGAGTGAGGAAATTCACTCCAAGATGAGATTTGTGCAATGTTCTCTCAACCTAGCTTGATGTTACCCAGGTAGAGAGTCCCTCAAGCTAGGTTGAGAGAACCTTGCCCAAATCTCATCTTGCAGTGAGTTTCCTCACTCCAAAGGCCAGCAAATCTTCACAAGAGACCACTGTTCTGTTCGTAGGTGTCACGTAGAATGTCAAAGTGGCCCCTAACCCCCTACACTCTTACCTAAACCCCACCTCGAGTTACTAGGTGGGCCTACCATAGGGATACAAATACCTACCTATGGGTCATGATATTATGGCCAGGCTCTCTCACTCTCTCTCTCTCTCATTAACAATGGTCCCTTGGTGGTTGAAAGAAAGAAAGAAATGCAACAGGTCTGGCACTTATCACAATTTGCACTAACTTAGCTCTTTGCACTAAATGCTATATTAGCATAAAACACACCCCTTTTGCTATCGCATGTGGTACTTACTGCATTTTGATAAATCCACCCCTTAGGCATATAAAATAATGTTATAGTATAATTCAAATATTAAACAGAAGTAACAGACAGCGTCTCTCTCTATGTGCAGTGCATTCATGGGGCAAACTGCAGAAAAAGATTCATTCTTTTAACCACTGCAGTGTTTCTGAAAAGTGGCTACTGCGCTGACCAAATTGAACATCAGCCTTTCTTTTATATTTTTGCTCTTTCTGACTTACTTTGGGTAGAAAAAGTAGTCAGTATACATTGACTACTAGAGATGTGTGAAGCCTGAACCTATCGGTTTGGGCTTCGGTTTTGGCCCGCTGCGGGAAATTTCATTTTTCCCACGGTTCGGGCTTTTTTTTTTCAGGGAACCTGAAAACAAATTTTTACAAAATTTCGGAAAACTTTTGTTTTTTGGGTTTCCCGAAACAGGATGAATTAGGGAATTTCATTGAAATTGCCTAATTCGTCCAAAACGAATGCACATCCCTATTGACTACAATGTGTGCGACTCTTTTCCACAAGCTCTGTTATCCTAGTGTGATTATTTATTTTTTGGTTTATTTATTTAGACATTTTTGTAACCTTCTTACCTAAGCTAAATTATTCAGCAAGTGGATAGTGTATGGCATGCTTTTTAACAAGAGACTGTATGTGCTAACTGTTGTGCTCTCTGCTTGTATGTCTGTAGACTCTCCATACAACACTATTACTAATATGTACAGTTCAAGATAACAGTATGCAACATGTATAGTAAGAATAAAACCTCAAGCTATTCCAACATGCCACAGGCAGTAAAGGCAGTAGTGGAATTAGTTGCACCTGGAAGGGTCAAATTTTAACATGCCACAGGGAGCAAGAGTACTAGTAGCAACAACAATGGAAAAAGAAGATGGAACACTTCCTCCAAACGGACACAAGGCATGTACTAGAAGCACTACTGAAGAGAGAACTGAACAAACCAGGACTCCTTTGCTAACCTTAACAGAGATTTTTTTTTTATATAGAGGAAAACAAAAGGCAGGGTTGGGCAAGAAGCTAAAGCTGGAAGAACATCTGCCACATGCTCCAACTGTCAGCTCTGTTCCCATGGTGAGGAGGAAGGAGAAGAACAAGTCAGTTGAGAGTGGCATCAGTAGTGTAGGGCAGGTGGCATAGGAATGTTGAGCCCAAAAGCAACACAGTACTCCCCCAATTCCTCTTGAGCAGTGTTTGTAAAAGATAATTGGAAAAAGTGCTAATTAAGATGAATCATTTGAGGGCTTCTCAAACTCAAAGCATATTGAACTTCTAGTAATTCAGAAGGGTTTGAGGAGTCTAGTTATAAACATACTATCCTCTAATCAGCAGCTACAGTAATCAGAAAGCAATACTACTGAGGCAAATAACATGCCCAGGAAAAGCAATTAACGGAGAGCATGAAAGATGCCCCTGGTTGTTTTCCCTCCTGATCCGCCCTCAATTTCAGGCCCAGCAGCAGCACCCAAGCATCCAGAAAAGAACAGGATGTCCTTCAAGACATCCAAGGTATGGAGGACCAGTGGTTTCCAGAATTTATTCACTGTTGTAAGGCAATAGGTAAAGGAAATTTAATGGGTCATCTTACAAACAGTGGCATTCATCACTTAAAGTCACCCCTTCTTCCAGGGAAGTGACCAACAAGCAAGCAGCTCCCAACCCTACATCAACTGCAAGCCACCATGGAGCAAATGGGGTGTTTTCCCACATCAGTATCAAATAATGGGGGTAGGTAGTATCACAGATCATCCATTAAATTATTTTCCTGGATGACCAGCCCTTTAACATTGTAGAAAACATGGGATTAAAATATCTGTTGCATCTATAAGATCCCAATTACAAAGAGCTTCCCAGACAATATTCAGTAAAAAGATTATCCCTGCCCTGTATACTCAATGCTGTACTTGCATGCAGGTACAGCTGGCCAAGATGAAGCAGGATAGCATTCATTTTACCAGTGACATCTGGACCAGCCAGAATGCTATACACAACTTTCTTTCCATGACAGCACACTTGTGGCAGTTGACAGAGGCAGGTGCAGGCAGCAGCTATAGCAAGGCAAATCAGCATGGTGCAGGTGAACCGTACTGCACACCAAGATGATGGATATCAACTACACCTTGGTCAATATCTTAGGCGCAATAAAGAAGGTGATGGAGGGATGGAAGCAAGAGCAGAGAGACAGGAGTTTTCTTCCTGTTTCTTCTGTTATAAATAATGGTGCAAAAAAAACTTTTACTGTGAGAGTTTGCCTCTAGGGCCAACTTCTTTTCAAATTCTGTCTTAGCCTGACTTATCAATGTCTTACATTTAATTTGACAACGCTTATGCTTTACCCTATTTTTGAAAGAAGATCTTTTGGCTAAAATAGCCTCTTTCACCTCATCTTTTAACCATGCTGGTAATCATTTTGCCTTCCTTCCACCTTTCTTAATGGGTGGAAAACATCTGGTCTGTGCTTCTAGGTTTGTACTTTTTAACAATGTCCATGCCTCTTGCATACTTTTTACCTTTGTAGCTGCTCCTTTCAGTTTTTTTCTAACTATTTTTCTCATTTTATCAAAGTTTCCCTTTTGAAAGTTTAGCATTAGCCGTGGATTTGTTTACTGTCCCCCTTCCAGTCATTAATTCAAATTTGATCATATTATGATCACTATTGCCAAGCAGCCCCACCACCGTTACTTCTCTCACCAAATCCTGTGCTCCACTGAGAATTAGATCTAAAATTGCTCCCTCTCTTGTCAGTTCTTGAACCAATTGCTCCATATAGCTGTCAATTATTCCATCCAGGAACTTTCTCTCTCTAGCAAGTCCTGCTGTTACATTTACCCAGTCAATACTGGGGTAATTGAATTGGTTAGCTTCCCTAATTTCTCTTAGCATTTCACTGTCCATTTCACCATCTTGGCCAGGTGGATGGTAGTATACTTCTATCATTATACTCTTCCCCAACATAAAAGGAATTTCTACCCATAAAGATTCAATTGTGCATTTAGTCTTATGCAGGATCTTTATCCTGTTGGACTCTATCCCATCCTGGACATAAAGTGCCACCCCGCTTCCCAAATGCTCCTCTCTGTCATTGTGATATAATTTGAACCCCAGTATAGTACTGTCCCATTGGTTATCCTCCTTCCACCATGTCTCTGAGATGCCAATTAAGTCTATGTCATCAGTCACTGCTATACATTTTAATTCTCCCATCATACTTATTAGACTTCTGGCATTAGCATACAAACATTTCAAAGTGTATTTTTTGTTTGATTTTCATTCTGCTTTTTAATTGATAGGGATTAATTGGAATCTTTTAGCTCAGGTGAGTTTTTAATTACAGGCACTTGGACTACTTTTCTTATTATTGGAACCTCACTGTTGGGATGCCCTAACTCTAATGAATCATTAGTAACCTTTGAAGATACCTCCCTTTGAACCATGCGCTGCTGAGCGACTGTTGGCTTTCCTACTACAGCAGATACTCTTTTCCCCCTTTCATGCTTCCTTGGGGTATTTATGCCACCATACTGTTTTCCTAAATCCTTGGGATTTTGATGCAAAAGTGCTTAATTGTAAGCTGCTTTTTTATCATGCCACTATGATGACTATCCATAAGAATTACACTAAGATTAGACATTTTTAAAATCATTTTTCACTGTATAGATCTACAATGTATTAAATAATGGGTTACTGGTTCAGGTCAAAACCTAGGGCATCAATTGATTATGCAGAGATTTCTCCTACTCCTTTACAATGTGAAACCATTACAGTGGGCCCTTGACTTACGAACTCAATTCGTTCCAGAGGACTGGTTGTAACTTAAGTTGGTTGTTTATTTTTTCCATAAGAAATAATGGAAATACCCATAATGCATTCCAAACCTCCCAAAGCACCCCTTACCTAACATTTTCATAATAAAAAAGGGTTGTATAATGTGCGTAATTACCAGAAACACCTATAATTTTCTTAGTGTACTCACCAAAAAGTTATAAAATGTGCCTAGCCTACCAGAAACAACAATTTCATACTGACCTCACCTTTCAAGTTGTCATCTTTGGCTTGCAGGAAGGGAGGAGGGGTAGGATTCCCCCCCTCCTCACACATCTCTGGCCCCAAACACTCATTTCCCCCTCCCAGCATACTCATTCCTCCTCTCCTGATACCTTGCTGTAGCCAGCTGATTGCTAAACTCCCTTTCTGCTGCTGCAGAGAAGCTTCCTTGGTCACCAGTGATGCTGTTACTTGCTGCATTGCCGTTCTGGGTCTGCCAATGTTCTCCTGTGAACATTTGCAGCTCTGAGTGCGCCTGAGATGGACAGGCCTCATTGGCAGCAGCAGCAGCCAATCACTGCAACAGCAGAGCAGAAGTCCCACCCATCAAGCCCAAAAAACCGTGATTGACAAGAAAAACGCCCAATTAGAAGCAACGCATGAGCGGATACACATGGTCTTGGCCGGCATTCAGGTTGTAACTCAAGACTTTGGTTGTAACCCAAGTTGTTCGTATGTCAAGCCGGTTGTAACTCGAGGGTCCACTGTATATTTTCAGTGAGTAATAATTTATAGCTATTCTCCTTATTTTTTGGAATGTATTTGTTTATTTAAAAAAAACTTTAGACTGTCTCCCTAGACCTTACAGAATACACAAGATAGTTTACAAATAACAACCTTAATGCCAACATAAAATACATTTTGCCACAAGCAATTAAAAACTCCAGTCAGTCCAATTTTTATCATTTTCCATCACTTCCCTTACAATCAAAATGAGAGATCTTAATCTACAGAAATGACACATTACTTCAAACAGAAGTTTTCTCAGCCTGTTTTTATTTTGTTTAGTATTCATCAGCTTTACAATCCACTTGCCTGATTTCTAAAACAAAATTCAGTTTTCAGGGAATAAAAACACTTCCTAAACTTAGGGAAATTAGGTTCCTGCCTCACTTACAATAGAAAGCTGTTCCACAGCCTAGATACTGCTACTGAGAAAGCTATAGATCTAAAGTGACTAGTGTCATTTATTATTATTTATTAATTTTTTTTATATTGCTTATAATAGAAAGATCATTCTAAGTAGTTTACATACAAACACAACAATAAATATAAAACAAAACTAGTCAAACAATGCAGTGCATACAGGGTATATCAGTTCAAACAGTCCTGTATGAATGTATTTACTAGCTAAATTCAAAATCCTAATTTTTAATTTTTAAAATCATATATCTATAATTTTAAATTAAAGGTTCATTTCAATGGAAACCGGGCAGACTTAATATAATATTCAAATGCCAACAGAAACTTCTGAGTTTGTATATTCCAAAAGTATCACTGGGCAATCTTCCATCCAAAAAAAATCCAAAGCACAGTACATGAAACAGCAGCAGTACTATTATGCATAATCATTGAAGGGACGGTATTAAGTAAAATTACTACAATAGCATACAACTTTAAAAAGGGAGACTATGATAGAATGAGAAAACTTGTTAGAAAAAATGTAAAAGGAACAGTTACAAGGGCTAAAAGTTTGAATGAGTCATAGACATTGTTTAAAAATACCATTTTAAAAGCTCAGATAAAATGTATTCCATAAATTAAAAAAAGACTGAAGTAAGACCAAATGACTGTCCATATCGTTTAATGGTGATGTTAAAGAGGCAATTAAAGCTAAAAAAACATCATTAAACAATGGAAAGCAGACTAAATGATGAAAATAGACAAGAGTATAATCACTGGAAAGTTAGATGTAAAACAGTAGTTAGACAGACCATGAAAGACTTTGAGAAAAAGCTTGCCAGTGAGGCAAAAACTAATAATAAAAACTTTTTCAAAGTACATTTGACTGTGAGGGAGTCAGTTGGGCCACTAGATGACCAAGTGGAAAAAGTGGTGCTTAGGGAGGACAAGGAAATAGCAGAAAAACTGAATAAATTATTTGCCTTGTTCTTTACAGAGGAACATATCCTAACCTGAAACAATTATTAATGGTGGAGATTCTGAGCAACTTACACAAATATTTGTGACAATGGAGGCTTCATTTTTGGCCTGCTGCTGGAAATTTCATATTTCCCATGGTTTGGGCCTTTGAAATTCGGGGGACCTGAATTTTGGGTTAGTGCGCACTAACGGGAGTTAGTGTGCGCTAACATTTTAACATTAGCACACACTAATGGGAGTTAGCGCACACTAACCCAAAAACCGAATTTTCTTGAAATTTCAGGAAAATTTGGTTCAGTTTTCGGGTTTCCCAAACCTAGACGAATTAGGCAATTTCTGTGAACAGATAAACAGGATCTAAATAAAATGTGTAGTTTTAAAAATCAAATGTACATGTCTGTTTTTTTCTTCTACTGATGTAAACAACCCCTCCCCCCCAATAGTGCTAATTAATCTGGTTAAAAGTACATACATTGTCATAGCCTGCATCTACTCTTAACTGCTCTAAGGGGGATCAACTTTCAGCCAGAAAAATCTACCCTTCAAACATTTTCCTCCCGAAGCCCACGTTGGATGAACGGCAATTAATAGTTATTTATAACAGACCCAAATATATGTTTCACATGAGCTCCCAGGGAAATGCCTCTCGAAGAAGTTTGTGTAAATGCAGGCTTCAAAGGATTATGCTGTTAATTGAAACATTTCATGAGATCTCCATTGGATTTATTCTAAGAATAAAATGCAGACTTTTCTAGAAAAGAAATATTGGTGGCATAGCTGATGTTGTCACAAGTCAGGTGATGTCCCCAATTTCTTATTCAAAATACCTCAATAATTATCATCTCCTTCAAAAATTTTTCTTTAATTTATGCTGATTGAATACTATATCACCATCATTCATATGAATCTATATAAGTTTGAATCAATATCCAATAGATAATAAGCAAATATTTCTGTGAAAAAATTGTTTAGGGAGGAGTGGAAAGTTTCATATACAATTCAATGAACACCACCAATTTCTTATTGACATTCCAACACCCCAAATGATCAGAAATATAAAATAAACAGAGTCATTTTTCAAATTCCATTAGGGCCTTATCGTGGGTGTTAGGGCCCTAATGCCCACGATAATGCCATAACACCCGCGATAAATTACGCATCGCAAGATACGTATGCAAATTTAAATTTTTTTTCCAAATGGTAGGAGTTTGGGAGGAGTTAGGGTAGAGTAAATAAAAATGAGGGGTGCTTAGCATAGTGTGCGATAGTGTAATGTTCATTATTGTGGATTTTAAAGCCGGAAATAACTACACCTGGCGTTATGCTGTTCGTTATGCCTGAAATGGGATTTGCGATAAAAATCGCAAATCCCATTTTAGGGGGGAGAGAGAGCCCTGGTTAGGCACATATATTAGTCAAATTTTTATATCACTGTAGGAGGGGTAATTAGTAACCTTTTGACCTAGCTTGAGCACTAGGTTGAGAATGCAATGTACAAATCTAATCTTTGTGTTCCTTTCATCACTTCAAATCACATCAAATCTTCACTTATGTGTACTGTATATTCAATTCATTAAGTATTATTAAAGCAACTTAATAAGTATAATAGTTATGAAGGAAGGATGGTATTAAAAAGACTCAGGTGTAATGCAAGGAAACATTTCTTCACATAAAAAAGGAAAGATGTATGGAACAACCTCCGAGAACGATAAAGCAGAAGACAAAGTAAGATCTTCGGTATTGCAACAGATAGGAACAAAATGGTTAACAAGCTGGGTCTGGCAATCTTCATCTATTGTCATGTTCTATATTTGAATGCAGCAGCTTTTATCTGAATTTTGCCACAGATGAGCAGATGCATTCTGATAATCTTAGAACAAACAGATTTTAACCAATCAAAAGCAGCTTTTTTTATTTTCACATCATGGGTATACAAACCATGGGCCTCATGTGATTCTCAAAAGTCTTCAAAGGCCCTGATATGATCTATATGATCTTCGTACAAAGTGAAAGACAATGCATAACAATAACAGCACAGCATGGCAGAAATTCCAGAAAGAAGTAATATGGCACCATGGGGACAAATATATAAATGGTAGATTTTAAAACAAAAATGCGCGCACATCCATGTGCTCGCAGCTCCCGGTGCACGCATATGGTCATGCCGATTTTATAATATGTGCGTGCCAGCGCACACATGTTATAAAATCCAGTGGCCAAGCACATTAAAATCTGCACGCGCATGTATGGGCAGCCCAAGACTCGCATGTGCGGGGAGGGGGGGGGAGGGGAGGGGGAATTTTACAATCAATGCGCAGCGACATAAGTAAGGCTTCCTCAGTTCTCTCCCAGTCCGCTCACACTTAAGGAGCAGACTGGGAGGGAACATCCCTATATTCCTACCTAACCTTCCTACCTTTTTCGCTCTCCTCCCAACCCCTAACCCCTTCCTAGCTATTAGAATTTTTTTTTTTTACCTTACTGCTCCTTCGGAGGAGCAGCAGACTCTGCGTGCCATCTAACTGCCGGCGTGCACTTTCCCAGGACAGCGGCTAATGGTGCTGTCCCGGCCCACCCTCTACCCCACCCGTCCCGGCACAAACCCCACCCATGGCCCACCCCTTTCTAGAGGCCCAGCACTTTGGCACTTATCGGGAGTTATGCGTGTGGCTGGGCCCTTTGGAAAATGCACGCTGTGCGCCCAGGCCCACCCCCACAGGTAACCCCTAATTTTTTATGCGTGCTCATGTTTTAAAATCGGTCCATTAATGTGCTTGTTCACTGCCTCTATGGTGACCTCTAAAACACATTCTTCAGGTTTAAAGAGGAAATTCAAACAAATTAAAAAAGAGGAGCAGTAGTATCTCTGGAGACAATTAGCATGTGCTTTCTATTTCTTTTACCTACATTAACACTTTGACAGTCCTGCTGCTTATGTCCAAGGGGGTGAGGAAGAGAGGCAATCCTAAGGTCTATGGAGCTGAGAAGTGGTTGAGAATATGGGACACAAAAAGATTAATGAGAAGAGGCACTGCAAAAGAAATAGGGCTTTAAAAGGAATAAAAAATGGAGGGAGGAAGCATGTAGGCAGCAATTGCTGAATGTGGGAAACAAAGTTGGTAGAAAGATGAAAGATGAAAAGAGGAGCATTGAGGACTGTGCATAACAATGGGGTGAGAAAACGAAGAAGGAGGACATGAAAATATAAGAAACAGATAAGGAAAAGGGCTTGTAAAACCTGCACATCCCACCCCTCAAGACCGCACTCCTCTCCAATACCAGAGAGAGAGCATTCACCATCGCCGGCCCCACCCTCTGGAATTCCCTTCCTCCCTACCTATGACTTAAGCCCTCCCTTCATACTTTCAAAAAGGGCATCAAGACTTGGTTCTTCAGGCAAGCCTACCCAGAAGCAAATCAAACATAGCCCTCATCCCCCTTACCTCTCCTGCCATCCCCGATATTTTTCGCTCCCTACCCACTCTCCTCCCCACCCTCACCCCGCCTCTGACACCCCGTCTGCCCTCGAGGTGTCTCCCCTTCATCCCACCTTTCGCAACTCTCCCGCCTCTTATGTAAACGAGCACTCCGCCTGACTTTATCAAGCAAGGAAACAGTCACAAATATGCTAGTAATCAAATTTTCAATTTTGTTATCTCTCACTGTTCAATTATTGTTTATTCCTATCAATTCACTCTCGTCTACTCTCTCTCCTTCTCGCTGCTCTTTCTCCATCCCCCATCTCATCTTTTCTTGCCTGCTCCTCCTACCCCTCCCTGTTCATTGTAATTTTCTGCCTGCTTCAGTTTTTTGTAAACTGGTGTGATGTGTGTCCACGAATGTCGGTATAGTAAAAGTTCATAAATAAATAAATAAATAGATAAACAAATAAATAAATATATAAATAAATAGATATAAAGAGGGAAATATGGGAATTTTGAGATGAGTAAGGACAGATAAATAGAGAGGAGAGCGAAATGAAGAAATGCAGTCAGACAAAAGAGAAATAAAGGTAGAGAAAAGACTGATGGATAGAAGGAACATGAGATAATAGATATCAGAGGGACAGATAAAGGGGAGGCAGATGGAGAAAGTACAAGAGAGAAGGAAAGAACTTGGAAAAAAAAAAGAGAAGACAGATAAAATGAACCAAAATTATACAATGAGAAAAAGACAAACTGAAAAATATATTTTAACCATGGGTCCATCAAGCCCAGCATTCTGTTTCCAACAGTGGCCAATCCAGGTTACAAGTACCTGGCAAGTACCCAAACACTAAAAAGATACCATGCTACAAATGTTGATAATAGAAGTAGCTATTCCCTAAGTACCTTATTTTCCAAGGCTATCGCAGGCTTGTGTTAACAGCGCAAGCCTGCGATAGCTAGCAAAAGTAGCGCACGCCTGCGCTACCTACATCGGGGCAGAGTCGGCCCCGGAAGAGGAGGAATCGGGGCGTCACCGGGGCCGACTCTGCGATGACGGCGCGGACAGCGAAAAGGTAAGGGCCTTTTCGCTGCCTATTTCACGCCCAATAACTGCACCTTCTATGGTGCAGTTATTGGGCGCGATGCCAGCATCGATCGCACCGTGGAGGTGCGATTGCTGCCGGCTAGCGCAGGACCTCCCCCTCCATTTCGGCCCCCTCCCCTCATTACCACATTTTTCTAAAGTATTGCAGGCCTGCAATACTTTAGAAAATGAGGCCCTAAGTCATCTTGATTAATAGTAGTTTATGAACTTCTCCTCCAGGAACTTATCCAAACCTTTTTTAAAACCAGCTACACTAGCTGCCCTAACCACATCCTCCAGAAATGAATTCCAGAGCTTAATTGTGCATTAAGTGAAAAAGCATTTTCTCTGATTTATTTTAAACGTGCTACTTGCTACCTTCATGACGTGCCCCCAGTCCATTACCTGCTATTAATTAAGTTGACTTAGAAAATAGCCACTGCTATTACTAGCAACGGTAACATGGAATAGACTTAGTTTTTGGGTACTTGCCAAGTTTTTATGGCCTGGATTGGCCACTGTTGGAAACAGGATGATGGGCTTGATGGACCCTTGGTCTGACCCAGTATGGCATGTTCTTATGTTCTTATCATCTGAAAGAGTAAATAGCTGATTCACATTTACCCGTTTCTAGTCCTCTCTTAGACATCTATCATATCCCCCTCAGCCGTCTCTTCTCCAAGCTGAACAGCCCTAACCATTTTTACCTTTCCTCATAGGAGAGCCATTCCATCCCCTTTATCATTTTGGTCACCCTTCTCCATATCTTCTCCAGTGCAACTATATCTTTTTTTATGATGTGGCGACCAGGATTGTACACAGTTCTCAATGTGTGGTCTCATCATGGAGCGATGGAGACATTTTATTTATTTATTTAAACATTTTTATAGACCGACAGTCAGTGGGAACAACATCTCATCGGTTTACAAATAGCATAAAGTAGCAACAGGCTTTACAATAAACACTGATCTGGGAAATAGTGATTAAGAGGAACTATCAAGAGCTATCAAGGCAAAAAATGGGAACCATGGAGGGGGGGCAAAAAATATTTAAATACATGATAACCTGAAACATTATTTACAATCATAGAAGTCAATATGACCTGAGTAGGATACTTATGTTCGGAGTTTATGACATTTTCCATTTTATGGACTATTCCCTTCCTAATATTCTTAATATTCTCAGGCCAATGCAGTATATCAGTGCGTGGATAACAGGCACTTATGATTGAGCGCCCACTCTCTAAATGCATGCTGATCAACCACTCTGGGGTGCCCAATGCCATATGCAAATGGGCTGCCACCGTAAAAAGGAGTCTCTAGGGGAAATTGTGCACCCCTAGAGCCTCCTCAGCAGTGAGTGCCCAGGAGAGGTGGCTGTCAGCAGTTTAGGAAAATGGACGCTGAATTTTATGAACATTTTCCTAAACTATGACTTTTCGGTCAATTTTTAGGGATTCCTCAAAATTTAACACCTGCTCCAGGGCAGGCATTAATTTCTGAGAGTAAAAATGTGCACATCAGATGCCTGTGTCATTTTCTTGATACATCTAGCCCCTTTGATGCATCAGTAGAGTTCTCTGTGGTGGACAAGCCCTTCTCAGTTAGCTTTTAAATTCTGCTTGGCAAGCATGAGCTAACTTATTTACACATCCCCTGATTGATGCACGCATCGGACTTTAAAAATTCACATCATAGTGAAAAACATTTTACATAACTTTTTCCAAAGCCAGTCCAACTAAGATTCCCACTTGCCTATCTGATAATTCCCATGTTCCTGGAGAAAACAATAATGGAAATGCCTCTCCTTCTTCATCATCTGAGAGATTTAAATTCCCCTCAAAGTAAGAACTCCCGCCTATATTAATTCCATCAAGGATTCAAAGTCCAATACAGTATTCACAATTCTCTTGGTTATCTCACTATTCTCCATGGGAGTCCCCAGGAGCTCTACCGTCTCATCATTTTGGCCAGGAGGATGGCAGTATACTCATACCCAATAAACATGGGATTTCTACCCATATAGATTCTATTGTGCATTTAGTCTCTTGTATGATCTTTATCCTGTTGGACTCTATGCCCTCCTAGACATAAAGCACCACCCACCCCCAACAAGCTGATCCTCTCTATCGGGCTGATACAGTACAATGCGGAGCGCACTGTTAACCCGCATTTGGACGCGCCAAAAATGCACGTCCAACCCCCCCGAAACTAATAGCTCCCGCAACATGCAAATACATGTTGATGGCCCTATTAGTTATGCCCGCGCAATTCAGAAAGTAAAATGTGCAGTCAAGCCGCACATTTTACTTTCAGAAATTAGCGCCTACCCAAAGGTAGGCATTAATTTCTCTTGGCACCGGGAAACTGCTTTTCTGTACACCCTCCGACTTAATATCATGGAGATATTGAGGTCCGAAAAGTTACAAATAGTTAAAAAAATTTTAAAAATAAAATGTTAAATGGGCCCATGGCTCGCAGGTTCAAAACCGGACGCTCAATTTTGCCGGCGTCTGGTTTACGAACCCATGGCTGTCAGCGGGTTTGAGAACTGATGCCGGCAAAATTGAACGTCGGCTGTCAAACTCGCTGACAGCCGCCACGCCTGTGCAAAAAGAGGCGCTAGGGACACCAGCGCGTCCCTAGCGCCTCTTTTTACAGTGGGCCCTAATTTAAATAAATTAATTTACTGAATCACATGCACAGGAGAGTGGCCTCTCCTGCGATTTTTACTGTATCGGCCTGTATCTTTACAATATAGGGGTAGATTTTAAAAGGTGCGCGCGGGAGTAGATTTGTTCGCGCAACCCGGCACGAACAAATCTACTTCCGATTTTATAACATGCGTGCGCTGCCGACACGCCCTCAACACCCCCCTCCCCAGGAAAGCCCCAGGACTAACGCATGTTCTGGGGCTTGCGCGCGCCGCTGAGCCTATGCAAGATAGGCTCGGCGAGCGCAGGGGTTGGACGGGGCAGCTTTTCGGGGGTTACGCGCGTAACTCTTTGAAAATCTGCCCCATAATTTCTACCCTGATATAGCACTGTCCCATTGGTTATCCTCCTTCCACCAAGTCTCTGAGATGCCAATTATGTCTGTCTCATCATTCAGTTTTATACATTCTCTCCCATCTTACTTCTTAGACTTCTGGCATTGGAATACAGACATTTCAAAGTGTGATTTTTCTTTGTATTAACAACCTGCTTTTCAATTGATAAGGATAATTTTGAATCCTTTAGCTCAGGTGATTCTTTACTCATATGCACATGTGCTACTTTTGCTTTAATTCAAACTTCTCTGTTGGGATGCTCGAAATCTCCTCTTTCATTAGTATACTTTGAGGACACCTCCCTCTGAACCATGCACTGCTCAGCATCTTTTTGATTTTCCCCTTTTTCTAGTTTAGAAGCTGCTCTTTCTCCTTTTTAAAAGTTAACTCCAGCTGCCTGGTTCTACTTTGAGTAATGTGGTGCCCATCCTTTCAGACAATACTCTCCCTTGCCCAAGAGGTTGCCAAATTCCTTACAAAACTGAATCCCTCTTCCTTGCACCATCGTCTCATCCACACATTGAGACTCTGGAACTATCCCTGCCTCTGAGGAACTGCTTGTAGAACAGGGACCATTTCAGAGAATGCCACCCTGGAGGTTCTGGATTTCAGTTTTCTAACTAAAATCCTAAAATTGGATTCCAGAACCTCCCTCCCACATTTTCCTATGTCATTGGTGGCCACATGCACCATGATAGCTGGCTCCTTCACAGCACTGTCTAAAATCCTATCTAGGTGATGTGTAAGGTCCCTTACCTTCCAGAGCAGGCAGGCAAGTTACCAGGCGGTCCTCACATCTACCAGCCACCCAACTAGCTACATTTCTAAAAATAAAATTACCAACTATGATGGCCAACCTAACCTTTCCCTTCTAGGAGACTCGTCCTTGGTGTGAGAGGACATTTTCAATGTCAATGGCCTATTATGAAGCCGTAACACTAAGCAGTACACATACACACCAACTAATATAGCATTATGAATTAAGCCCTAAATATCAAACTTAAGGATGGTATCTAGAAAACAGGATAGGAAAAAGGATATGATAGAGATATTAAAATATCTCAAAACTACAATTAATGTACAAGAAATCAGAATTTTGCATTGGAAAGGAAGTTGTATAACAAGAGGTCATGCTATGAGGCTGAAGAGGGTATACTCAGGAGTACCACTAGGAAATATTTAATCACAGAAAGAGAAATAAATATATAAAACAGCCTCCTGGTGAAAGTAATGGAGGCCATATTGTAAAAGCATTCAAGAAACCATGGGATAAGCACAAAGGATACATAATTGTGAGAATCTGAGGTTAATATGTAAGAACAGGTAGGCTCTGTGGCACTGTATAAGCAATGGAAAGTCTAGAAAAATTCTATGTGCTGTCATATACTATTAAGGTGAATATTCAAAGTGGTTCTGCACATAAAGAAAATTTTGCTTACTGTAAACTGGCTTTTCCGCAGATAGCAGGATGAATTAGCCATTACCTGTGGGTTGCTTGTCTATATATGTTTGTAAACCTTTGAGCTCTACTGAGCATGTACAGGAGTTCCTTTTCGAGAGTGGCCTCAAGTGCATCCTCAGTATCAGAGCTCAATCTAGCTATGTAGTTGACTCTCCAGGTAAGTGGGCAGGTATTTCACAACTAATTCATCCTGCTATCTATGAAAAACACTGTTTCTGGTAAGCACAACTTGCTTTTTCCATTGATAAGCATGCTGAATTAGCTATTATATGTGGAATAATTTGTATAATGGAAAAGGTATAGAGAAGGACAACCAAAATGTTAAAGAGGATGGAATGACTCCCCTATGAGGAAAACACAAAGACTAGGGGAACTCCATGAAGTTACTAAGTAGCACATTCAAAACAAATTGGAGAAAGTTCTTTTTCACTCATCGTATAATTAAGTTATGGAATTCATTACCTGAGGATGTACTTAAGGCAATCAGAATAGCTGAATTTAAAAAAGATTTGGACAAATTTCTGGAGGAGAAGTCAATAAATTGTTAATAATCAAGTAAACTTAAGAAAAAGACACTACTTTTCATGGTGCAATAGCAGCATGAGATCAATTTACTGTTGGGAATCTTGCCAGGTACTTGTTACCAGGATTGACCATTGTTGGAAACAGGATCCTGGGCCTGATGGACCCTCAGATTGACCCATTCTGACAAGTTAATATGTTCTTAATTACCACCAAGCAGGTAAAGACTGGATGGATATACTATATAGTTATTAGTAACTTCAGAAGAGTGGCCTAGAATGTAAGGATGGAAATTTTGCATTCTGATCATGGACACCAAGCTTTCTACTTGTTTCATGAGTTCAATATCTAACTCGCCACAATTGTTTGTTTATAAATTAAAATAAAATAATGGCTTTTTACTTAGATTTTAATCTGAAATCTCCAATGTGTCGTTCATAATAGTAATATTATGATGTGATATGTAAAATCGAACACCGGTATATAAAAGCAAATAAATAAATAAATAAAATAAATAATAATGACCACAATGTTCAAGAATTGCCATTTAATAATCTGCTGCATAGCAACTTTGCCTATGAACTTCAACCTCTCCTTCTAAGACATCAATTTTCAAAAAATGTCCTTGCTGTCATCCATATTCCATATTAAAAGATAATAATGTAACAATGGGTTAACTCAAATTAAGTAGTTAAAGATTTTCAGAGTGATAAAAGGCAAAAGAGAAACAAATTACAGGAGAATCTGTTCCGTTCGTGCCTCTCCTCGCCCCTCGCTCCACCCTCTCTACCTTGGAAGCGACTCCCTTCGGCTCTGACGGACAGATGCAGCCATGGCTTCTCCCTGCCTCTTGGTCCCAGTGTCCCCGTGCTGGCTTGACGCTATGGATCCGCCATGTTCCTGATGATGTAACGGCGCGTGCGCTTCAGACTTTGTACCAGCAAGGGCGCGAACCTCGGGGGCGTCCCCCTGTAGTGATGTCATCTATTTCCACTTTAAAAGGTCTTTGTTTGCTAACCTCTAATGAGTTAGCAAGGAACTTCAACAGTACTTGCTTCGGCAGTCCACGCTACTTGCAATAACGATCCGAATCAGCCAGGGGAATCCTTCTCCACTGCTCAGCCTTTTCAAACTTACCAGGAGTACCTGCTCCACAGGGGCTCCGCTCTCTCTTCTTGATTTCAGATTGCCAAGATGGGATCCTGTACTCGCTCCTCGAGGGCCTACATTCCTGAAGACTCCTCATTGCCTGGAAGCAATCGCGGACGTGAACACAGTGAGTTTTATTGTACATAGGAATCGGTACTCGCTCCTCGAAGGCCTACATTCCTATAACTCTGAAGACTCCCTTCCGTCTAAGATGTTATCGCAGGTACAGAGATCAAGAGTTACATTGGCAAGATTACAGATAGAAACCGGTACTCGCTCCTCAAGGGCCCATGTTCCTAGAATCTTTTACAGATACTCTTCTACTCTAGAAGCCATTTCATATACAGCTATTGTGAGTTCTTATTACAGACTGTTTGGAACCAGTGCTCGCCTACGCCTCCTGTTCCTGAATGTACTGAAGACTCTCTGTGGCATAGAGACCATTGCAGACATCTACTATTGTGAGTGTACCATCTTGTATCCAGTATACACTGTCTGCTCACTACTTCTAGTATCTCTCTACAGCTCAGCAACCCAGAGATTATATTCCAGTATCAGAAGGACTTCAGCCTTGCCGACACATCGACTCACTACTGCCACCATTGGTGGCCCAGCTTCCAGTCTAATAAAGAACTATTTGTGTTATTTCATATTCTAGCCTAGCCGGTGGTTCCTCTCAGGATCTCCTCCTGGGGGTGCTGTCATCTGCCATTGGCCCAGGGATTCACCATTTCCTCCAAGTGGTCATTCCTTACACTAGTGCCACTCTGAGGGAGCCAACCACTACAGACCACTAGCACAGCTTACGGAAATATTATATAGATATCTAACCTCTCTTTCTATGGGACTTGCCAGCAGACTGAATATAACAGATTGCTACTCCGTAGCGGAGGCATGATAGATTGCTATCTTAGTAGCGAAGTATAATACACCTATTATTAGCTCTTCTCCTCAGTAGAGTCTCACTGAACAAGATTGTCAACATCTCTTCCCTATGAGAGTTGTTCCATAACAGCTTGCTACCTCCTTCCTTACAGGAGCATCTAACAGCAGTTCACTAACAGATCTACAGATAGCTAACTCCTCCCTTCTGGAGGAGCAGGTCATGTCAGATTGCTATCTCCTCCCCCTTTCAGGTGAAAAGCAGAACAGATTGCTAACTCCGCCCTCATGGTGGGGTGAGTGATAACAGATTGCAAACTCCTCCCCTCTGGAGGAGGAGAGCGTAACAGATTGCTAACTCCAGTGAATCTGGCTGAATTTATGAAATAATAACTCTAGTGAATCCGGCTGAATATATGAAATATTAACCAGTGAATTCTTCTTCATGAAAAGAATTGGAGAAGCCCAACTTGAAGCACAGCTTCTATAGAAGAAAACCAGTTACCAGAGATAACTTTAAAATCAGCTGGTCTACTGGCGGCGCCTGTTCGATTCTCCGGAGAACTCCAGAAGACTCGAGGCTTCCTGAACCAGTGCAGCTTACACTTCACTCTACAACCTTCATTGTTTCCCACAAGTCTCTCCAAAACCAGCAACATTCTGTCTTATTTGGATGGGAGAGCTTTGTTGTGGGCTTCTACCTTGTGGGAACGCAAGGACCCTATCTTACAGGACATAGAAGGATTTATGGACTTGTTTAAATCCATCTTTGATGACCCTGCTCATATGTCTGTTGCTGGATTTGCTTTGGTGGACTTAAAAAAAGGCAACAGATCCCTGGTGGAATTTGCCATTGAATTTAAAACTCTAGCAGCAGAGCTGCACTGGGACCCCAGATGTCTGAAGACACTCTTTTGCAGAGGCCTGGACACTCGTTTAAAGGATGAGTTGGCTGCTCATCAGACACTTGACTCACTGGAAGAATTGATATCCTTAGCCACTCAGATTGACTGGAGGCTCCGAGACAAGGTGAAGGAACTCCGGACTAAGGTGTTACCTGGGTTAAAACCAACCAGTGCTTCTGCACTAACAAAGGGGAACAGCACCTCCTGCTGTGGAGAAGAAGGAACCGCAAGAATCTGGTCGTGGTCACTTGACGTCTAAAGAGAGAAGATATAGAAGGAAGAACAGCCTGTGCATGTACTGTGGTCAGCCAGGCCATGATGTTCCTGTTTGCCCTACTCGTCCGGGAAATGGACAAGCTTGAGTCCCGCAGAAGGACTGTTCTTGGGCTATACAGCAATATCTCCTCTACTCTCTCGTCCAGTCTAGATGAACCCTGAACCAGTAACGGTTCAAAACTCTGCCTTGAAGGACTCAGGGGCAAGAGTCAATTACCATCTCAGATGTTTTGTGGAATACCTGAGGAGTCCATGTGATAAATTTGAAGATCCTGTTGCGGAGCGCTCGGAGAGCGATCCCACTTCCTGAGAGAGGTGTGTCCTTGGGCCGTGGCTCAACCCCAGAGGTTTCCAAAGAGGGCCGCGGGAGGCGTGGCATGCCCGAGCATGGGTAGGACGGAAGCAAGACTGGAGTGATGACCAGGCAACAGGCCCTCCTCCGGACCTGCACGCTTCGGAAGACCCAACAACGCAATGTTGGTCTTGTGAACAGTCCTCCGACCGTTCCCAGCCCTTTCGGACCTGCCGCAGGGTACGGCACGAAGCGGCAGGCCGGACGGAGGCCAGGACAGCAAAGACTGGAACATAGATTCAGACGAGACTCAGAAGCAGGGTACTGGAAGTGCAGACGTAGACTCTGAAGCAGGGTACTGGGAGTGCAGACGTAGACTCAGAAGCAAGGTACTGGACGTGCTGACGTAGACTCAGAAGCAAGGTACTGGAAGTGCAGACGAAGACTCAGAGACAAGATACTGGGTGTGCTAACGTAGACTCAGAAGCAAGGTACTGGGAGTGCAGAGGTAAACTCAGAAGCGAGGTACTGAAGGTGCAGAGGTAGATTCAGAGTCGAGGTACTGAAGATGCAGAGGTAGGTTCAGAAACGAGGTACTGAAGGTGCAGATGTAGACTCAGGAACAAGGGCTAAAGGAAGACATGGGCACTGTCCCTTAGGGCACCCCGCTCAGACCACTCCTGGGACTGAGTCAAGGGCCACCCTGTCCCACGCGTCCCCAACACTGCCTTGGAGGGCAGGTCACGGACCACACTGAGAACAGGAGAATGCAGGAGAGATCCAGGCAAAGCGAACTCCGATGCTGGGATACTGACATCCGAAGCCCCATCAGCTGGCAGGAAGGGAAGCTCCAAAGCACAGGGACGAATCCCACCTGTTGGCCACTCCAGGGCCCAACAGGCCAGAAGGCTCAGGAGCCAGACGGAGACAAAGGGCAGAACATCTGGAACTGGATTAGGAACTGGATCAGGCACCGACATCAAGGCAACAGGGAAGAAGCAGGTTGCTGCACACCGGCAGCCAAGGTAGGATTGCTGCACACCGGCAGCCAAAGCAGGATTGCTGCACACCGGCAGCCAAGGTAGGTAACAGGGTCAGGAACAAGGACTTCTCAGAGATTTAGAAACGAGGTACATGGCTTGCATCACAGATGGCCCTAATCAGCCCGTCCCAAGGGCTGGTCACGGACCATGGCGTGGCTTGCCGCGAGGTACCAGGACATTGGAAGACACAGGATCAAGGTGCTAGCTTTCAAGAGATGCAAGAGCAAGGTACTTAGCTTTCAGGCGAGTTTCAGGATCAAGGTACAAGGCTTGTATTATCTGGGCTGGACCATGGATACCGGATTAGAAATCAGACCTCAAGGCAGGAACAGGAACAAGCAAACATCAGGACTGGAACAACTGGAAACATCAGGACTGGAACAACCAGACAAGGAGCTCCGACAGAGAACATGGAACACTGGACCTTGCAGAAGGCTGGAACACAGGCAGCTCCTGGAACGAGGATCTCAGGAGTGACCAACTCCTTGCGAAGGCAAAGACAGACTGAACGCAGAGCCCTTTAGTAGCGCTGAAGTGGACAACGCCCAGGGAGGGGTCAGCTGGCTGACCCTAGAAGAGGAGCAGAGAGGCGCGCGCTTGCGCCCTAGGAGACTGGAGAGAAGAGAGAGCTGGGTTGTTGGTGGCGTTCCCAGCCACGTGGAAGCCCAAGGAGAAGCAGACGAACATCGGGGCAGCCCTGCCCTGAAGCTGGAGAGATGGCAGGCTGCTGGAACGGCTCCCGGCCATGATGACTGAAGCAGGGGAGCAGGGAAGGTAAGGCTGGCTGCAGGGAGCTGCAGGCTCCGGCAGGGACGGCCTCCCTGCCGGCCAAGGACCCGGGCAGCCATACAGGCACCGGCAGGGACGCCCTCCCTTCCGGCTGAGGACCCCGGGATCGTCGGCAACATGCTGGGGAACACAGGAGCAGCAGCGGGGGTCCTGACCGCGAGGGAGAGCTCGTGGGGGATCGGCCCCGCTGCATGAAGCAGAAGGCAGCCAGGGAGGAGCCCGGATGCCACCGAGGGACCGCCGCGGCGGCGGTGGTGTCAGCGGCCCGGCTGGCCGCGTGGGGGTAAGAGCCTGCCCGCGCTCCTCGCAGGCAGGATCGTAACAGATCCAATTTTGTGGGCCTTGGATGATTCTTTTCACCACTTCTTTTGAGGATCTTATCATCACCAGCAGTTTTTCACATTCTGCTGGAAGTCATAGCAGTTGCTATGCACGCCATAGCTAGGTGGCACTCTTCATCTACAATTTCTTCTTGGATTACAAATTGAGAATATTATTATATTATACCTACTTGGAAGTCGTGCTGAAGGACTACAGCACTGTTGATTCCGAAGTAGAAGTCGTCTCTATTTCTCAATTTTGTGTTGATCCACTCAGAGGTCGTGCTAGAGGTTTACAGCACTGCTGATTCTGAAGTAAGAAAACATCCCTAGCTACCAGTATTTCGATTGACCTACTCGGAAGTCGTGCAGGTGTTACAGCACTGTTTGATTCTGAAGAAGAAGAAGATATCTCTATTTCATCAACTTTACTTAAAGATTACTCGGAGGTTGTGCCATAACCTATCGCACTGGTTGATTCCGAGGTAAAAAGAAGGTGTTTCTACTTATGAACTTCGTTGGATCATTCGGAAGTCATGCTGGGGGTTTACAGCACTGTTTGATTCTGAGAATGAAGAATTATCCATCCATCAGCCTTTTCATTTTGCTGGTATTATCAACATCTCTCTTCCAGCATCCTGCGGAAGAGCTACATCTGAAGTGGATATTGGACCATTTCTACACCACCACTTCCACTGAAACCTCAGTGATGTCCACGGCAGCCCTCTCATTGCTGCTGACGTCATAATTCATTCTACTAGATTCTTCAAATCTACATCTACCTGTGTTATACGAACTTGAACGCAAGACTTTGAGAACCTTGGATGTTTGAACAGAGACTGAACTTTGTTGGCATGAAAAGGCTTCGACCCCTAAACCATCTTTGGGATCCTTAGACCTATTGGATAAGAGATGCTCAATTTCACCTCACGTATCTCTGGTACTTAAACTGGTACCCGAAGAGGAGATCGCCCTTTGAAGGGGGGAACTGTTGCGTTTGTGCCTCTTCTCTCCCTTCGCTCCACCTCTCTACCTTGGAAGCGACTCCCTTCGGCTCTGAGGGACAAATGCAGCCATGGCTTCTCCCTGCCTCTTGGTCCCAGTGTCCCCGGGCTGGCTTGACGCTACGGATCCGCCATGTTCCCGATGATGTAAGGTCGCACACGCTTCAGACTTTGTACCAGCAAGGGCACGAAACTCGTGGGCATCCCCCCGTAGTGATGTCATCCATTTCCACTTTCAAAGGTCTTTGTTTGCTAACCTCTAACGAGTTAGCAAGGAACTCCAACAGGACTTGCTTCGGCAGTCCACGCTACTTGCAACAATGATCCGAGACAGCCAGGGGAATCCTTCTCCACTGCTCGGCCTTTTCAAACTTACCAGGAGTACCTGCTCCACGGGGGCTCTGCTCTCTCTTCTTGATTTCAGATTGCCAAGACGGGATCCGGTACTCGCTCCTCTAGGGACTATGTTCCTGAAGACTCCTCATTGCCTGGAAGCGATCGTGAATGTGAATACAGTGAGTTCTATTGTACATAGGAATCGGTACTCGCTCCACGAAGGCCTACATTCCTATAACTCTGAATACTCCATTCCATCCAAGACATTATCGCAGGTACAGAGATCAAGAGTTACATTGGCAAGATTACAGATAGGAACCAGTACTCGCTCCTCGAGGGCCCATGTTCTTAGAATCTTTTACAGATACTCTTCTACTCTAGAAGCCATTTCATATACAGCTATTGTGACTTCTTATTACAGACTGTTTGGAACCAATGCTTGCCTATGGCTCCTGTTCCTGAATGTACTGAAGACTCTCTGTGGCATAGAGACCATTGCAGACATCTACTATTGTGAGTGTACCATCTTGTATCCGGTATACCCTGTCTGCTCACTACTTCTAGTATCTCTCTACAGCTCAGCAACCCAGAGATTATATTCCAGTATCAGAAGGACTTCAGCCTTGCCGACACATCGACTCACTACTGCCACCATTGGTGGCCCAGCTTCCAGTCTAATAAAGAACTATTTGTGTTATTTCGTATTCTAGCCTAGCCGGTGGTTCCTCTCAGGATCTCCTCCTGGGGGTGCTGTCATCTGCCATTGGCCCAAGGATTCACCATTTCCTCCAAGTGGTCATTCCTTACACTATTGCCACTCTGAGGGAGCCAACCACTACAGACCACTACCACTGCTTACGGAAGTATTATATAGATAGCTAACCTCTCTTTCTATGGGACTTGCCAGCAGCCTATATATAACAGATTGCTACTCCGTAGAAGAGGCATGATAGAATGCTATCTCAGTTGCGAAGTACAACATACCTATTGTTAGCTCCTCTCCTCAGTAGAGTTTCATTGAACAAGAGTGTCAACTCCTCTTCCCTGAGAGAGTTGTTCCATAACAGCTTGCTACCTCCTTCCTTACAGGAGCATCTAACAGCGGTTCGCTAACAGATCTACAGATAGCTAATTCCTCCCTTCTGGAGGAGCAGGTCATGTCAGATCGCTATCCCCTCCTCCTTTCAGAAGAACAGCAGAACAGATTGCTAACTCCGCCCTCCTGGCGGGATGAGCAGTAACAGATTGCTAACTCCTCCCCTCTGGAGGAGGAGAGCATAACAGAATTAGAGTTATGGCCCATTGTTTATGCTAAATATTACAACACATTATAATAAATGTTAAGAACATAAGAACATAAGAAATTGAGATACTGGGTCAGACCAAGGGTCCATCAAGCCCAGCATCCTGTTTCCAACAGTGGCCAGTCCAGGTCACAAGTACCTGGCAGGATCCCAAGTGGTAGATAAAGCTGCTCATCCCAGGAACAAGCAGTGGATCTCTGCAACTCCATCCCAACAATAGTCAATGGACTCCTCCTCCCGGAACCCGTCCAAACCCTCTTCTAAATGCAGCTACACTAACAGCCTACCGGGTCTGCCATGGACCCGGCAGAGGCCTCTGCTCGCCAGGCCATCCCTGGACTGGCCCAGAAGATTATGAAGCAGCAACGCATACTGGAATCCATGGCGGCCTCCTTGGAACGCCTTAACGCCCATCTAGATTCTATTAGAGATGTGCATAGTTTTTTGTGTTCGTGTCGTTCTTCGTTTTTCGGCCGCCATGGAAAATGTCGGTTTTTTTCGGTTCAGGTCTTTTTTTTCGCGAAAAATCGATTTTTAGTTAGTGCGCGCTAACTCCCCGTTAGTGCGCGCTAACTCCCCGTTAGTGCGCGCTAACTCCCCGTTAGTGCGCGCTAACTCCTGTTAGTGCGCACTAACAAAAACCGTTAGATTTTGTTAGTTTTTGTTACTTTTTGTTAGTGCGCACTAACAGGACAGCGCGCACTAACGAGGAGTTAGCGCGCACTGACTCCCGTTAGTGCGCACTAATCGGAAAAACGAATTTTTGCGAAAAAACAGGAAAATCCTGATTTTTTTCGGGCTCCCTGAAACATGCTGAATTGGACAATTTTGTTGCAATTTTCCAATTCAGCAAAAACGAATGCACATCTCTAGATTCTATAGCTGCTGCTCAGGCCATTTTGCCACAATTGCCATTGGTGGTGCCGAGCAATACCCGGTCCGTGATTCCATTACTGACTCCTCAACGTTATGCTGGAGATCCTCGCTCGTGTCAAGGATTTCTCGACCAGTGCAGTATGCACTTTCATCTTCAAGCCGCTCTCTTTCCAAATGATTTTACCAAAACAACATATATCCTGTCACTACTAGAAGGTAAGGCCCTTGCCTGGGCATCCCCCTTCTGGCGACGGTCGGATCCAGTCCTCAAGATCTTCATAAGTTCGTAGAATTGTTTCAAGCAGTGTTCGATGACCCAGGGAAACAAGTGGTTGCTGGTTCCAAGCTCTTACAACTTCGGCAAGGAGGGCGACCACTGGCCGATTATACCATTGAATTCAGGACTCTTGCATCTGAACTCCATTGGGAGGAGAACTGTCTCCGGTCCATCTTCTTAGAGGGCCTATCACCCAGAATAAAAGACAAAATGACAGCCCGAGAGTTACCTCAATCCTTGGACGCCATCGTGGACTTGGTAACCCGAATTGACCAACGGCTACAGGAAAGAGCTCGGGAGGGATCAAGCATGAGGAGGCACACGGCGGGTGTCACCCCTTCTCGCTCTATACCTGCTTCCCAAACTACATCTAAACCCGAAGGAACTACGGAAGAACCTATGCAATTAGGTCGGGGTCCCCTTTCTCCTGAAGAACGGCAAAGATGCCGCAAGACTGGCCTCTGTCTCTATTGTGGAGGAGCGGGCCATCTCATTGCCCGCAGTCCAACACGTCTGGGAAACTCCAAAGCCTAGGCTCCATTGGGGGAGTAACCCTAGGCATCACCTCTCTGGCTCCCCCACTTACTCTACAGGTCACCCTGGGTTTTGAAGATCATTGGTTCTCCACTCTGGCTTTAATAGTTTCCAGAGCTGGTGGAAATTTTATTCTACAAGATGTGGTAGAGCAACTACAAATTCCTACTTGCTTATGTCCTAAGCCGTTAATTATATCCTCCATTCATGGAGATCCCCTGCCAGGGAGGATAACTCATCATACAGTGCCGATGGAATGCCACATAGTTTAGAGCTATACATTGGTGCAAACTATGGCCAGGCTAACTGAATCTTTGATCTTTGTCTTCTTTTTGCAGTGGCTTTAATATTCTCAAGCAACTGAGAGTCCAAAAATATAAAGTAACCAAAAACAGAAGGGACCCAACTACCAATCAAAATATTTCTTCAGTCAGCATCAGTATCACAAACAAAATATGAATCATAGAGCATGTAAATCTAAGAATCACAACAGTCTAGATTAATGGTTAAGAATAAACCATTACCATTAAACTAGACTGTTGTGACATTTGGTTTTACATGCTTTCTGAAAAAGATCTCAAAAAAATATTTTTTTGGTTGGTGGATGACTTAACTATCTGGGCGGTCCTAGCCTATCACAGCAGGACACACCGTAAGGCTTGCTGACACCTGTCTCTGATTCATATTTTGTTTGTGATACAGCTGCCTACTGAAGAAATATTTCAATTGGTATTTGGGTCCCTTCTATTTTTGGCTATTTAATATTCTCAAACCATATTTCCATCAGCAAGTTGCTCTTATTTAAAATGTATTGGGCTCCTCATTCTTAGCCAATCTCATCATTAGAACCTCATATAAAATGCTGGGATGACCCTCATCAGAATCCCATGCAGACATCATGGGATGTCTGCATGGGATTCTGATTAGGCTACACTATTAGGCTACACCTAATAGCCTATACTCACCGATGAGTCCCCTGACATATGCGCAATCACTGAGACCTGGATCAAGAGCACTGACGTCTCCATAATAAATCAACTACCAACAGACTTATATGATATTTTCTCCATTCTGAGACCTAAAAAGAAAGGAGGGGGACTTCTCCTGTCGGCAAAAAAGAAATTCAATCTCTCCCTGCAACCCACCACACCTCCTCATAAGATAGAAATTGGTCTCTTTAAATCTAAAGACCTTCAAATTTGCTTAATTTATGCCCCCCCTGGCATATTGGAAAAAAAAACCCTTCTCCCCTTGCAGAATATATTACAAAACACATTGACATCAGCATTCCGGCCATCATCCTAGGAGATCTAAACCTCCATTTTGACCGTTCCCCTCTCACACCTGCATGTGATGCCACACTCGCTACTCTTAATGACATTGGATTTAAACAAATTGTCTCAGGCCCAACTCACAAGGCAGGCCATACCCTGGACGTTATATTCACGAACTCTCTCTTTCACTCTGACCACCCTCAATGCACCCCCATACCATGGTCAGACCACTACCGAGTAGACACTCGCTGTACCCTTAACTGTAACCCCCATGCAACACCCCCTAAGAAAAGAACCATAGAATTCAGAAAAAAATGCCAAACGGAAGATATCATCGAGGCACTTACAGAAGATCTCCATAAATTAGATCTCTCTGATGCCAATTCTGCCTGTGTCTCTTGGCATCAACTCACCAGCTGCATTGCAAATCGACTCTGTCCACTACTAACGAAAGAGATCAGCTCTGAAAAGAAAGATAAAAAACCATGGTACACCACGGATCTTAGAAATATGAAACGCGAACTCCGTAAACTGGAAAAGAGATGGCGTAGAAACCAAGATCCAACACATCTACAAAAATACAAATCTCTACTCCATAACTATCGTAAAACAACAGATGAAGCCAAGAAAAACTTTTACACAGCAAAAATTCATCAGTACCAGTTCAACCCTCGTGCCCTCTTCCAATATGTTGCTAACATAATTACCCCACCATCAAACATCAAACCAGAAAATGAGGATAAAAATAAATGTTAGAAACTAGCTTCCTATTTCCATGACAAGGTTTCTAATATCATGGCGCGCTTTACCTCACCTTCTCCACTGGTATCCCTACGACCCACAAGCACCATGATCTCCTCACCCTCCCTCTCTAATTTCGAAACCACGACTGCATCAGAAATTGAAGCAATTCTAAAAAATATCAAACCTGCATTGCACCCCATTGATATCATGCCAACTAAAACACTCCTTTCCATTCCTACAAGGATTGCCCCTCCCATTTCCAACATCATCAACAAATCCATAACGGCTGGTGTTTTTCCTACACAACTCAAGCATGCAATAATAAAGCCCACACTCAAAAAATCGGACCTGGATCCATCTGAACCTGCCACCTATCGTCCAGTCTCGAACCTCCCATTCTTGTCAAAAATCATAGAGAAAGTCATCAACAAACAACTCACAGTCTATCTAGACGATAATCGATTACTCTTCCCTTCACAATATGGTCTCCGTAAGAACCATAGCACTGAAACTCTGCTAGTATCCCTTTCAGACTCTATACTAAAAACCCAGGATTCTGGTCATTCTTACGTACTTGCTCTACTTGATATTTCATCTGCCTTTGACACTGTCAACCACAATACCCTTCTTGCCCTCCTCTCACAAATTGGCATCACTGGCACTGCCTTATACTGGATCCAATCTTTCCTGAAAGACAGGACATACAGTGTCAAGATGGGACGCCAAATATCGAAACCCAGAAATCTTTTACAAGGTGTCCCACAAGGTTCTTCTCTTTCATTAACACTGTTCAACATTTACCTATCTCCTCTCTGTTGACTCCTGGCAAAACTGAATCTCCATCATTTCATATACGCTGATGATGTCCAGATTCTCATCCCTCTCAACGATTCCCTCGCTAATGCCCTGAAAACTTGGGAATCGGCCCTGGCTGAAATAAAAAATCTACTCACAGAAAACTTCCTAGCAATAAACACTTCCAAGACAGAACTCCTCATCATCACCCCACACAATAACATCTCCTCTAACACCACCCATCTTTCAACTTCAGACCCTCCTCATTTGCAGCAAGTCCGCAGTCTTGGCATTATAATTGACAATCATTTTTCCTTAAAGAAATTCATCCCGGCCACAATAAAAAATGGTTTCTTCAAGCTACACACGCTAAAAAGAATTAAACCTCTTCTACATCCACAAGACTTCCGGACAGTGTTGCAAGCTACAATACTGCCGAAACTTGACTACTGTAATGCTTTACTACTAGGTCTCCCTAAAAACTAAATTCAACCATTACAGATGCTACAGAACGCCGCAGCACGATTACTCACCAATACTCGCCACCATGAACATATCACACCAGCTCTCATGTTCCTGCATTGGCTTCCTGTAGCATCTAGGATTATATTTAAAGTTATCTCCCTTATTCATAAGTCGGTCCATAACCAAGAGATGCAATGGTTCTCTGAGCATTTTGTTTTCCGTACCTCTAAGAGACCAATAAGAAATATCCACCAAGCTAAACTTGCCTCTGCGCCTATTAAACATATCAAACACGTTGCCACAAGAGACCGCGCTTTCTCCATAGCTGGAATTAACATCTGGAACAAACTGCCCACTGACCTGCGTCTCGAACCCTGCCATAAGAAATTCAAACAAAGTCTCAAAACTTGGTTGTTTGAACAAGCGTTCACACAATGATCACCGATTAATCTGAAATGCCGTTTAATTGTTTACTTTTCCCTAGCTCCCTGCTCCTAATCCTATTCCCATTCTTCCTCCCTCTAAATTATCCTTCTCCCTTTACTCCCGCCCACTCCCTGTTTATGATCTTTAACTTGGTTTTATATAATAGAATAGGCCTTTTAACAATTTAATTACCTAGTTATATCTTCAGCTCTGTTATTGATTTATATTATTCTTTTGTTATTAAGAGTTCTTAAATTATTTATATTATGTACATCCGAAATCATTTTTGTATGTAAAGCCTGTTACTATTTTATTGTTTACTGTCTGTAAAGCCTGTTATCTGTAAAGCCTGTTGCTAATTTATTGTTTATTGTAAACCAAATTGATGAATCTTTTTACGTGCCGCGGTATATAAAAATCTCTAAATAAATAAAATAATGACACATGTACAGTATGAAGATGACATGAGCAAGAAAAGAAAATACACAAGGTAAAAGTTATATTAATTTTCTAAAACCAAATGGAGTAGCCAAAATGAAAGGTACACATCCTTCATTCCAAAGAAAGGTTAAAATATAAGAAATATATTAAGGCAAAAAACAAAGAAGACCAAGGATTAAGACTAAAAGCAGCTCCCATTGGACCAATACATAGGAAAGGTGATATTGTTAAGATGCCAGCTGGAACTAGTTGCTTTAAAAATAAAGCTACTTAATATTTGACAGTGATACAATAGCTGCACTACATTTTGCTTGAAGAAAGGCCATCTTTGAAATTATTCCTCATTTATGTTACTTTTGGGGGGGTTAATTCTTTCTACGTTACTTTTCAGTTACATGGATGTTTATATTCTAGCTCTCGGATTAGTATCACAAAAATTACAAAAGCCTGATTTATTTTTAAAAAGCATTTTAAACACATACCTACACTGTTTGGAAACAGGCCAAATAAAAATTCCATCAGAACTGATACTCTCCTAACATATGTTCCCAGTAACCACTATTGAGCCTAAAGAAATAAACGTAATACTATACCATTGGCAATGAAGCATTTGGCAATTTGTCAAAGATTCATACTTGCAAGGTATAGCTCTACCTTAAGTACAGCTGAGCCCTATGCATAAATGATTTATATGCACACTTAAAAATGACTATTCTACCTCACAACGTTTAATACTTTTCATACTAAACTCAAAAACGTATTGATGTTTATAACATTAGGAATACAAACTTTCTTTGTTAGACAAAAAGTTTAGTTTGAACACAGATTTAAAAAAAGAAGGTAAAATGGAAAGCAACAAAAGGATTTTCAAGAAAAACTAAACTTTACATTCTAGGAAAATGTCAAAAAGGGATTAGGAGGATCCAGTACATTCTTATGGAAAGTCTTGGATAAGGCAGCGTATGTTGATCACTTTAGAATACCTCAGGCAAAATATATCTGGCGTCCTTGCTATATACCTTTCATTATCTAACACCAGTTCTGAGCTGAATTGCTGAAAAACAAATAGCAAAGCCTATGAATATGACTCCTGCTTAGTAAAAGGTAACAGAAGACTGATACTACATAGTAAACTAAGAACAATATTTTATAAGTCAATTATTTTCAATTAACCTTCAAAACCATCAAGGCAAAATATCTGACCTTTATACCCAAGAGCTAGACCTTTCCTAATGCTTCCACAAACATTTACAAAATTATGGGTTTAATAATTTTTTCCTTAAGAACACATGATAGGTAAAGTTCCAAACCAAAGCTTCTTGTGCATTAGTTACATCTTTTTCTGATGTTTTCATATATTTTGTGATGAAGGTTAACTAAATTGTCTCCGCAGCTATCTAATATCCCAATTGGTTCCAGTTTTTTAATCACTCTAGGCCTAGCTGAACCCAGAGATGTTAACTGTTGATATGCCAGGCAAATGCTAACTGTAAGAAATGAAAATTTGGAAAGTATAACCACAGAGATGCACACTGAAAAGAACCATACTGTGATGCTTACATAAGAATATCACCTTAACAAGGCCAGGTATTAAATATAAAATAAAATGTAAAAGATCATTCAGAGAACATTCAGTACACACATCCCCTAAAGATGCATTGCATTAGCAAGAAGAACTGAAAATACTGCTTCAAATATAATTTAGCTATCAGTTGTTCTTGACATTTTGAGATATTTAGAAACTACTCTACAGATTAAGTCTAATGTTTTAAGATGATAATTGTTTGAAAGTTTCTGAAAAGTAGATCTACCTAACCATATGCCAAAGCCTTTTGTTAGATTATTTTCAAGAGGAGATTTAGGTAGGTATTACAGCAATTAGATGGCTGGACAATGGGCAGAGAGTTGTCTGGCTGACTAGTCTGTTAGTGTGAATAAGTATCTTTTTGTAATATACATGTAATGTATATATTATTTGGATACATGTTATGTTTTTATATGCTTTTATGCATTGTTTATTTGATGAATACTACTTCAGTTTAGATGCAAAATTTAAAGATTTATAAATTTAAATAAATGAAATGAAATGATGGGAGAAAGAAGGAAAACTGTCAGCTTGAGGTTCAACTACTTAATTATTTTTTCTGAAAATAATTAAATATATTCAACATTGTCCTGTTTAGTGTTTGCATGTCAATAGATGTATATCACAATTTATAAATGGATTTATATTCAGTGCACCTTAGCCAAATAAGTAGGGTTTATCTGGCTGAGTAGCAACATCTGAATATCCAGTCCTATTCAGTGGCTGCAGCACTTAGCTGGATAACTATTTATCTGGCTAAGCAGTTATCCTGCCCTCCACTTAGCTGGCTGGGAATATACAGATGAGGAGCTACTTATCAAGCTAATGTAGGCCTTGAATCATCAAAATGCTATAAATAAAGCAGAAATATGGCATGTTAGCATATGTGATAAATAAATGAGCATGAATAGGGACATTTCTGATATACCATATCACACAAATGGCCAGGTCAAGAGGACTAATCGTTCTTTGAAAACCTTCCTGTGATCATATGTCAACGACCAGCAAGATAACTGGGCTGACCTCCTGCCATGGGCAGAACTATCCCATAACACCCATATCGCCTCTGCCACAGAGGTTTCACCCTTTGCTGTCTTCTTTGGCTGTCAACCGAGCCTACCTCTGCCGGTTCCACTCAGTGTACCCTCACCTGCAGCCCAGTCTACAGCACAAATCATACGCTGGCTCTGGAACCAAGTAAGGGATTAGCTCTGCCAAGCAGCTGACCGGGCCAAACGTTTCACAGACACCCATCGTCAGACCACGCCTCTGTTCCTGCCTTGACAGAAAGTCTGGCTTAGTACTAAGCACATCCAGTTACAATTACCTTCTCAATGGCTAGCTCCCAAATTTATTGGTCCTTTTCCCGTTCTTCGAAGCATAGGAGCAGTCACCTACCAGCTAAGGCTTCCAGCTTCTATGGGAATTCACAACACGTTCCACATGTCGCTACTTAAGCCATTGGTCCTATCTTGGCCTTCCCAAAGGCCTCCTCCTCCTATGCAACATTCGGCGGAACCTGAAAACACCTTACAAGTCAAAGAAGTTCTGTACGTCCAATGCCATTCAGGCCACTGGGAGTACTTCCTGTCATGGGAGGGCTTCGGCCCAGAAGAAAACTCCTGGGAGTCCTCTCACCATATCTTTCACAAAAACCTGCTCTTGTACTTCCACCGAGATCATCCAGGAAAACCCAGACCGCTAAGGGGGAGGACTAGAAGGGGGGGGGTACTGTTGCGCGTCCCGGCCACATGGGTGCCGCGACCAGGCCTGCTCACCTCGTGCTGCCCTCAACTAGCTCCCGCCATCCCTGTCACTCAGCACAGTCCTCTCCGGCTTCCTCCACGCCGCAGGCCTTGCAGTGGAGCTCCCGTCGGGCTCCGCATCTTTGGCCGCCTCGGCCCTGCCCCTAGGCGTGCGCACGGCTGACATGCTCCAATTTAAAAGGCCATGCATGGGAACACCGATGGGGGTGCAGATTGATGACATCACTTGAAAGCCCTATATATATAGCAAGGCCCTGTCCCCAGGACCTTGCCTTGGCAATCGGGTTGACACCATGGTGTAGTAAGCTTGCCTAATCCTGTTCCAAGTGTTTCCTTATTCCAGCGTCTCCTTGTTCCTGAGTCTTCATGTGTTTCTGTATCCTTACTCAGGTAGTACCTCCTCGGACTGATCTCTGGTACTGACCTCAGCCTGCCTGACCATTCTCTTGTCTGCTGCCTGGAATGGACCACTGCCTGCCTGACCATTCTCTTTGTCTGCTGCCTGGAACTGACCCTCGCTTGCCTTCACTACGCTCAGACTGACCTTGGTATTTGACCCCTGCTTTGGCTGACCATTCTGGATTGATACTCTGGCTCTGACCCTCGTGCTTCACTCGGACACTCTCTTCTGGCCTACCATGACTACCAGACCGACCTGCTTGGAATCCACCTGCAGCCTTCACCTGACTAGACCTGCAGGCACCGCATGCCTCGCTCGGAGAACCTTCCTGAACTGTTACCTCCCTGAGGTCTCCGTAGCTTCCAGTTCGGGTCTGGTCCATCCTCTCTGCATCAGCTGTGCATCTTTGCTCGTGGTTGACACACCCCTCCGCTACCTCTCTGGGAGACCCTCTGAGGCCAGGTGGTCCAGGTTACCCAAGGGCTCAACCTGTGGAAAACCCTCTGTCTCCTCGTGTGCTCTGCCTCCTGGTGGCAGGCGCTCTCTGGCTCCGACCAGAGGGCTGTACATTCCTGCACTAGGCCAAGGGTCCACTTCCAGTGCAACATTTACAAGCTTGCTGTAATTGTCTTCAAGCTCCTAAGTGCTGACTTTCTTAACTGGGTGAGCTCTATTTTAAAAACTTACAGGCTGCCACGATCCTTAAGATCACCCATAAGAAGTTAATCGAAGACGCAGCAATAAAGTTGGCCCATTTTAATATCACTTGGGATAGGGCCTTTTCTGATCCAGGCTTATTATTGTGGAACTCTTTACCTTATGAAATTAAGACAGAGCCATGCATCAAGAGTTTCAAAAAGACTCTGAAAACATTCTTTTTTAAAACAAAACTTTTGGGATCAGATTTATTTTTTTATTTTCTGATTTGTTGTCTATTTTTTAATCTAGTACTGCTTATTTGATTATATATGTATATTCGTTCTTTCTTGTAAACCACTTCAAACTTTTATGATGTTTGCTCTATATAAAATTTTAATAAACCATAAAACCAAAGTGTTTGCATATTATAATTATAATACTTTGTCTAACACTACTCAAGTGCATGAGTAGCCTAGTGGTTAGAGCAGTGGGCTACAACCCACAAAAACCAGTATTCAAATCCTGTTTTTGCTCCTTGGGCAAGTCACTTTACCCTCTGATACCTCAGGTACAAAAATAGATTGTAAACCCTGTGGAGATAAGGAAATACCTATAGTATTGAATATAATCCACTTTCATTTACATACACTATAAAGTGCTGAAAAGTGGAATATAAAAAAATAAATCTATACATTTACCCCTTTTTAGAGATATTCAGTGGTCTAAAAGGCAGATAGGGTATGTAGTCAAAAGCTACACCTAGCTGACAGTCCTTTTTCTGTCCATGCTTATAGATGAATAAAAAGTGCATAATGGTAGCTTTGACACGCAAGGGATTAGAAATTTATTGAGAAGCTGGAGGCTGTAGAATGGGGCACATTCATCTGTTCTCTGTGCCTATAATGAAGGTCCAGTGGGTGAGAAGAGAAAATACCAGATAAAATCTGTAGTGACAGTTTGTGCATTATACCTTTATGCAGGAAAAAAAAGAGTAAGACTGAACATGATTCTGATGGGCCTAGATCCAGTGGCCATGGAAGAGAATAGTGACACCATGAGTACTGCAGGAAAGAATGGAAAAAGAAAGTGAGGATAAAAAGGAGGGATCAGCAGAGACTGGTGCTGACAGACAGCAGACTGAGAGGGGTGTGGCTACTGAAGATGAGCACACCCAGGATTTGTTGGTGGACAAGCCAGAATCACATTCAGCAAGCCACCTACTCCAAAAGTAAACAAGAGAGACAGCAGACACATGGAAGAGGACAGCTTCTTTCTTAAGACAATGAGATGCCTTGCACTATAGCAGAGAGCTGCATGCTGCTGCTGAAGGAGAGAGTGAGAGACCAGCTTGTAGGCCTAAGGCAAAACATCCAGGGCCTGAAGGAATTGGTATAGGAAGAAATGTAGGGTGTCAGACAAGAGATGCAAGGCCTTGGCCAGATGATGCAGGGGAAACTGCAGGCCATGACTGCAGTCTGGAAGAAGATGCTGTAGTGAATGTCACCATGCCAACCACATTCTGCATAGAATGCTCCATGGCAGCCACAGGACCCCTGGATGCTGCCTCCCCCAGCATTTGCACCACTACCACCACCCTGGATTGATCCTCTGCCTGCCGTAGTTCCACTAGCTCACCCACTGTCTCCACCACCACTCATAATGGGGCCTCATCTTCCTATGGCAACATCATCTGTACCTATGAAACTTCCAGCTCAGAGGAAGTCTCCCCCTTCTATTAGGGCACATGTAGGGACCTTCCCCTCTATTGTCATGGGAATGGCCTCATCTTGTGAAGCTGCTGAAGAGGCACACCAATGCTGGCAGGCCTTATTCCTCAAGCCCTCTAACAAAGCAACTCTGTCCTTCTCAGCATCTTGTAGCTTCCAACCCGTCACTACACTGAGTATCCATTCCTTCTGAGGGCACTATGAGTAAGTGACCAAACACAGCTGCACAGGACCACCAGACTGGGCTAGTCCAAGGGCATGGAGCCACCCCCCAAAATGAGAAGATGGCCTAGGATGCATTAATTCTTTTTTCCATGCAGAAATATCACCACTGAAAATGTCATTGAATCAGAGTGCTCCTTTCCTTTACAGCTTGCTGGTGAGTCTGATGATATATCTCCAGCAATTCCTCCTCACTCAGGTTGTATGCCTCCTCCTCTTCCTCTTGAAGATGATCATCTTGTCCCTCTGGACAAAGCAAGGTTATGAAGCATACAACAGGCTAGAAAGATCTCCCAGATCTTTGTGGGGAAGTAGAGAAGATATCCCCCTGATCAGTCCTGGCAGCGGAAATGTATTTTGAGTTGGCCAAAGATTATCTCAATGACTGCCCAGCTCTGCTTGTGAGCCCTGTTTTAATGGACATCTGCTGCAGTCTGTGTGCATGCCAATAGAATTCTCTATTGTGTATAGGAGAAAAGGCAGAGAAGAGCAGAATGAAATATCCCAAAGCAATAGTCAGTGCTGCTATTACCTGCTAGAAGGTGTCTCCTCAGTCTCGTCTTATAGCCAAAAGCGCAAGTGAAACTAAAATAAAAGTAAAAACGTATACAGACCCAACTCCGCGGGGTGGCGGGTGGATTTCATGAGGACTATCATCCTGCTGTCCTGTGAGAACACCTTGTTACAGGTAAGCAACATTTGTGAGAAAGCAAATGTTGCTTACCTGTAACAAAGTTCTCACAGGACAGCAGGATGGTAGTCCTCACATATGGGTGAGTACCGAACTGAGGATGCCCGAGAGTGCACCGAATGCACCCAAGATGCGCAAAAGGCGCAATGACGGGGGTGGAATTTGAAACGGAGGGCATCCTGAAACCCTTAACGGGTTGGTGCAAGGATGTTGGTTAGTTAAACCGAAAATAAGATGAGTAGAAGGACTGGCCAAACATGGAGCATGCCGGCCAGTCGTATCTAAGCAATAATGGCTGCGAAGGTATGGAGAGAGCTGCAAGTCTCAGCCTGATAAATATGTACAAGCAGCAGCGGCCGAAGGTAAGCTATGGAAGCTGGGACGGATGTAACAGAGTGTGATTACACACAGTGTTGTAGTGAAATGCCTGCTTGTTGGTAGGAAAAAGATACAGACCGTCAATTAGGAGGAATAGGTCTGTTTACCCACTGGAACATGCAGCTTGGATCTTGCCACAGAAGGAAAGAGTTAGGTGGAATTCCTATGGAGTGTAGTGCAGTCTAGATAGAATGCAAGTGTACTATTATAGTCCAAGAAGTGGAAAAAACCTTCTTGCTTTGGTGAGAGAGAGGTGTTGGGAAAGTGGGCCGAGTATATTCTGAGAAAGGTGAGATGCAATGTCTACCTTAAGAAGGATATGAAGTTGAAAACGTAAAACCACTCAGTCACGGAGGAACGCAGGGTTGGGTGAGTATGTAACAAGGTGTATAACTCACTGACCCTGTTGATAGAAGTGATGTCTATGAGGGAAAGAGTTCCCCATGGCAGACTGTTAAGTGAGAGGAACGGAAAGGCTCCAATGGAGAATGTATGAGTCTTGTAAGCACGAAGTATATGTCCCATTCCGTGACTAGTGAAAACAGAGGCAGCTTGATCAGTGGATAATCCATGACATGCTGACTCAGAAGGGGTTGACCGTTAATCAGGTATCCCCACTCCCAAGTGGTACGCCAATTGGAACCAAGGTGTACCCGTGTGAAGGATTTTTGGGGAGCAGAATCCAAGGGAGTAAGAAAAAAGAGTGGTGTAGAAAAAAGAAAAAGGGTAAAACCCTTTTGTAAGCATCATGTGGTAAATCATGCCATTTTGAATGGTAGGATTTGGGTGTGGAAGGGTTTTTGTGATGCTACCAGTACCTGAGAACATCAGCGAGTCTATGATATGACTTGTGAGAAGGTGAATTAGTTACTGGTGTGATAGACCGAGAAGTATGGGAAGCATACTGGTTTCAGCCAGGACATGGGTCTGAGGAACAGTGAACCACGTCCCGTTTCAGCATTAGAAGAGTGCTGGCTATGAAAGGAAGCGGAAGAGACACATATAAGAGGGCCTTGATGGAACAAAGGCACCCTTGGGAATGCATTGGAAACATGTGTAGGGAGGAGAATCCATGCACCGTATGGTTCGATGCGGATGCAGAGGGCAAGTTCGGTTGACCTTGGCGCTAGAAGATTTCTCTCGCTATACATGTAGTCCGAGATCATTCGAGAGGATGGAAACCTATATGGAGAAGGTCTGTTAGTGTGTTCAGTAAGTCTCTTAGATAAGTGGCCCGAGGATGCATGGAGCGAGCAAGGGCCAAGGGTAGAGCTGCGCAGCTTCCTTGCAGAGCAGCTAAGAGGTTATGCATGCTTGTGTGTTGGAAAAGCACATTGTCCCTATGCTATCTGTCTGTATGCACAAAGATTTGTTGCAGAGGCAGTATTGGAAGGCATAAGGGCATAACTCATGGCTACAAGCTCCAGGAAGTTCATGTGAAACTGTGCCTTGAGCGAAATAGATGCATATTGGGTTGAGAAGATGTTAGGTCAACCTTTATAACCCTGAATAAATGCGAGCATTAGCAGGACAGACTAGGTCTTGGTTCTAGATCTGCAATATGGATGAGGGATGAAAGCGGTTGAAAAGCTTAGACCCACTGAGAATGAAATTTCACTGAACCTAACCCATAGCAATTTTGGATCTATGAGGAAAGTGCATAGTGAAAAAACCCCATGGCCATCAATGAAAAAATTGAGGGGCTGAAGTTAGGGAATATGAGTGCAGGGACATATAGGAATTTGTTAGAATGTCTGCGCGGTTGCTGGACAGGAAGGTCATTGTGACTGTGGTGCCCAGAAGTGTTCTATAAGGGATTTATGGCAGTGACAGCAATCCCAGGTAGTAGATTTATAGTGAGTCATGAAGAAGTTAGAGCTCCTTGCTTGGATTGACTGTGGTTATGCAGCTGTCCATGCAAGGAAAAGCGTGAATGATGTTGTACTCTGTAGAGAAACAGCAGTCACCGATAGTGATTTAATGAAATACCCCAGTTGCCGAAGCTGGTGCAATCAGCAGAGCTTGGGATTGTAATATTGTTGACTCACCATGAAGCACATAGAAAAATTAGAGGCAATCTACTTACTGCGATATGGAAGCATGGTGAAGAGAGACACCATTTTACCTGTGCCTTCCGAAGAAAGTTGATATTTCTGAGGTCCAGGATGGGCGGAGAGTAACTACTTTCTGTTGAAAGAAGAATAGTGAGATTAAAACTCCCCCACCCATCCATTCCCCTCTGCGCTTTGAAGCGTCTGGGGGAGTGTACCCTGAACCTTGGTACAAAGTGGGGTGGCCACTCTGATATCCTGCAAGTTGAGAGACCAGGAGGTGTCCAACTGGCAGGGCTGACGTAATCAGGATATCATGTAATCTCCCACAGGAGTGTGAGTGGTAAAAGTCGTTCCCGCATTTGTGTGTGCTATACAAGAAAACGTTGAGACCTGTCACCAGGTATCGAGGTGGACTTGCAATTGAGACAGGGTTTGCTGAATCTCATGTTTAGCAAATCAGAAAATGTATCTGGAATTTTGGTTCTTAATTAGGAACCAGAAACCAGAGTATTAATCAGTACAGAGTCCCTTTGCCAACAATGGGAGGATGTCCTGATGTAATCCCAAATGATTGGTAGAGAGGTTCTCTTGGTATTGTGTCCAAAATAGCTGGCAATAGCTATATGTGACACTAATACAGTTCTTGGACGGCCAGATGACCTAGAACCTATCGAACCATATGGCCCAGTTTAGAGAATAGGTCTCAATGGGATTGTCGATGAAGCGGGATTAAAGTAGAGAACTTACCATCCGTCGTGGATTGCAGAAGGACGAGCCGGTGAAGATGGATGGCTCCGTGGATTTCAGGAGTCATCGAGGGATAGCCTGGTGGACGTAGACGTCCGACTCAACTCTGTAACCTGGTATGGTGGCACAGATATAGAGGAGTCCAGGCTGAGCATGTCTGTCACTACCACATTAATTTGTGAAGGTACAGAACCCCGCACCAGTGTCGGTGGGGAACGCCTCGGGTACAGGGGAGCCATTTTTGACTTGTGAACCCAGCCCTCATTGCAGCAGCTCGATGTCTCGTGACGCCAGTCCAGAATTCTACGGAACTCATTCTGGTGTTTCTGGAGCACCAAGGACTGCCAGCACTGTGTGGACAGTGGCGATGGCAGTGGTGATGTTGTCGGCCAGGGCATTCTCAAGCACCAAGAAGGATAGCACCGATGTCCTGGATGGCATCAGTGGTGGACGGTCACCGTGCCGGTGACAATGAGTGCCACGGTGCTCGGCCCAGTCTTTCCCAAGTGCCGAGGTGGATGCCCTCACTGTCTTGGATGGCGAATGTCGACAGACTGTCAGCATGCCTGCCCTGCTCCTGACACTATGTAGTGTCATAGGCTAATACGGGGCTTTAATAAGAACCCAAAGCATGGAGCACTGTGTTTACATGAGGGCATTACGTGGAGGTGCTATGTCGGTATTGACGGTGTTGATGGCGGCCGAAGTGGCCTCGAGGGCATCGTCAAAAATATATATATGAAAAACGTCAATGACCCGGACAGAGCAAGGATAACAGTGACGAAAGCACAGATGGCATCGGCGTAGGTATCTATGGAAACTATATGGCATCAAGAAATCGAAAAACATTATTGGCATCAGAAAAAATTATGCCGGCATCGACAGAGTCAATGACCGCATTGATAGGAATGTTGAAGACATCGATGGAAACGACGTGGGCCATCGATGTATGGAGGCAAGCGCTGATGGCATCGGTGGCATGGCCACAGGCATTGATGGAATTGACTTGGGCACCAATGGAGATGATGGCATCGATGGTACCAGCATGGGCATCGATTGCACTGACATGGGCACTGATGGCATCAACATTGGCATTGATGCCATCAATGGAACAAACATTGGCATCAATGCCATCGATGGAATCAAAATTGGCATCGATGGAATCGTCATTGGCATTGATGCCATTGATGGAATCGACATGGACATCGATGGCATCGAGCCGGGCATTGATGGCATCGATGGAATCGACTCAGGCATCGATGGAATCAACGATGGCACCGATGGAACCGACCTGGGCATCAATGGCACTGATGGAATCGATGATGGCATCGATGGAAGTGCCCTGGGTGACAATGGCATCGACCCGGGTGTCGATGGCACCGACGACCCAAGGGTGTGCATTGATGGCATCTATCTGGGTAGTAATGGCAGAGATGAAACCCAGAGAAAGCAAAATTGCTTACCTTGTAACAGGTGTTATCCCAGGACAGCAGGATGTAGTCCTATATGGGTGACATCACTGACGGAGCCCTATTGCGGGAAAACTTTCTGTCAAAGTTTCTAGAAACTTTTGACTGGCACAGTGAGGCCACTGAGCATGCCCAGCATGCCATGATATTCTCTGCCACAGGGGTCTCTCTTCAGTCTCGTATGTAGCAATAAGCTTTAGCAAAAATAAAATAATAAAAGGAATGAGACCCAACTACATGGGGTGGCGAGTGGGTTTCGTGAGGACTACATCCTGCTGTCCTGGGATAACACCTATTACAAGGTAAGCAATTTTGCTTTATCCCAGGACAAGCAGGATGCTAGTTCTCACATATGGGTGATTAGCAAGCTAGAGGCTGAGTCATTTTGTAATGAAGCAACATTGAAGTATTGTTGGTGAAAATGAGGCAGCCGAAGATCACAGTAGGTTGGATGTAGAAGGAGTTGGGATTAAACTGGAAACAAGTTCTTTAAGACAGATTGTCCGTAGGCTGAATCTTGTCGTCCTTCTTTGTCCAAACAGTAATGAGCTGCAAAGGTATGAAGAGAACTCCATGTTGCTGCTTTACATATGTCAAGGATTGGTACTGAACGATAGTGTGCTACTGAGGTTGACATTGCTCTTTCTGAATGTGCCTTTACTCGCCATTGGAGAGGAAGGCCTGCTTTTTCATAGCTAAACTGTATGCAATCTGCTAACCAGTTGGATAGGGTATGTTTACCCACTGCTTTACCCAGTTTTGTTTGGATCATAAGATACAAAGAGCTGAGTGATTTTCTCTGGACTACAGTGCAGTCTAAGTAAAATGTTAGTGCACGTTTACAGTCCAATGTATGTACAGGCCCGTTCTCCTTGGTGAGAATGAGGCCTTGAAAGAATGTGGGGTAAAACTATGGATTGGTTCAAGTGGAATTCTGTAACTACTTTGGTTAGGAATTTTAGATGTGTACGGAGAACCACTCTGTCATGTAGGAATTTTGTATAGGGTGAGTACGTGACAAGTGTTTGAACTCACTAACCCTTCTAGCCGATGTAATGGCTATGAGGAAGATAGATCTTCCTTGTGAGAAATTTAACATCTCAGGAATTCATGGGTTCAAAAGGAGAACCCATGAGTCTTGTTAAGACCCAGATTCAGGTCCCATTCTGTGACTGGTGGCCAAATTGGTGGTTCAAGTTGAGGTTAAACCTCTCATAAACCTGCTGACAAGAGGTTGTATGGATATGGGTGCATCTCCATCTTGTTATGGTAAGCTGAGATTGCACTTAAATGGACTCTTACAGATGAAGTCTGGAGACCAGAGTCTGAAAGGTTGGTATAAATAATCTAATAGAGAAGTTGTGGGGCAGGAAAAGGATCTAATACTCTTTTGCTTGCACCACAAAGTAAATCTTTTCCATTTTGAAGAATAGTTCTTTCATGTGGAAGGTTTACGTGAAGCTATAAGCACTTGAGATACATTGGTTGAAAGACTAAGTGGTTGTAAAATCAAGCTTTCAACATCCATGCTGTCAGGGATAGGGATTGAAGGTTGGGATGGCGCAACCGACCCTGATCCTGAGTTATGAGAGTGGGAGTTACACCCCAGACAAATGGGATCCTGATCGAGAGATCTAGAAGTGTGGGAAACCATACTTGTCGAGGCCAATGTGGTGGCTATGAGTATCATGGACCCCTTGTCCCTGTGTGATGCTTCACTAGAGTTTTGGTTATGAGCGGTATTGGAGGATATGCGTATAGAAGGCCTGAATTCCAAGGGCAAGCAAAGGCGTCCTTGGGCTGGCTGGTTTTCTGTTTGTGTAGAGAACAGAATTTGTCCACTTTGTGGTTCAGATGTGACGAAAAGAGGTCTATTGTTGGTTGTCCTCAATGCTGAAATATCCTGGTCGCTACTTAGGGATCCAGGGACCACTCGGTGGTTGGAACTGACAACTGAGTCGATCCACCACTACATTGTGAATGCCTGCCAGATAAGTGGCCCAGAGAAACATTGAGTGGTTCAGGGCCCCCAGCCCCAAAATCTGTGCAGCTTCTTGACATAGCAGATATGAGCCCGTACCTCCCTGTTTGTTGATGTACCACATGGCAACTGTGTTGTCCGTTTGGATGAGAACAGTCTTGTGTGAAAGGCAGTCCTTGAGCACATGCAGAGCATAACGTATAGCTCGAAGTTCCAGAAAATTGATTTGAAATGTTGCTTCGAGTTTGTCCAAGTACCCTGGGTTTGGAAGATTGTCTATGTGAGCTCCCCAACCTAAGGTGGATGCATCTGTAGTTAACGTTATCTGTGGGACTGGTTGTTGGAAGGGTAGACCCTTGCGCAAATTGTCTTTGTTCACCCACCAAAGAAGAGAGGAACATAGCTGGTGGGTAACTTGAATTGGAGAGTACAGTGGTTGAATGGCTTGGATCCATTGTGATCTTAAAGTCCATTGGTTTATTCTCATAGCGAGTCTTGCCATAGGAGTGACATGAACTGTGGAGGCCATGTGGCCTAGTAAGGTTAGAAACTGATGAGATGTTGCTTGTTTCATTGAGTAAATGCAGTTTGCCAAAAGGGAATGTGTCTCTGCCTGATCCTCGGGTAGAAAGGCCTTTGAGAGGATGGTTATTATTCTGCTCTTATGAATTGAAGCAGGTGAGACGGAGTGAGATGGGACTTCTGATAAATGATGAGAAAACCCATGGAGTGAAGTAGAGTAAATGTTCGGTTCAGAGAAGCCAGAGCTCCTTGTTGAGATTGACTTCTGATGGAGCCAGTCATCTAAATAAGGAAATTTAGAATGACTGATGAATTTATTTATTTATTTTTATTTTTCTATACCGACATTCTTGTAGAGATACAAATCCATACCGGTTTACATTTAACTTCAATTTTCACCTAAAGCGACTACAGTAAAACAGGTTAGCAAATTCACAATTTAACAGTAAAAAGAGATGTAACATTCTGATCTGAACATTGCCTTATAAGATCATTGGAAATTATTTTATACATATCAGACAAGCACATCCAAGAATCAGAGGAATTGAGATATTCATCTTAAAGGGATGAGAGTAAGGTTACATAATAAAGAAAATGATGAGGAAAGTGGAGGGAGTAAGAGGCAGAGAGAGGGATGGGTGAGCGGGATAGTCTGAAGAAAAAGCAAGTAGAGAGAGATGTTGAATGAAGATAAGTTAATTGTCCCTGAAAGGCTTGGCTAAATCGCCATGTTTTTTAGTCCAGGGACACTTTCCTTGTGCAAGTGTGCTGCTGTTACTACTGCCAGACATTTGGTGAATACTCTGGGAGCAGAGGAAGTCCAAATGGTAGTACTCTGTACTGAAATGTTGATGACCCACCATGAAGCGCAGATACTTGCGATGAGGAGGGAATATTGGAATGTGAGCGTAAGCGTCTTAAAGATCCAGAGAACAAAGCCAATCGCCTGTTTGAAGAAGTGGAAGCATGGTGCCTAGAGAAACCATCCTGAACTTTTCTTTCTTTAGAAATTTGTTGAGATTTCTGCGGTCTAGGATGGGACATAGGCCTCCGGTTTCTTTGGAATGAGGAAATACCGGGAATAGAATCCCTCTGCCCCTGCTGAGTCTGGGGCAACCAGCTCTACAGTCCCTGGCTCTCAGAAGGGTGGATAATTCTGCTTGCAATTGGAATATGAGATGTTCATTGAGAGAGAGAGGTCTTGGAGGAGAATCTATTGGAATTGAGAGGAAATTGAGTTGATAACCTCAAGATATTATTGCAAGCACCCATTGGTCTGATGTTATTTGAAACCAATTGTAAGAAGAGGATACTAGACCTCCTACCGGAAGTTGTGGCTGAGGATTGGAGAGGTAGCTGTGTTCTCTGGGGAGTGGCCTCAAAAGCCAGCAGCAGGTCCTGTCTGTGGCGTAGGTTGAGGTCTAGTCACCCTAGGTTGTCTGGGCTGAGGTCTTTTGTTGTGGTCTAGAAGACCTGGTTCTAGATGTAGGAGGGGGTAGTACCATCTTTGTCTATAGATTGGTCTTCTAGTATCCTTTCTTGAGGCCTATGAACTGAGTGCGTAGGTGGATCCTGTGGGATCGAGGAAAGCTGTCTCAGGGTTTCCGTATTCTCTTTTAACTGCGTAACTGCGTAACTTCATCTTGTACTTTGGATCTGAAGAGGTTATCTCCAGGCATGAAGATCTACTAATTTATCTTGGACTTCAGGCCTGAGGTCCAAGGCTTTAAGCCCATTCCCCAACGCCTGGCCACTGATCCCCGATGCAGCTACTCTGGAAGCTGTCTCGAACCCTCATAGGCTGCACTTACTTCATGTTTGCCTACCTCTAGTCCTTTTTGGATGATGGCTTGGGCTTTGCTTCTGATATTGTGATGGAAGAGATGGAATAAAGTCCTGCATTTGCTTCCACAAATTTCTTTGATATTGGGAAATGTAAAGTTGATATGAATATATCCTAGAATTTAACATGGCCCCTTGGTAGACCTTCCCGCCCCAGGGAATCTAAAAATCTATGATCTTTATCTGGGGGATTTGATGAATGTGGTCTAAGCCTTTTGACCTTTTTCTGTGCAGACTATATCACTACCTGACTGGTGAGGGAGCTGCGACTTTTTGGTAGCCAGGAGCAGACTGCACCAAATATGTACTGTCCATTCATTTGTTAACAGCTGGCACTGGAGCATAGATGTTCCCAAATGCGATTGTTGCAAATCCAGCAGAACATCAGGACTGGTATAGCTACCACTTGTTTTGGAGGGTCTACAAATTTGAAGCACCTCCAATGTTTGCTGTCTGGTATCTTGCTCTGTGACCAAAGTGAATGGTATGGTGTCAGCCATTTCCTGTACAAAAGTTGTGAATGAGAAATCTTCTGGAGGATATTTTTTCCCTTGGATCTGGTGGGGATGGATCCAACATAAAAGCTTCAGATGAGGTGTCTGATTGCATATCACTCCAAGTATCATATGGATCTTGGATATTTGAGGAAAATTTTTTGGAAGTTGTATGTGGTCGAGGAATCCCTGAAGGTCCTGGTAAGGATCATCGATAGGTGAATCCCTCAGGGTGTTCTTCCTGGGGATGATGGAAGAGAATCAAGCAGTTTATGATATTTTTTCATTAAAAGATGATATAGTGCCAAATCTGGACGTCCTGGATCCCCAGGCAAGGTTGGCATCGATGGTGATGGTGTTGGAACCAAAGATGGTGTTGTCGTTTTCGGTGGTCATGTCGATGTCAACCGAAGTTGTCATCGGTTTAGGTACTTGCATCGATGTAATTAGTGACATCGGCATTGGTATCGGCATCGACAGGGAGTCGTCGGCATCGGTATGGTGACCGGTGTTGGTGGCGAGCACCGACATTGGTAAAGATACCGGCATCGGTGTTGACCAACCAGCATCAGTGACATCACCGGCATTGGCACTGTCGCCGGAATAGGTGTCTGTTTTCTTTCAGGGCCTGGATTACCGCTTGTCTTATACAATTTTGCAATTCCTGCGATACAGCTGGTGTGGACAGAGCAGCTGCAATGCGATGGCAGTATAGGCATTGATATTACCTGCACAGATCCCTGTGGAGGTTCGATCGATGAAGGTTGTAGGCCCTGGCACTGTATAGGAGTTTCCTGAGGTTTCTCCCGCTTAGTGGTCGGTTCCTCCAGGGAGAGGATTGACGCTAGAGTCGGTGTGTGTTGATGTCGGTGCCGATGTTTAGGCCTATGCTCGACTACCGACCTTATCAATGCCGTCAAAGTCAATGGTGATGCTTGATCTCCTGATCCCTCCAAACGACGTTTCTTCAGTAAAACTTTCTTTGAAACTCCTGCCGGGGACGATTTCATCGATGTTGAAGGAGAAGGAAGAAGCTGAAGGTGAAAGAGATGTTCCATCTTCTCCTGTCAAAGTTTTCTTCCTTTGGGAGTCATCTCTGCACATGAGGGCAGGATGAGACATCGTGTTTATCTCCCAAACAAGAACACACTCAAGGTGTGGATCTGTTATAGACATTGTCCGATTGCATACCGGACATTTTTTAAATCCTGAAGCCATCTTTTCCCAACAGCCGTCGATGAAAAGAGGGGAAAAATTCTGAGAGAGTTTTTACTTAAAAATAAAAACGAGACTATGATTTCTCACTGGCCGGTGGAAATGTGAGAGAGATCCCTTATGGGAAAAAAATATCTTGAAAAATCAATGACTTTCTAGTCAGTATAGTCTGTGAGAAACTCACAGGGCTCCTTGCTCCGCGATGCTTACAGCAGCGCGGAAAAACGAAGACTGAAGAGAGACCCCTGTGGCAGAGAATATCATGGCATGCTGGGCATGCTCAGTGGCCTCATAGTGCCAGTCAAAAGTTTCTAGAAACTTTGACAAAGTTTTCCCACAATAGGGCCCCGTCAGTGACATCACCAATGTGAGGACTAGCATCCTGCTTGTCCCTGGGATAAAATCAGTGCCATGGATGAAAAAACAGGATGGCACTGATAGAATCGATGCAGGGATCGATGGCATCAATGTACCGATGGGGGAGGGGTACAGATGGCATTGAAGAATGCAGGACAGTCTGGAAGGGGGGTGTACTGATGTGTAGTGATGGGGGCATCGACTGTGCAAGGGTACAGAGGGGAAATCGAAGGGACCTGGATTCGACAGAGGCCCGGCGGGAAAACGGAAACCGTGGAAGTCCCTGTCCCACTAGCACTAATAACCAGGCAGAGTGTCACAGAGGGACACTCACAGGCTATGTTTGGCTAACTATGAAACATAGGGAGAGGAAGGCCGCAGTCGGTTTGGCAAGCCAGGGAGGGTGACAGCGAACCCGACCGAAAAACAGGGCATAGTACTCACTGAGCGTCAAATAAATGTACGCGAAGGGAGACCTGTGCAGGGAACAAGTGTTTGTGAAGAAAAAGTTTAAGTGTTTCCAAAGTTTAAGTGTTTCCATAAGGAAAAGTGTTAGAATTTCTCACAGAGCTCCTAACCGCTATGCTTACTGCCAGAGCGGAAAAAAAGAAGACTGAGGGAGGACACCTGTGGTCACAGGGATAATTGCAGGCTGAGCATGCTCAGTGCACTCAGTGTGTCAGTGTCAGTCAAAGCTTTATAGAAACTTTGACAGAAAAGTTTTCCATACAGGGCTCCATCCTGTGATGTCACCCATATGTGAGGACTACCATCCTGCTTGTCCTGTGAGAAAAGGGCAACTGTTAGTTGCTGTGTGGTTGTGGTAAGAGCAGCATATCTACCTAGAAGCCAATTCCCAGTGATGTGCCCTTCCTGGACGTGGTCATGAATTATTGATTATGCGAGGCATCTTCGGCATCATGATAGGATCTCAGAAACCTGGACTCTACATTCATGATGATTCCCTTAGTATCACAGACTACCTGCATGTTGAAGGAGTGGAAGCCTTTGCAGTTATGGAAGGTGGCCTCGTTGCCTGCTGGTTCATTTATAGAGTCAGCATTCAATCAATAGCCTCTAAAATGGTGGGGAGCTATGCAATTTGGCAGAAATCAATCATAGTAGAAGCATGTAGGTCCTGCTCTAACTGTTGACATAGGTATAGTATGGTTTCCTTGTTGAATCTGAATCTGAAGCTGCACAATATTTGCTCCTCTGACTAATCCAAAAACTGTGATCTTGTCTGCATATAAAGGGTTTCTCTTCCTCCTCCTCTGTTATCTCTCCTTCCTCAACCATTGAGCCTTGAGTATCCATAAGTTTATTATACTCATGTTGAACTTTAATTTTCCACCAACCTCTCACTCAGCTCTCCTCCAGTATGCTCTAAACTGCCCCAGTCGTAAAGTCTCACACATATTCTCTCAGATATGCTGTACCATTCACTGAAATATCCCCACAAAGATTAGAAGAAAAGCTTGCATAAGAGAAGAATGAAACAATTAACAAACAAACACACTTCCGGTCAGGGGCAAAGATTTTCCAGTTAGCCCTACCACCCTTTTCCCTCTCCTCTTAACCAGTTGTCATTTCCACTCACCGTGAAAAGTCAGTATGCAAAACACCATATCTAAAAACACAAAGCATGTTTGAAATTGGCGTGTTAAATAGTAGGTGTAAAATTGTTGGCACATTCTTGAGGCTGTTTGCATGTATGTTGTTTATAAAATAGCAGCGTAAATGCTAATTTGCAAACCATGCCTGATACGCCCCAAACATGACCAGTTTGCTTATACTTTTCCATGCAAATGTGGACATATGCACCGTATATGACCAGCTTCCATAATCAGATGTGCACACATACACATGTACAAGTCATCTTTACAAGCAAAACTCCTTTGAAACTTTACTTGGAAAATGTAGTATAATTTTATAACATGAAATTTATATTTTTTACACATAATAGAGAAGAGGCAGAGTCTAAGTAATTAGAGCATGGACATATAGGATTCAGGAGAAGCCCTGGAATGTGAGTCCAGGACTCCCTTTTACCTCTGTGTGTGACCCCTTAGAAAAGTCTATGGAGTTAGGAAGCTGAAGGGCCATATTCAGTGTGTTTTGTCCGGCTCTAATTTAGGACTTAGTAGGAAAAATAGGAAAATTAATTCTTACCTGTTAATTTTCGTTCCTGTAGTACCATGGATCAGTCCAGACTGTGGGTTGAGCCTCCTTTCCAGCAGGTGGAGACAGACTAAAACCTTGAAGGATGCCCTATATCAGGACAGAGCCTATCCTCTAACCCTTCAGTATACCGGATTGTCCAAGCAGAAAACAAGAAGACCAAGTAGGATCAAGCAAGTAACCATAAGCTCAAATGGAGCAAACTGTAGAAAATGTAAGGAACATGGCCTAACTACCCGCTCTGCATATTCTTGGCATGAGAATAACCAAGGCTTCCGGTTGTTTTTGCTCAGTATTTTTGTACAAAAATGAGATAGAGTTTGCAGAACTGCAAGAAACAAAACCAGCTTCGAGAGGACAGACAAAGACAAACAGGGAAGGGCGTCTGGACTGAATCCGTGTACTACAGGAACGAAAATTAACAGGTAAGAACTAATTTTCCTTTCCCTGTACGTACCCGGATCAGTCCAGACTGTGGGATTGTACCAAGCTTCCTTAAAAATGGGTGGGATCAAGACAGTCCCACTCGAAGCACTGGTAGCCCAAAGGAACCGAAGCAGAGCTTACACAGCTAGGCGATTAGTGCCGAGCAAAAAGAGATAAGGACTCCCAGGTATGAACTGAGCAAATCGTCCACGGAGGAGAACAAAGAATGTTCGCCCAAGAAAGAACTCGAGAATGTAAAGAATGAGACGGACAGACCCTCGGGGAACCACCAGGCCATGACAAAGAACAACGGAGAGATCACTTCCTGCAACTAGCACGCCATAGCGGACTCAGAAGCTGGCTTACCCGATTGGATCCACTCCAGGGAACAGGAATATGGACAGATGCACGAAGCCATAAGGGACCAGGAAATAGAGCAAGAGAACTCGTATGAAAGCGAGGTAACAAAGACCCGTATGGCATCAAGAGGAATGGAGACCGTCACCAGACACAGGAGCAAGGCGGGGAGCTCCGCCGAACCGAAGGACAAAGAAATTAGACGAAACTCCGCGAAAAAAGGAGGAACCCGTACGAGGGCTACTCTGAAGTCGGAAATTCGCAAAGAGGGGATCCCGCCAGGACTGCGCTTGGATCCGCCGAGCAGAGGAGGAAGACCAGAAGACAGTCTGAAGCATAAGGGCCTGCAGAGTGACGCGACGGAGAGGGTCGAACAGGCCGTACAGAGGGGTCCGCACCTCCGAGTGAAAGTTTATGACGGACAAGTGGGCGAAAAGATGGATTGTAGAAGCCTGACGCCCCTGAAAGTCCAAGTTGCACACGGGTGGCTGCTCAGGGACGACCTGCCACTCGACCCAGGAGAGCCGAGGGGGTTGACTGGTATGCGCCGAGAGAACGAAGGAAGGATCCTCAGAGAGACTGCCTCAGAGAAGAAAAGACTAAGGAGATTGGTGCAGAGTACACCAAAAACCTGACTTTGCACAAACAAACCCCAAGCACGTTCCAGATGCGCACATACGCCAGGGAGTCGACCGTTTCCGGGCCCGAGAGGAAGGCGAAGACGGCCTACTCCGAACGGCTCTCACACCGTGAGATATCGCCGTTCAAGAAGGCAGGGCACTAGGCAAGCGTGAACGGCCTGGTCGAAAAAAAATACAGGGCCCTGACCAAGGAGCCGAGGAAGATGGCGTGGCTGCAGGGGTCCGACCGTCTCTAGGTTGAGGAAAAAACTGTGAGCCAAGGCCTGAAATGGCCCCCCCGGGCGGTACTAGAACCATGGAACACCGGAGGAGAACTATCCGTCTAAGGAACTTCCCCTGACCAGAGACAATTGGGGGGGGGGGGGGGGGGGGGGGGGGTAGGAAAAGACGTTCCGCCAGCCAAAGGAGAGCCAAGGCAATTACGCCCGCCGAGCCGTGGTCACTCCAGTGGAAAGAACCAATCTACCCATGGTATTGAGAAGAGTCGCCATGGGGCCTAGGTGGGAGGGGACCACCTGTCAATGAGGAAACCATGGTTGAGCCAAGAGTCCCCACTCCCCGGGATCCAGCGACTGACAACGGAGAAAGCAACCTGAACAGTCCCCCTAGCCCACGGAGTGGGCGCCGCCGGGCACTGTAGGTGGCGCTTTGCCCAGGCGAACAGAAAGCTGGGGTCCAGGGCCACCCACGGACTGCGAGCACCCCCTGGGCGATGGAAGCAAGCCACGGTGGTGGAGTTGTCGGGTAAGACCCATAGGGCGTTGCCGCGTATGAGAGGAAGAAATTCCAGAAGAGCCAGGAACATTGCCCAAGACTCCGTAATGTGCCAACGAGATAGAGACGCTGGCCAGGTCCCCTGGGCATACTAGGAGAGGCCGACAACTCCTCAGCCCGAAAGACTAGCATCCGTGGGCCACTATCGTCCACTGGGGAACTTGGAGAGTAGGCCCAGTAGCAAAAGAAAAAGCAGGGGGATCCACCCCTGCGAGACGGCAACAGTAGAGCCCAAGAATGGGAGAACTGTGTGAGACTGTTCTGCCAGGGGCTGCCAACGGGACAGCAAAGTTATCTAGAACAGTTGTATTGTAGCAGGGGCCCAAGGGAGAAGGGCGAGGGTAGGAGCCGAGGAGCCCGAGATCTACAGGTAGATGCCAGCTGTCAAAGAAGGGAGCAAGGGCAGACTCTGAGACTGGCCAAGCAACTTGAGGGCCCGCACACAAGGCAAGAAACCTTATCTATCCAGGTGACGAAGTGGAGTCTCAGGTACTCAGGCGGAAGATTGCTCTAAGAGAAATACAGTATCCACCCCAGGGACGCAAAAAAGCTAGCCCGCGATACACCGACCGCCGACAAGAACATTCGCCTTGGCCCTGATGCGCCAGAGGCCTAGATAAGATAGGCGAGGGGTCCTGCCCGGCAGAGAGCTGCGGCTATCATCACCTAAACATTGGTGAAGATGCAAGGGCCCATCGCGAGGTCCAAGGGAAGCGTCCAGAACTCGGAGACCCGGCGGAGGACGTGAACACGAAGAGACTAAGGCAGCCACAATGAAACGGAAAAAGGAATGTGCCACTGAGAGAGACGAGTGAGCCAAGGGATGCCCCGGGGGGGGAGGACGGCACGAGTATGATCACAGGGTGTGCTTGCGGAGAAGACGAGGAGAGGGAAACTGAGAGCCCAAGGACACTTGTGAGGTCTAAGAGTGAACAAAGCAAATAGGATAGTGGCCTGCGACAAGTACGCTGGCTGGGGCCGGGGCCTCCGTGCTCAGACACAGGAGCTTGGCGGGGGTAGCTGCCCCGTATGTCGCAGGGACCGACCACCAGGGGAAACAGAAAAAAAGATCCCGCTAAACACGAGGGAAGGCGAAGACGTGCCCGTGGCTGAGAACGTCGAGGACCCCCTGGTCCGACCGGAGCCCAACCCAGTTCGCGGAGAAGAGGAAGAGGCAAAGATACTCCGGAGGTATGTGCAGGCATAAGATTGAGAGCGTGGGCTAACCCTCGCGCAAGAGAAAGCACCCAGCAGAATGCTACGACACAAAACTGTGATCACAAAGACAAACCCCCCTGAGGAGAACCGTGCCCACATGGGGTATACCAACTCTGGCCCCGAAGCATGGACTAGAGGGTATAAAGGACCAGGATGGCTGCAGATGGGCCACCGGCAGCTGATGGCCCCTACCATCCCCTAAAGAATCCAAAGTCTCTCAAGGTCCTGGACAAGGAACAGCTTACCTCTGAATGGCAAGGGTACCCCCACCGGGCAGAGGACGGCAGGAGCGGCCCGACCAGTGGCGCAGCCACAGGAGCCATGTGGCGGACATCTCCGAGGTAATCGCCTCCGGCTAGAGGCGGCGATAGGGTCGAATGCGCAGCCTCTGGCCACGGGAGCTCCCGGGCACAGAGGATCGTTGCCGTTTTGACCCCATGAGAGACCTGCGCACAGCAGGAACTGCAGCAAATAGTGGAACACATCCACGGCGCTAAAATAGAGTGCGCTTCAAAAAGCCTCGGGAACCGTGGACAGCTGGCAGACCGGGGCCGCTTAAAAACCGGAAAAAAACCTTCTGGAAATGCCACCGCAGAAGGAGTCCACAGAGTGATTATGGGGTTATTTTTATTTTATTTTTTTTTTTACAAAGCATGCCACCGAGAGGGGAGCTTGTTCAGGGCATGGCCCGACCGGGGAGCCTGCGAAACAGCAGACACAACTGTTTGGGCGGGAAAGGAAGGAGGAGGCGCCTGGCCAAACCAGGATCCCACCAGGACCGTGGCCACATCCTTGTGGAGAAGAGGCGGCACCAGGGAGATTAGCTAACGCACTCGGGTTGACTATAGGATCTGGGAGTACCGGGATCCATCGGGGAACAGGGAGGGGGCACCTCCTGGACCACCCGCGCCCAAGGGACCCCAGGGGCTCAGCAGCCGGCCGAACTAGCAACGGCACGGAGCGGAGAAAGAAATTTTAGTTCACTGAGTTAATTAATTAATTATTATTTTTTTTTTTTTAATTGATATGTCCCCGGGAAGGGGGCAAGGGGAGGACTTTCCACCTCCTCCTGCATGCTCACTAAAGGGAATTTACGCAGGAGGAGGTAAAAAGACAGAAAAAAATGACCCCAAAAATACCGGGTGGGGGGGGAGAGGGAGGCGAGGGGGGTGACAAAAAATCCTCCCTGGGGGCTGGGGGGCTCAAATCGGGGGGTAGCTGTAAAAAAAATTGGCCCCTCCAGCCCCATTGAGCTCCGAAAACGGAGCCGATAAAAAATCCAAAATGGCCACCGTTCCCGGGCTGCCCGACCCGAGAACGGCCTGGCCATGCTCTGGGGAGAGGATCCCCAGGCTAAATTTGCCTTCCCTGCCGAGGAGGGACCTTCCCCACCCGGCAGGGAAGCACAGAAGGAACCCCCACAGCAAAAATTTGATGGGGGCTGGCAGAAAAGAGGCTGGCTGCCTGCCCACTGCAAAAATAGAGCCGCTCTGAGGAGAAAAAAAGCTGCAGAGAGAAACATGATTGACAGCCTGCAGGGCCGGAGAGAGCAGGGGGGAAACCTGCTGCCTCCTGCCTGTCTGGCTGCCGGTTCAAGGCCTGCTAAGACCAGAAAAATGAAAAAATGCTGGTCAACTGCTGCAAATAAGTTAGAGGTAGGTGAGTACCTGCAACTTATTGAAGTTTAAAACTTTTTTTTTTTTTTTTACTGAGTGCAGCAGCGGGTTCAAAAACCCTCTCGGCAGCCAGAGGGGGGAACGAGATACAGAGAGTGTCGGTCCCCACACCTGGAAGCGTACACGGACTCAGGCTATGCAGCGCAAAAGGGGCAAAGCCCCCCTGAGCCCGGCAAGAGCCAGAAGACTGAGTCGTCTCCTGAAGAAAAATTCTGCAGACTTTCTAACTAACCTGCCAATGATATTAAAACAGGAAGAACAAATCACAAAATCCCTAAGGAATAAGTACTTGCTTGATCCGTAAGGAAAAGAAGAAGGAAAAGGCTGACCAGCCTAGAGCAGAGAACGAAGGGTGAGCTGCTGCACCTGCTGGAGACAGACGAATACTGAAGGATTAGAGGATAGGCTCTGTCCTGATATAGGGCATCCTTCAAGTTTTAGTCTGTCTCCACCTGCTGGAAAGGAGGCTCTACCCACAGTCTGGACTGATCCGGGTACGTACAGGGAAAGTGGGATTTGAAAATACTCCATGCTGACCACCCTAAAATAGTTGAATAACTCTTTATCTGGCTAAAAATGTATCTGGCTAGTTTGGGGTCATTCTGGAGTGGAACCAGATATCCAGTTAAGTTAGTCAGATAAACGCTGATTTTCAGAGCTTTCTTGCTAACATAGACCTGGATTTATCAAAAAGCACTAAATATCGCATGCGATAGGAAAAGGGGTGTGTTTTATGGTAATAGCCTATTTGTCGCAAAATCCGCTATCTTAGCGCGTCGCATAGGTATTACCACAATAATTTAGAGAGAGAGAGAAAGAGAGAGAGAGAGCCTAGCTATAAGGCCCTCATAGTAGTTAAATATTTAGGGGCCACTTTGACATGCAGAGTGAGACGTACGAACTAGAGACGTGAATTGGAACCGGAATCGGTTTGGATTCCGATTCAGATTCACATGTGGGTTTTTTCCCATTGGGCCTGTTCGCGTTTTGTTTATCGGCTGCCCAGCCGATAAACAAAAAACCCACCCTGACCCTTTAAAAGTAACCCCTTAGCTTCCCCCACCCTTCCGAACCCCCAAAACCTTTTTACAGGTACCTGGTGGTCCAGTGGGGGTCCCGGGAGAGATCTCCCGCTCCGGGCCATCCTCCGGCTACCGGGCCGTCCTTTGCCCTTACCTTGTGACAGGGTATCCGTGCCATTAGCCGGATCCTGTCACATGGTAGGAGCACTGGATGGCCGGCACCATCTTGTGCTCCTACCATGTGACAGGGGCTGACCAATGGCACCGGTAGCCCCTGTGACATAGTAAGGGCAAGGCTATCGGCGCCATTTTGTTTCCTGGCACCCAACGGCACGAGTGCAGGAGATCGCTCCCGGACCCCCGCTGGACCCCCAGGGACTTTTGGCCAGCTTGGGGGGGCCTCCTGACCCCCACATGACTTGCCAAAAGTCCAGCGGGGGTCCGGGAGCGACCTCCTGCACCCGGGCCGTATTGCCAGTATTTAAAATGGCGCCAGTGCTAGCCTTTGCCCTCCTATGTCACATAGTGAGGGCAAAGGTAGCGCCGGACCCCCCGGACCCCCGCTGGACTTTTGGCAAGTCTTGTGGGGGTCAGGAGGCCCCCCCAAGCTGGCCAAAAGTCCCTGGGGGTCCAGCGGGGGTCCGGGAGCGATCTCCTGCACTCGGGCCGTATTGCCAGTATTTAAAATGGCGCCGGTGCTAGCCTTTGCCCTCATATGTCACATAGTGAGGGCAAAGGTAGCGCTGGACCCCCGGACCCCCGCTGGACTTTTGGCAAGTCTTGTGGGGGGTCAGGAGGCCCCCCCAAGCTGGCCAAAAGTCCCTGGAGGTCCAGCGGGGGTCCGGGAGCTATCTCCTGCACTCGGGCCGTATTGCCAGTATTTAAAATGGCGCCGGTGCTAGCCTTTGCCCTCATATGTCACATAGTGAGGGCAAAGGTAGGTTGCCAGGAACCAAAATGGCGCCGATAGCCTTGCCCTTACTATGTCACAGGGGCTACCGGTGCCATTGGTCAGCCCCTGTCACATGGTAGGAGCACAAGATGGCACCGGCCATCCAGTGCTCCTACCATGTGACAGGATCTGGCCAATGGCACGGATACCCTGTCACAAGGTAAGGGCAAAGGACGGCCCGGAGCGGGAGATCGCTCCCGGGACCCCCACTGGACCACCAGGTACCTGTAAAAAGGTTTGGGGGGGGGTCGGGAGGGTGGGGGAAGCTAAGGGGTTACTTTTAAAGGGTTGGGGTGGGTTTAGGGGTTATGTTTGTGTGCCGTTTTTCCCACCCTCCCCCAAAACGATAAGCCCCACGATCAATATCATGGGGTTTTCCTATCGTTTTGGGAGAGCCCCCGATTTTTGACGATTTTGAAAATATCGACGATATTTTCAATCATCTGAAGCCCGATTCACATCCCTAGTACGAACAGAACAATACACTCTTGTGAAGATTTGATGACCTTTGGGTGAGGAAACTCCCACAAAAATAAGATTTGTACAATGTTCTCATAAACTAGCTTAATGTTACCCAGATAAAGAGTCCATCAAGCCAAGTTGAGAGAACATTGTACAAATCTCATCACTTTGTGAGTTTCCTCACTCTGAAGGACATCAAATCTTCACAAGACTGTACTGTTCTGTTCGTATGTCTCACTCTGAATGTCAAAGTGGCCCCTAACCCCTACACTCCTACCTAAAACTCACCTCGAGTAACTAGGTGAGCGTCATATAGAGGTATTAATACCTAACTACTATGAGGGTCTTATATCTAGTCATTTTCTCTCTCTCTCTCTCTCTCTTTTTCTGGAATTGCAGCAATTGTGGTACTTATTACAAAGTACAAAACAGTTATTGCACTCTGTGCTAATATCTATGCAAAGCACTAAGATAGCATACTTTGTGATAAATAAGCTATTACCATAAAACACACCCTTTTTCCTATTGCATGCGATATTTAGTGCATTTTGATAAATCCACGCCATAGCCAGATAAGTTTATCCTCTTACCTTTGGATCCTTGTTAAAAACAAGGTCTTTGTATTAATCTTACTTTACTCCTTAAGAAATTGAAAAAAAAAGATAAGGTATTCTTCCTAATGAAATACTTCATCTCTGCTAAGGAGTATTTTGATACTTGGTTGTCTATGTCAGATAACTATTTATAGTAAAATCTTACAATGAACTAAACAAAATTGATTTGTTCTGTAGCAATCCATTGATTTATTTAATTGAAATGTAATTAACATTTAAGAATTGAACATAATATTTTTTTCTTTACACTTATAAAACATGGTTATCTAGTACACATTTACATCTAAAATCTCAGCCTGAGCAGGTTGCAGAAGTATTTTTAGGTTAGTCATTTTTTAATTATATCTTAATCTCCAAATGGTAAATATTTATCCTTTAAAACCATGGATGGAGATTTTAATGGCATCTTGTTCAGGGATTCAAATAAATAAGGCAAAGATGAATTTCCATCATCTTAAAACTAAACATTGCAGAGATTAAAATATGTATACACAAAATTAATGTATTCCATTTGCATATTAGATGTTGCCCTTAAAGCTGATATTAAAGATTAAGGGTCAGCATTTAACGCTCACTATCCTAATCCCTAAAATTACAAAATTCAGATATAAGTGCATGTCTGCAGCACTAAATTACCTTGAAAGAAGGCAAATTCCGGATGAAAAGGGAAGCATATTTATATTATAGTGATTTAAAATCTGTCGCCTAAACACATTTTCTCCCTGCCATCCATTGACCTAAATTGCACACTAAAAGCTTGCTTGTCTTCAAATGGGCAGCTAATACTTTGAGACAGTCCAGAGATTCTTCACATGCAGAATCCTGCCAAAAAATTTTCTGACTACAATAAACACTGTCTTGTTCATATTCTGCAGAAACGAGACTGAAGCTATTAAAAATGGAATAGATCTTTGGAGTTTTTAAACTGTTTCCTGAAAATGACTAATTAATATACAGTGTGAATGTTCAGATCTCTAACAGTATAAGCGCATCAGTACAAATGGAATCTATAAAAAATACACAGACTATGCATTTACAATTCCATAATCAAGTTTTTTACTTGCAGCTAGAAAATATTTGAAAGTCAATTTCTTCCAGAAATTGCAGTTGCTATATTAGTCATATACTGAACACTGTTTTCACTATATTATAGAATAGGTCAATAAATTCTAAATAAATTATTTCAGTTGCCTTTCTCATAGATTTCTTTTTTATTTTTCTTTAGCTTCTGATTTAAAACACTATCTAGCCAAAATTAAACTTTATGGAAGCCGATATTCAAAGCATGTTCAGTGCTAGATAGCCAGATAAGTAGGATATATCTGGCTATCTAGCAGCCGTTGAATATCCAGCTATCTTCAGTGGCCACTAGATAGCTGGATAAGACACTTGTCTGGTTATCTAAATAGCCGGATAACTTGTTGGTGGACACTGGATGGATGATGGCAATGTAACTTATCCAGTTAACTTAAACTGGATATGTAGCAGTATTCACTCTTATCCTGTTAAGTAAGTTAGATCTGCCATAGAGCCATAACATTATTGGACAGCCTAGAATATTGCTGATACCATTCTATGGGGAATGCCTCTTGCTCAAAAACCAACAACTCTGTCCAGACTTCAGCCAGAAGTTTACAAGAAAAATAAGGATTTAGATTAATGTGACCCCTGTCAGGTTTCACTAGCAGGTACTATACATTATTAATAATAACTTTCCAGCAGTGGCATGTACAGGAGGTGTAAATTAAGGTATGATTAAAAGGAGAAACCTCCCCACAAAAAGGGATGGATTTTTGAAGGTGTATATTAAATGGCTCTATGAGTAGGGAGGAGGTTTTTTTAGTTTAAGCTTGAAGCTGAGATTTTTCTATTCCACTGATCCACTGGGTGAGTATCCCTATCTCTGGTAGGGGCTCAAACTAGCTTGAAGAAGTAGGATCCATAACCCATGGGGAACACTATTCCTGGGGAAGTCTGCAGTCAGTGAGTTAAGAAGATGGAAGATGTATTCCATTATCCCTCTGGGCCTGAAAGAAGAGAGAGGCTCTAGAGGGAACCTGAGAGGGAAATCATTTCCATTGCTGTAATGTAATATGACTTAAGAAGATAAGTGAGTAACTCCCTTGGAGTTTATTGAGACTATCCAAGAAGGTGTGGTTATTATTTTGAGATTGATTGCTGATTTTTCTGGCCTTTTATTGGACTCTGGAATTTAAATTCTAAATACACATTTCTCTCTTATTTGAAACACCAAGATTTTGTGCATGGACTGTGTTTTGTTGGTGATACCTTGAGCCCTGCCGATAATTCTGCTATCTCCAGCATGAATCCATTCCTGGTTTTCCAGAGGCTGAAGTAGGAATTGGCATTCATTTAAAATGAAATAGAATATCCAAACAAAAAATGAACTTGAACGAAAATACCCAAAAATGTCCAGGCATGTTTTGTTTTAAAACAAACAAAAAAATCCCATCAATGACTTGAAGAGAGGATGGGATCCAAGATGGCATCTTAAAGGGTGTGCAGAAGGAGCTCTCATTGCCCTGAATTTTCCTTCATTTCTTTCTTCTAAATGGTAAAACACAAGGGGAGACTTCAAAGGATTCCCTCTACTCACCCACAAGCATTGCCAATGCATCAGATAGTGATTGTCGAGCATTTCCAGCTTCACTCTGTGACACCAGGTACAGCCTCCACTGTTGTTAGTGCCAAAGAAGCAGTGCAGCTGTCAGGAGCAGAAGTGGACTTCTCACTCAGTAACAGTGGCAGGGTTCCTCCTTCTTCTTTGTTCTCTGTTCTGATACTGCACAGCAGCACTGAAGACCCTGAGAGTATTGACTCTGAAGGAAGTGCTGGAGGAACTGCGACACCAAGAGAAGTAACCACTGGGAATATTAGCTGGTGATTCTGTAAAACAGCGGAAATCAGGTGATGGATGTTTGTTGAGGCCAGTAGAATGTTACTGATGATCAAAAGCCTGGTATGTCTGCTGGAATATCCATGAATACTGTATAGTTCTATCACTTCAAAGCCTTGCCCAATTACTCTGTACAGAATATGTTCTCTCTTTGGTGGAAAAATCCTTAATTTCTTTAACTGCTACTACCAATAGCATTTAATAGTCAGATATAATCATAGGAAAATTCCATTTCAGCCCAGTCTAAAAACATAAGATATGCCAAATTGGGTCAGACCAAGGGTCCATCAAGTCCAGTATCCTGTGTCCTACAGTGGCCAACCAAGTCAAAGTTCCTGGCAAGTACCCAAACATTAAATGAAAAGAATACAAGCTACTAATCCTTATTGATTAATAGTAGTTTATAGACTTCTGCTATAGGAACTTACCCAAACCTTTTTTAAACCCAGTTACACTAACTGCCATAACCACATCCTCTGGCAATGAATTCCATGGCTTAATTATGAATGGAGTGAAAAATAATTTTCTCCGATTTCTTTTAAATGAGCTACTTGCTAACTTCATGGAGTGCCCCCTAGTCCTTGTATTTATCTGAAAGGATAAATAACCGATTCACATTTATCCATTCAAGTCCTTTTATGATTTTGTAGACCTCTATCAACTTCTCCAAGCTGAACAACCCTAACCTCTTTAGCCTTTCCTCATAGGGGAGCCGTTCCATACTCTTATCATTTTAGTTGCTCTTCTCTGTACTTTATCCAGTGCAAGTATATCTTTTTTGAGATGCGGCAACCAGAACTCCATAAAGTATTCAACGAGCGATCTCACCATGGGGCGAAACAGAGGCATTATGACATCAACCATTTTATTCACCGTTCCCTTCCTAATAATTCCTAATGTTCTGTTTGCTTTTTTGACCGCCAAAGCACACTGAGCTGACGATTTCAATGTATTGTCCACTATGACGCTTAGATCTCTTTCCTGGATGGTAACTACTAATGTGGAACCTAACATCATGTAACCACAGCAAGGGTTATTTTTCCCTATATGCATCATCTTGCACTTGTCCACATTAAATTTCATCTCCCATTTGAACGCCCAATCTTGCAATCTCACAATGTCCTCCCCCAATTTATTACAATCCACTTGAGATTTAACTAATCTGCATAATTTTGTGTCATCTGTAAATTTAAGCACCTCACTCATCATGCCCCTTTCCAGATCATTTATAAATATATTAAAAAGCACCAGTACTAGTAAGATCCCTGAGGCACTATACTGTTTACTTTTTTCCACTGTGAAGACAGACAATTTAATCCTACGCTCTGCTTCCTGCCTTTTAACCAGTTTGCAAGCCACAAAAGGATATTGCCTCCTATCCCATGACTTTTTAGTTTTCTTATAAGCCTCTCATGAGGGAATTTGTCAGACGCCTTCTGAAAATCCAAATACACCACAACTACCAGTTCACCTTAGTCCACATGTTTATTCAGCACTTCAAAATAATGTAGGAGCTTTGTGAGGCAAGACTTCCCTTGGGTAAATCCATGCTGGCTGTGTCCCATTAAACCATGTCTATCTAAATGTTCTGTGATTTTATTCCTTATAACAGTTTCCATGATTTTTCCCGGCACTGAAGTCAGGCTCAGCGGTCTATAGTTTCCCTGATCTCCCCTAGAGCCCTTTTTAAATATCAGGTTTACACTGTTCACTCTCCAGTCTTCAGGTGCAATGGACGATTTTAATGATAGGTTACAAATTTTTACTAATAGTTCTGAAATTTCATTTTTTAGTTCTTTCAGAACCCTGGGGTGTATATCATCTGGTACCGGTGATTTACTGCTCTTCAATCTGGTCTACTAAATCTTCCAGGTTCACCATATTTTGGTTCAGTTCATCTGAATCATCACGCTTGAAAACTGTCTCGGGAATGGGTATCTTCCTAACAGCCTCTTCAGTAAACACTGAAGCAAAGAATTTGTTTAGTCTTTCTGAAATGGCCTTATCTTCCCTAAGTGCCCCTTTAACCCCTCGATCATCTAACAGTCCAACCAACTCCCTCACAGGCTTTTTGCTTCCGATATATTTTAAAAAGTTGGCCAACTTCTTCTCAAATTCTCTCTTATCAATGCCTACCCAAATTGAAAATGTGTAGCAGACAACCAATAAACTGTCTTCAGTATAGTCTTTTCTGGTCCAAGAAAAGAATGTGGTTAATTGGAGGCTGGAAAATCTGGTGCTTCGGTGAGATTATTAAATTTAAGAATTCTAAATTTTCCTGTAGTCTCCATGGAGTCCTCTGCGGACCTGTTTAAAACATATATGAAAGATGTAGTTTGCATTTCTCAAAGTGCTTCAACTATTATTTCTGAGGCCTATTATCTTCCTGGTGAAAGAGGGGCTGAATTTAGAGACAACAGTCAGGGGGCTGTGAATCAAGGAAACATGGGCTTGGACTTAACTGCAATTTTGGAATTTACTGAGCTAGAGAAGAATCATAGATCACATAGGGCCTCATTTACAAAGCATTTTTCCAATACACACAGAATGGGAGAAAAGCCTCAGTAAATCAGGCCCATAGTTAGTTACTTTGAGCTATACAAGACCATGATTTGGTTCACCATCTGTTTTTTCATTATATTCAGATTTCATGTATGGGGTTCGAAAGGTAGATTTTTCCAGGGCTAGCTACCCAAGAAAGAAGAAAAACATTTTTGTCTATACGCAATAAGGTTATAGCTCTTGGTGCATGTTTTCTTATTAAGAATTCCTTGCAAAAACTGTATTATTTTTCTAGAAAAATGTGTCTTTTTGAACCCTTGCAGTTACATTTCTTTATTGATTCCACAGTTTCCACTATGGGAGACTCTCCATCTGCTGTTTCCTGATGTATTTGGGTGGGGGTGATAAGTGAAGGTACTCTGCTATATATCTGAGTGTCTTTGACCTGTTTATTTTTTAATTTATGCCTTGTCCTAATATTTCTCTGCAATTTTATACTTGTATATAATACAAACCGTAAAAATAAATAAATAATAAAAAAACAAACAAACAGGGCTTCCTGAGGTCCTCCAACCCCTCCGCCCCCCCCCCAAAAAAAAAAAAAACCCAACAAGGATACTAGGCCTACCCAACTGGGTTGAGCTCAGCTGGGGCCTCCCCAGACTCCCTTACACCCTATTGCCTGTAAAAGAAAATTTCAGGCTCAGGTCTATCTGTCTGGGTTGAGCCACACCCAGCCTGGGCCTTCCTGGCCTACTCCAGCACCCATCAGAAATATTTTCCGGGACTAAGGACCTCCCTGGGCCCCTCCACTTACCACCTTCCATTTGATCCACAAGATGAAAAGAACAGGAACAATGCCCAATTGCTCCTGACCTTTTCTTTTTTGTTTTCTTTTATTTATAAACCACATATAACATATAATTATTGCCTCAATGGGTTGTCCTAACACTGGTGCCAAAGTGACATTGCTTCAATGCCTGTCTCAGGTATGGCCAATGCTACTATGTTATATGGCCATATGTACGGGTTCTGGGGAGACTCCTGCTCCTGAAAGAAAATTGTTGGGCCCAGCTGGTTAAGGATGGGCCCCACAATTTTCTTTCAAGGGTGGGAAAATGATCAGACAGGCCCGAGGAGGCCCAGCTGAGCTTACCTCAGCCCAGGCCCATACCTGTCTTGAGGAGCACAAAGAGGTCTCAGGGGAGCTCACTTTATTTATTTATTTTTGTTATCAGTGAGGTTTGGGAGGAGCTTTAATATTTCTTGTTAAGGACAGGGAAATGAACCAGGATAGTTTGAGGAGATTTTATGTTTTTTCCCTTTCAATTCGTTTGGTTTTAGTGACTGTTATTTTCCAACAGTGTGCATTAAAGCAAATTCTAGCTGCCATTTTTTTTAAGTAGCACTTTATTCAGACTTATCCAGCTATCTTACATACCCGGATAAGTACAAAAAGCACTACTTAGATAGACAAGTAGCATTTTTCAGACTTATCCGGCTAAGTGCCACTACTTAGACAGATAAATCTGAACTTATCCAGATAAGTTTTGCTACTTTTCTGGATAAGTCCAAACAAGCATGGCTATGGTTTTTACATATGCAAACACGTATGTGCACATAGGTACTCGTATTTTATAACCTGTACATGTAGGATATAAAATGCAGTAATAAATTTGTATGCACCCATATACACACATAAATGGGTGCATGCAAGCAGTTTTGAAAGTTATCTTCCTTGTGTGCACTAAAAAATTAAAACAAGGGGCCCAAGATGGCAGCGTATGAATATGCTGGGAGAGGATCTCTGATACTGTCTGGATTTTATTTTTACCTCTTGTGTTGTCTCCGTATGGTTAAGCACAAAGGGAAGCTTCAAGGGATTCTCTCTACCTGCTCTCAGCCTACCCTGATGCATCAGGGAGTAATTCCTGTAATGGCATTGGGTGTAATGGGAGTAATGGCATTGGGTGAGTCCTTCATCATCACCACATCTGAGGGAGTGAATTGGTGGCCAGAAGATATCGGGGAGGTTTCACTTAGCCTTGATGTGAGAGTTCCTCACTCATCGGTAGTTCTGATGCCAGGGTCATCAATATGGGCTACAAAACTAGCGGTGTTTGGCTTGGCCAGGAATGAAGGGGGAATGATGGTAGCAGGTGCATCTGTTTCTATGGATTCTGCTGGGAATGGAGCTTGGGGGTCAACTGCATGCTGGTTTGGAGGCTTCTTGAGGCTAGTGATATGCTTCCCTTGGTTAATTCCTCTACTTTACTTCAGGCCTTGGCCCCTGCTGTTTGTTCTCGCACACCTATGGAAGCTCCAATTGCAAGGCCTTGCATTTACTTTTATTACAATTTATTAGTTGCCTAACACAATAAAGACCTAGGCAACATACAAAATAACATTCATAAAATCCAAAATTATAATTAAAACAACTTAAACAAAAACATAAGAAAGGTAGCTTACTGAACAATCCTGTAATAGTAAGGAAGCTTTAATTACTAAACCTACCCCCATTCACTAATGAGCATTTTTTTAAACAGGAAGGTTAACAGACCTCTGAACATTTAAAAAAACCCACAAAGTCTTAGGTCCATGGATAAAGAATTCCATAGAACTAGAGTTGTGACAGAGAAAGCAGATTCCCTTGTAAAGCATAATCGAGCACTTTTTAGACACGGAACATCCAGAAAGCATTGTTGTAAAGATGTTAACTGACTTGAAGGCTGACACAATTTAAAAAGTACATAAAGCCAATGACAAGATCCCAAATTAATGAGTTTGAACACAATTAGTCCAATTTTATATTCAATACGTTGTTGCAATGGAAACCAGTGTAACTGTATAAGAGATGGTGTAACATGTACAGAACATCTGTAATCAGAAATTAAATGTGCAGCTGCATTAAGAAACAAATGTAGTGACTGAATTGTAGCATAAGGAAGGCCCAAATAGAGTCCATTACAGTAGTTGATGAGAGGAAAAATAAAAGCCTACATAACAGTGTGAAACTCAAAACCATGGAGTAGATGTTTTAAACCAGAAAGAACTCTAAGGGGTAGATTTTCTAAATTTGCGCGATTGCGTACTTTTGTTCGCGCAGCAGGCGCGAACAAAAGTACGCTGGATTTTATAAGATACGCGCGTAGCCGCGCGTATCTTATAAAATCCGGGGTCGGCGCGCGCAAGGGGGTGCACATTTGTGCAACCTGCGCGCGCCGAGCCCAGTGCACGCTGCCTGTTCCCTCCGAGGCTGCTCCGATTTCGGAGCGGCCTCAGAGGGAACTTTCCTTCACCCTCCCCCCACCTTCCCCTCCTTTCCCCTACCTAACCCACCCCCCCGGCCCTATCTAAACCCCCCCTTACCTTTGATCCACGATTTACGCCTGCTAAAAGCAGACATAAATCTATGCGTGCCTGCGGGCTGCTGGCACGTGATCACCCGACCCGGGGGCTGGTCTGGAGGCCTTGACCATGCCCCTGGGCCGGCACCATGCCCCCGGTCCCACCCCCGCAACACCACGTCATGCCCCTGAAACGCCGCGTCATTTTAGACGCGCCCCCGACACGCCCCCTCCCCGCCCCTTTTAGAAAGCCCCGGCACTTACGCGCGCCCCGGGGCTCTGCGCACGCTGGAGGCCTATGCAAAATAGGCGCGCCGGCATGCAAGGGCCCTGCGCGCGTAAATCCGGCCAGATTTACGCGCGCAAGGCATTTAAAATCCGCCCGTAAGCTTGTAAGACCAAGCCCTTACTATATTTTTAAAAAGCCAAATGCAGATCAAGCCAAATACCCAGGCTTTTGATAGTTTGATTAATATTAAAGGTAGAACCATCAAGAGTGATGGAAGAGTAATCAAGAATAGAATACACTCTTTGAATAAGAAGAAATTCAGTTTTTTTTAGTATTAAATACAAATTTGTTTTGATGAAACCACAATTTTATAGTGGTAATACAAATTTGAATATGTTCAACAGTATCATGCCAAGTGGGATGAAGATGTATGAAAAATTGGAGGTCATCTGCATAAATCTTTTAGCCATCGCATAAAGTGGATAAAAATTTACAGATGGGAGCAAGGTAGATGTTAAAAAGCATAGATGATAAGGCAGAACCCTGAAGTATGCCAGTCTTAAGAGATGACCATGGAAACACTTGATTGTTTATTTTGAATATTTGGGACCAATTTTTAAAAAATGAAGACAACCAAGTTAAGACAATCCCTCCTATACCTCATTCCTGCAGACAGTGAAAGAGAATAGAGTGGTTGAGGAAATGTCTAAGGATGCAAGGATATACAAAAAATGTCCACCTTCTAAGCCTCACTTAAAAGTATCAGTCATGGACAGCACTTCAATATTTAGAGACCATCTAAAGACAAATTGATGGAGACTATTTGAATAGTTTTGCCCTCCATGGAGTCCTCCTTAGCCTCATTATCTTTGTCTATGAATAACTTTAACAATCGGATAAGTCTCATCATCTTTCCATACAAAACCACTCTCAACAAATTGCCTCACTTACACAAACTGTGGAAATGCTCTCTCATGTTTAGCTGATCCATGTGCAGGAGAAGAATGTGACTCACTGCAGAATGGAGAACTTGGAAAATATTCTAAGATCTTCAAATGTATACATATTAAACATTTCTATAATTTCTATGATACCTCCAGAGGAGATCTTTGAATTTTGTATGCAAGATATTTGGGGATTATCACAAGGGACTATGCCTTTTATCTTCCTGGTTATAGGAGGGAAGGATACTGGTCAGGTTGTTTTTGACTAACAACAACAAGATGGAGCATCCATGGATATTTCTGTGATTCTAGAATCTACTGTGATTGATGAGACTCATTGTGCCGCTTTGCTTGTGAATTTTTCTTCTCAGTCAGATTGAGATTTAGTACTTCATTTGTTTTTTCGATGTGCTCATATGCCATTTATGGGATTTAAAATAAAGATGTTTGCTGACTTTGTTGAATTACACAGGTTCATAGGAAGACATTTCTGGCTATGTGCCAGGAAACTATGACACTGGGTGCTTGCTTTTTTCTTCATTTACCTTGTAAATGTTTGATTATTTTTTTCTTCAGATTAGTTTGTCTGTTTTAAGCCTTCTCAGTTTAGATATTTTATTGATTTTCAGACTCCTGTGAGGGATGGTCCCTCTGGATCATGATAGGTGTATGGAATATACTCTTTATTATTTGTAGGTGACATCGGGCCTCATTTTCCAATATCGCATTGGTAACGCATTAAGGGGCAATATTCTCTCAAACTAGCTTGTTGTTGCCCAGGTAGAGTGTCCATCAAGCTAGTTTGAGAGAACATTGCCCAAATCTCATCATGGAGTGAGTTTCCTTACTCCGAAGGCCATCAAATCTTCACAAGAGACCACTGTTCTGTTCGTACGTCTCATGTTGAATGTGAAAGCGGCTCCCAACCCCCTACACTCATACCTAATCCCCACCTCGAGTTACTAGGTGGGCCTCTCATAGGGATACAAATACCTGTCTAGGGATTAGATATTATAGCAAGTCTCTCTCTCTCTCTCTCTCTCTCTCTCTCTCTCTCTCTCTCTCTCTCTCTCTCTCTCTCTCTCTCTCTCTCTCTCTCATGAACTGCAATAAACCTTTACCAGCCTCTAATGTACCATGAATGAAAGGGTTGTAGCTATTGGCTATTGGCTGCACATGATAACTCTTTCCTACTTTACATATGCTCCGCCCCTGAATACAAAATTAAACAATTGCATTAGTGGAATTATCTCCTGTGGTAACTCCTTGGAAAATGACCCCCATTGTCTTCTTGGAAGAATTTTTACTATTACTTTTTCTTCAATGTACTCTTTTTTCTGTGTCCCCCTCAGTTGTTGTAGGTTTTTGTATGCAATCATAATGGTTTTTTTTTTATTTCCTGCTTCATTTTTTTTTAAGTGACTGCTTTTACACTACAAAGTTTACTTGTATATTAATTATGAAATCTATAAATAAAGAGAAAAAAACAAACAAATAAAAAGGAATGTATAACCCTCTGATGAATCACTTCAGCCTCTAGAGAGCTTACACAGTTCTAGGGTTAAAAGGGAGTCAGGAGGAGGGGGAAGGGGGGTCTATGGAGGTAGAAGAGAGTCCAGCTGGGGTCAGGTTAAATAAATGATAGCCTTTTGTTTTCAAGGTGGCAGAGACACAAAACAAAAGATGAATGATATTGTTTTTCTTTTGTTCTGAAAATGAAACAAAATAGGAAATGTTGTTGACATTTCATATTTTGATTCAAATGACAACACATCACTACTCTTTAGTAACATAGAAACCTAGAATTTAATGGCAGCAAGTATCTTAATCCCATCTAAGGGCCAATGTAATTAAGCTGAGGGTTAAAACTGTGCTCTGAAATTTATTTATTTATTAGAAAATATGGGCCTGATTTTCAAAAGGTTACGCGTGCCAGGCCTATTTTCAAAAGGCCCAGCAACTCGCATAAAGCCCCGGGATACATGTAAGTCCCGGGGCTTTACTAAAGGTGCGGTCCGTGGGCAGAGCATGGGCGGGGCCAGATGCCTCCGACACAGCAGCCAATATCACTGTGTTGGAGGATTGCCTGCCGGCAGGCTGCCAACACACACAACTTGCACCTCCCCGGAGGCAGGCACAAAGGTTAAGATAAAAGTCAGGGTGGGGGTTAGAGTAGGGGTGAGGGGGGGGGAAAAGGTTAGGGGAAGGGGTGGGAAGGTCAGGCTAGGGGGAAGGGAAGTTCCCTCACAGGCCGCTCCAATTTCGGAGTGGCCTGGGAGGGAACGGGGGAAGGCAGCATAGCTCAGCCCCCACGAGGTACACAATTGTACACCCCATTGCGTGCGCCAATCCCCAATTTTATAACATGCGCGTGCCTGCGTGCGCATGTTATAAAATTGCATGTCCATGTGTGTGCGCCAGGTAGCCCGTGCACATGCACCCTTTTAAAATCTACCCCTATATGTAATGCTTATCAAGACTTGTAAGCAATTTACAATAAAATATTCAATCAACATAAACATAAACATAAACATGGACATCATCAAAACCATTGCACAGTTTCTTAAAGCGCGAGCTAATTTTTTTTTAAACTCTGGATGCAGTAAAATAATGGTGGGCTAATGCATCAGGAATTTCAAAATGTGCACAAGCCAGAATATATGCACAAAGAAAAAGCTTAGCAAACAGAAAAACAGGATATATTTGGTTAAATCATATTTTATGTGCAGAAAACATGATTTTTGCACCAAAAAGTGCTTTATGCATCAGCAGTTAAGTTTGTGCACAAAAGATGTACACATAATTGCGGGTTAAACTATGCATTCTATTGAATACATCTTATTGCATCGGCCCCCCTACTGTTGTGATATCATATACCTTACTTGATCCACAGCTTTACCATCATTTTTTGCAAGTAAGGATCCTCTGTGCTATATTTATTAATTTAGGGTTAGATTTTTAAAAAATGGATGCACAATTTTATAACATACATGTGCCAGTGCGCACATGTTACAAAATCAAGGGTGGCGCGCGAAAGGGAGGGTACATTTTTGCTATATTGGCACGGCGAAGCATCGGGGCCTTCCCCAGTTCCCTCCCAGTCCACTCCAATTTAGGAGCTGGCAGCTGGCCGGCACGCAAGGCTCCGGGACAGCAGACAATGGCGCTGTCCCAGCCCAAACCCCCCCCCCAAAAAAAAACACTCCCCGCTCTCCCCTTCCAAGATGCCTGGAACTTGAGCATGTCCCGGCTTTTACACGCGTGGCCAGGCCTCTTGGAAGATTCGCCGGCACGCATAAGGCCTGGCCAGGTGCATAAAGTTCAGGATTTCCATACGCAGGGCTTTAAAAATCCCCCTTTATATTTGATAGTCTGCCTTTTCCTATGAAAGGCACAAAATGGACCACAAAGAAATATGTGAATTGCAGTACATATATTGGGAGAAGAGGCATGAAGAACATATAAACTGGGAATTGAACAATGTAAAACTGTATAGGGAGCAACACATGGTGTACATAGATTTCATTGCATAGAGAGAATACCTATCAATAAGATAAGCAAACATGGCACATAATAAAATAGTGAATGCACAATAAACTATAAACATACATATCTCTTAATACACAATGTTGCAAATAATTTATTCATTATCAAAAAATAAATTACATTGAACAATAATATTGTCTTCAAAATTTGTTTTCAATTTACAAGCAAAAAGAGTCAGCAAAATACAAAACAGGAATTATATAAAAATACATTGCCATTCACCACGTACCTCACTCAAACCATCTAAACTCATTCACCTCAAATGATATTCACTCAATTTTTGTAAAAATAAATTATGTACAAAGTGATACTCAAATCTAGCACCACTCTTAAAGCCATCCTGTTGGAATTATCTCCTTTAAACTAGAAACAACCCTGTTCAGAATATCCTCTTCAAACTTATTACTATGCAATTTGAACTGTCCCTGCAAAGAAAGGATCCACTTTGTTTTGTCAACTTGAGGCTTCTTCAGGAAGTATAAAAAATCTGTGAGTTGACCTGCTGAGACTTCCTCATGTTCTGTTAATTATGAAAACCCAGCACTCTATTTGCCAATAGATTCAAATATATAAATATGTAGATTAATACCACTTTTCAGAAGAAAGTCTCTGTGGGGAGACCAAGATGGCCGCTGTACGGTATGCACGCTAGCGTCGGTGTCTCTCTGGAGGTCTTGAATCTAGCCTATGCTTTGAACTGTTTTCCACTTTATATTTCTTATTATGCCTCACACGAAGCGTAAAGCTAGAATAAGAGAGAATATTACATCGACGCCATTGCTGGATGAAAGACAACCAAGAATCGACTCGATTCTGGTGCGACACACTGAGTTCGCCGGAGAGAGGAGCCGCGGGAAGAATCGGCGTGGGGCAGACGCCGATCCTCATGGCAGAGGAGACATCTTTGAGCCCCGGCGTGCCAGCCGTTCCTGACCCTCCGTCCAGATCCCCAATGATTTCGGGGGACGGGATAGCAGAGCCGAGGAGAACTGCCTCAGAGGACCACGAGGCCCAGAGAAGGAGCAGAGGAGATATGCTGCCTTTGGTGAGCTCAGTGTTTGGGAGCTCCTTGGGCCCGAAGGGAGAGGTGCAGCTCAGCCAGAAAGGAGGGGAAGGCCAGGCAGCGAAAGGAATGGAGGAACCAGCATTAGAGGTAATTTGCAATAAACCTCTGTTGAGACCTCCAAAGATCACCTTGGAGGAAATTTGGAATGTTTTATCTTCAGTGAACAGTACTTTAAATACATTAACTTTTATGGCCAAAGAAAGTATGAATAAAGTTCAAATTTTGAATAAGAGGCTGGACACTTTTGAAAATTCTGTGAAAGAAATCGATGTCAAAATAGAAAAGATCCAAGAGGTTCAAAATAATCTGATTAAATCGAAGAGTATCTGTAATAAAAGATTGGAAACAGTAGAAAATGAATTAAGAAGAGCGAATTTAAGAATAACAAATTTTCCTAAGTCGAGAATGGTAACTGCGAGAGATATGTTTAAGAGTTATTTAGTTAATATCCTCAAATTTCCTGAACAAACAGTCCCTGCAATTTCAAAAAATGTTTACATCCCCTCTAAAGGTGAAGGGAAAGCTGATATATTGAATGATTCTATGCTGAATTTATCAGCCATACTTGAAATGTCTCAGGAAATAATTGTTGATACTACACTTTTGGTCACCTTTGTATTTGCTACCGAGAAAGACACTGTGCTGAGACTGGCATTTCGAAATCAGAAGCAAGAATTTTTTGGCCAGCAAATTCGTGTATTTCCTGATATAATGAAAGTGACGCAGGAAAGAAGAAAACAGTTTTTGAGTATGCGGAATGAGGTTATATCTAGGAATACTAAATATCATCTTCGCTTTCCATCTAAGTGTTTGATAATATACCATAATTCAAGATACATTTTCAATGAACCGGAACAATTGCGTCTTTTTCTGGACACTCATTCATAGGGTCTCTGCCTGGGGTTGGCAATTGAAGTAACAGGGTGTGGAACTGTGCAGAAAAAGGTGTTTTGATTTCTTTATTACTGCCCAATTTTTCTTCTTTCTTGGTCTCCCAATGTTCTTATTACTGTATATTTTGGGAAGAATCTTTCAACTTAATGTTATGGTAAATTTTGTTATTATTGATTTACATATTCATATTTAAACTTAAATAATGTTAAGTATTGAACATATTTGACTTGACTAGTGTGTATGCTACCCAAGTATTTCTGTATAGTGAATACTATGACAAAATTGTGTTAAATTCAATAAAAATAAAATTAAAAAAAAAAGAAGAAAGTCTCTGTGTAGTGTAGCAGAATCTCAAAATTCTTATCGCTCCTGCCCCCCCCCCCCCCAACTGGACCACCAGGGACAGGAGGTGCAGCCATGAGGGAGGGAGGGAAGGATTCAGACAGGGAGGGTAGCCATGGGGATTCTGATAGCAGGGACAGACATGGGGAAGGGAGGGAAGGATTCAGAAAGCAAGCCCTCTAGGTTTTACCCTTGACTTATCCATGAGTGACAGATAAATCTTGATTTTGGGGCCCAAAAAAAAAAAAACCCTTGGCTTATACATGAGATCAATTTATACATAAGTATAGATGGTATGTCAGAACCCAGTATTGCATAGCATTGATTTTCAAGACCTTTTTATACTTCAGTTGGACGCCTTAGGGATAGTATTATCCCAAGTGTGGGATGAAGAATATCCAGTCCTCTATTTCAGCAGAAATGGATAAATAAAAAACATTATGCCACCACAGAAAAACAGTGTCCGACATTTAAGTGGACCGTGGTAACTCTCCAATATTATCTCTTGAGTAGAACCTTCACTTTGATCACAGATCATGCCCCCTAAAATGGATCAACCAGATGCATATTTCAAATGTTCATTTCATGAAGTAGAACATGGTCCTACAACCATTTAAATTTACAGTACAGCATCAGACTGGGAGGGATCTGAGAAATGCAGACTTCTTGACAGAGACGTGATACCCTCCAAAAATGGGAAGAAACCAGGGACCTGTGAAAAAAGGGGGGAGGTCTGTAATGGGAGGTACATCCCATTATTCAAATTAAAGGGGAGTAAAGGGAAAGAGGAAGCCTATGTAGGGGTAGGGGAGAGGATAACTACAACTCCCAGAGAGGCACAGGGCTGAGGCTAAGGAAGATTGTGCAAGACCATGAACCAGGTGGTGACCTGATTAAGAAGGCACTACCAGATATACAAAGCTGGTTGGGAAACCAAACAGAGGAGGAGAGCATGGGGAAAGAAGTGGAAGCTGTTGGCATCTAACAGCAGAGAAAGTCCCCATCTGGATTGCAGCAAGAGGAGTAGGAAAAGCTGAAATCCTTGTCAATGGAAAGTGAGTAATTCAGCTTTTGGGGTTCCTACAAGGGGGAGATAGCAATACTCCCCAGCTATGTAGAAGTAACTAGGCTGTGGGCAGTGCAGCCAGCTTTGAACTGCTTAATATATAATTACTTTTGCTGGGCACAAAGCAGTCAGCACTGAACTGCCATACATTTAAGTACTTGTGCTAGGGACAAAACAGCCAGCGTTGAACTGCCAGACACTTAAGTATTTGTCTGGGGACAACTATAAGTGTCAGTACTGGAGGAGAGAACCAGAGCTATTCCTATCTCAGATGTGCTTTCAGCCCATATAGCAGCTCCGTTGGAGTACGATCCTGCAGAGGGAACTGGCCTGGAGAAGTTCATGCAGCAGAATTCTACCCAGCAGGTCTCTACACATTGTACTGTAATGCTCCATGGTGAGGCCACATCTTGAGTAGTGTGTGCAGTTCAGGTCACTAAATATCAAAAAAGATATAGTTGCACTGAAAAGGGTTCAGAGAAGGGTGACAAAAATGATAAAGGGGATGGAATGGCTCCTCTAGGAGGAAAGGCTAACGAGGTTAGGCTTCTTCAGCTTGGAGAAAAGATGGCTGAGAGTCGATATGATACAGGTCCATAAAATCATGAGAGAACTAGAATAGGTAAATGTGAATTGGGACTAGGGGACACTGCATAAAGTCAGCAAGTAGAACATTTAAAACAAATCGGAGAAAATTATTTTTCAATCAACATACAATTAAGCTCTGGAATTCATTACTAGAGGATGTGGTTAAGCAGTTAGCCTAGCTAGGTTTAAAAAAGATGTGGACAAGTTCTTGAAAAAGTCCATAAACTGCAATTAATTAAATTGACTTAGAGAAATGCCACTGCCTTACTGGCATTGGCAGTATGGGATGTATTTACTGTTTGGATATTTGCCAGGTACTTGTAGCCTGGATTGGCCACTGTTGGAAACAGGATGCTGGTCTTGAAGGACCGTGGTCTGACCCAGTATGGCAACTTTTTATGTTCATAGATCTATCTTTCTGGCCGCAGTTATTCTGGAATATGGGGTTTCCCACAATTTCATGAGAATTGTACCCAAAACTGCATGCATTAGTAATGCAGAAGGCTCAGTGAGTATATCAAATATCTTTAATTTGCCTATAACTTCCATTCTCAGGTCTCGGTCTTTTCGCACTTCAGTCTTGAGTGATGACCCTAATTGTTCTATGAACCAAGAGTATGTTACATCTTCTTGTGGAGATGTGTGTTCAGGCGGTTCTGGAGGAGAGTCTGAAGGAATAGCTGTAACATGGGGACTCCTCTGTAGCATAGTGGGAGGACAAGGAAAATTTGTGGTAGGTCTTCAAATGAGGGAGATTTTATTCTCTCAGAAGTCAAAAATGTCACAAAGAGCGGCTTCTTTGAGGTGACATAGGAATAATGGGTTAGACAGGTAAGAACTTTCTTTGTTCTGTTTGAGAAAGTAAGAATGTGAAAAAAAAATTCTTCACTATTTCAATCATTTCTTCCATTGCCTACTGAGATTTCTGCCCAGAGTTAGCACTGGAGCACCTTCATCTTACATAAGTATGGCTCCTGTCCATGGGAGGAGACCGACCAGCGGGTAGCAGAAGCAGGGAACAGATAGGATCAACATTTGAAGGTGCATTTCTTGATGTAGTAGATGAGAGACTGGTACTATCATAGATACTTGTGGAGGCAAATGCAGTCTAGTTTTATAAGAACCTGGAAGCCTCGTGGTATACTTTTGTGTTGGTAAAACTGCTCTCAATATGTCCTGAGCATAACATTCATCAGGAGGTACTTGAAGTATTGGATAAGGTGGTAGCTATTTGCCAGATCCCTTAGAAGTTGTTGATCTGGGAGACTGGAATGTCATGCTTGGATCTTCATCCAAACTTGTGGGTCTTATATCTTGATTACTGTATTTTGCATGCTTTTGAGTTTTGTCTGTTGACTTTCATGTAGATTTATTGCTATGTTTTGGTTTCTTTGGCACAAAATGAACATACTCTGAACTATGCGTCAAGTGTGTTGGTGTGCACTGATGAGAAATGCCATGCTTTGGGCATTTCGTTGCACCTTGCATCAAGTGCTCCAATGCACCATGTGTTGGGTTTTCCGATGTGCCAAGTGCTAGGCACTCCAATGTGCCCTGCAATGGGCACTTTCTTGTGGAGTGTGCAGATGCTCCATGCATCAGGTACTCCAATGTGTCATGCATCAGGCGCTCCAATGCATCGTGTGATGGGCACTGAGATGTGCCATGCTTTTTGGCCTTAGGTGTGTCATGCTTTGCGGCTTGTACTGATTTCTTCAAAACACCTGACAACACTTCTGCGGAGCACTCAGAGCTGCTACGATGCAGTGTCAGTGTCTTTGATTTTTTAGCTGCAGTTGGAGCTGAACCTACAGAAAGCATCAAAGAATCTCGGTGTTTACTTTTTCCAGGTACCTTGACTGATTCCATGGATCTTTCTGACATCAGAGATACTCTGAATGACTTACTGGCACTGCTTCTAGAGAAGGAGAAAGATTTGTGTTCTCTTCTTCGAACTTGCTATTTTTGCAGCTCTTGATCTTTGGACTCTGGCAACCTTCTGTCAAATTCGGGAAGTTGGACTGGTCATAGTCTAGGCCCAAACACAGATAACAAAAAATAATTGCTGCCATCTGTAATGACATCATCTGTCCATAAGAGCAATATTTAAACCCACAGGTTTTTCTAGAGGCCATACTTAGCACTGAAAAGTGCTTTTGTGGGTCACAAAAATGAGAAAAGTTGAAGACAGTAATTTTCCTATAGAGAAATAGACTAAGGAGTCTCTGAGGGAATTTCAGCAAATACTCAGTAGAGCTCAAAGCTCTACTAGCTTAGACAGTTCTGTTCAGTGCTGCTGAATGATGACACCCATAGCCCTGCTTATCACAGAAGAAACAAATGCACAATAAACCTGTGTTAAGGAGTTTTAGTAAAAGAAGCAACTCTAATACTAGTAAGCAAAAGGGAAAACCTGGCATGGTTTCCCACAATGATTTTCAAAGTCATAGTACTGAACGATGTCACAGAATGTTGAAAAGGATTGGTGAGGGGATTAATCCCTGAGAAACTCTATACTTAAGACCTTTTTTGGGGGAATCATTTATTTATTTATTTGTTTGGTTTATATTCTGCTTTTTAGGCACTTCAAAGCGGATTACAATCAAGTACTATAGGCTTCTAGGCCCATGGCCACCACCAGCTCTCAGTGCACACCATTCAGCAAAATCATTCAATCTCTTCAATTTTTCAAACTTGGGATTTTTAACCTCCATGTAGAAGAGATCTTGTACAGAGCTTTATAAATTATATAAATATTGGTCCTTCAGTGGACTGAGTTCTACCACTCAGGAATGATTGGAACTACCTGATGTCCAGTGTACCTAAACAATTTTTGTAACCATAGCAACAGGATCTATGGTGTTGAATGCCACAGGGAGATTTAACTAGACAAAGAGTCTCTACCACATTCAGCATGGAAGAGGATGTTCTTTAATAGGGCAGGAAAGACAGATTCTGTCCCATGGCCTTTATTCAACCCCATTAGTAAGAATGAATAATATGAGTCTTCTCCAAGAACGCTAAGGTCCTGATTTTCAAAAGCATTTATACACTTAAAACTGGGTTTTACATGTAAAAATGCACTTTATCTGTGTAAGTGAGCTTTTGAAAATTGCTACAATATATGCCATTGAAGTTTCAAGAGATTTAACTGCACTAAGTGCACTTAACCTAGGTAAATGGCTTTTGAAAATTACTATGATAGTATGTAACATTTACATGTATAACTTCACCTGTAAGAATTAGAAGTAAACAACTTTTTCTATGAGTTTGGGAAGAAGGGAAAACTGGAGACTGGAAAGTAGTGATCCATTATGTTGGGTCTAAGCCTGTTGATTTGATGATGTATTTGATTATAGTTTCTTTGAAGGAGGAGGGTAAGCAACCCTGGGATAAAATAGCATTGATTATGGAGGAGAGCCATGAAACCAACAGTTGATACACAGAGTCAAATGGACATGGAAATAACTTGATCAATTTGAGGATTATTTTGACTTCTGAAGGAGAGGTTATCCTGAACTCAGGCACCTGGCTGCCTTTAAGGGTTGATTGAGCTGGTAAGGATGGGGATGCTTAAAAGATAGAAAAGGGGAAGAAAATGAGAAGATTGCAAGGATGGCTTCTAGTTTTGATTCAAAAAAATTTAGAATATCTATTGCAGATGGTCCCTCAGAGGAAGGAAAGAGGGAAGCAGATTTAGGTTTGTAGAGTTTCTTCATTATCTAGAAATGTTTGCTAGGTAGTTTTCAGTGAGCGCTAGTTGTTTGGAGACATAATCCTTCTTTGCCTGGTGGATGGCTCCTTTGTATATCCATGTACATTCCTTGCAACTTTGCAAGTTATTATTGGTTCTGTGCTTGTACCACCTACACTCCAGTTGGTGTGCCTGTTTTGAGGAAATGAGAACCCTTGTGGAATCAAAAGGACCTATTATTGGGCAGAGAAGAGGTAATTTTGGGGGAACTAAGATATCAACAGCTGACATCATGTGCCTAACAAAACCATGGGCACATGAATCCAGTTCCCCCCAGTTCCTTCAAATCTGCTCACAGGTTTTTTCCTTTGCCCATTCTCCCTTTTAGACAAGCATGGTGTGGGAGATAACAAATCTCTTCAAGGAAACCCTTAGCTTAATCCACACACTTATCAGGGAACTGGATGGCTTCAAAGCCAGGCTAATACTCATCCTAAATGGAGGCTTTTCCTGGTGTACCGCCTATCTTGACACAATGATGAGACCCACCAGGAGCTCCTAACATTAATGCCTAAGATTACATTTAAACTCCCTTGAACTCTCATCCTGGGAACATTTATTATCCATGTGGATGACCCAAGCTCAGCAAGTGCTCAAGACTTCTTATCATCACTGTAAGCCCTTGACCTCTCTCAGCTGGTCAGGGAGCCAATCCAGGAAGCAGACTATACTCTTGATCTAGTACTTATTCCACCATTACTCCTGCTAGAACTATCAAAGTCACTCATACCACATCACTATCATGGACAGACCATTACCTGATCCACTTCCAACCAATACACGTACAAATGGGGCCCCTTCCAACCAATACACGTACAAATGTGGCCCCTTCAAAACTGGTCAGGCCTACTACTCAATTTAACTCAGAAAGCTTCCTGCAGACACTCCAAGAACTGGCTAATAACAGACATTTCAAGATTACTGCTGACTCACTAATCTCTACCTCTACTATAATAAATTTATAGAACTCTGATCTCAAGAAAACCTTGGATAAGCGTGTCCCAACATGGTTCAAAACCATAACAAATCCTAAGCCCATCTCTTGGTACACCTCAGAATTGAAGAAACTAAATCAAATAGTAAACTAAAATAGTAAATTGAAGAAACTAAAACAAATAGTAAGAAGACTAGAACACCGCTGTCAGAAATCTAAATCCCAAGCAGATAGAATCAATAGCAGACAACACCAGACAACCTACCACAAGGCAATCTCAGAAGCAAAAAGACTACTTCTCTAAAACAATTACCCAAGCAAAAAAATTGCCAAGAAAACTCTTCTGCACAATCAACAAGCTCATTGGAGTTATCGAAACCCATATTTCCTTCTCTAAAAAAAAGACATCTATTGCAATAACTTTACTAACAAGATCACCAGCATCAGATCAGAACTTAGCATCAGCTCAGTGGACTACCCAATGTATACTGAGCCAACCATACTATTGCACACTCTTACCTCCTTCCATCCCCTACCTCTAGAAGAGGTAGACTCCATCCTCACAGACCTCAAGCCTACAACTTGTCTGGATGACCCATGCCCACCCTGGGAGGGAGAGAGAGAGAGACTTTTAAAAGATAATCTCTCACTTTATGAGGGGCACTTTAAATTCAGGGTGGGTTTGGGGGGCAATGTTACAAAGGTCTACAGACCCTTGCACCCTAGATAGAACAATATATCACCCCCCCCCCCAAAAAAAAAAAAAACCCCACCCTGAATTGAAAGTGCCCTTCTTACAACAGGAGATATACAGAGTGTCAGATTGTCTCTTTAAAAGAGTCTCTCCCTCTCTCTCCCCCCCCCCCCCCAGTGTTTAGGATCTCTCTGGCCCAAAATCTCCAGACTTGCACCGTTCTGCCTCCTTATTCTTGACACATGTACTTCTGGCTTCTTAAAATTCGCAGACCACATACGCAAGTATGGGGCCATTCACAGACCACATACGCAAGTATGGGGCCATTTTTGCATGAGCAACACTTATAAAGTCTACTTGTATGTGTTACAAAGTCAGCCTTTTTCCATCCATGCCAGCTTCACCACCTCCATCCTCTCTTTGATGGCCCTGTTTACACCACAGACATACAGATCTGTGTAATCTCTGGCCTGGACTCAGGGCGGCGTGTACATTAGGCGAATTTCGGCAGTTGCCTAGGGTGCCGAGCCGTAGGGGGCGCCGAAGAGCAGCCACGTGGTGCTGCAAGTGGAGTCTATCCCGCTCGTGGCAAAGAGAAATAGAGACTGTGCTTCTCAGGGCCGCAAGCAGCAGCCCTGAGAAGCACACAGTCGGCGTCAAAACAGGTGGAGGGGGGGGGGCGACACTGTGTGCTTCTCAGTCTCTATTTCTCTTTGCTGCAAGCAGGATAGGTCCCGCTTGCGGCACCACGTGGCTGCTCTTCGGCTCCCCCTATGGCTTGGTGCCCTGAGAAGCACACAGTCGCTGCCGAAACTTGTAGGGGGGGGGGGGGCGCACGACCCTGTGTGCTTCTCAGGGCCGCAAGCCGCCCTGAAACAAGTAGGGTGACATGACCGGGGGGGGGGCGGCAGTGCAAGGGTCTCCTAGGGCGCTCAATACCCTTGCACCAGCCCTGCCTGACTATTGCAATTCATTTTATATTGGCCTGCCAAAAAAGCTAATTCATCATCTCTGCAGCTCATACAAAACATTACAGGGTGAAGCCTGCTCAACTCCAGCATATCTGATCAGATCACTCCACTCTTAATGTCACTATGCTGGCTACCAATCTACAAATGCACTACTTTCAAAGTCCTGGTCCTGGCTTTTAAATCACTCAAGGGTCTGGCACCATCCTACCTATTCAACTGACTCTCCTTATATACTCCCTCCCACCCTCTGCGCACACTATCTAACATTCGGCTCTCAAGAAAGAGAATCTTTGCAGAAGCTTTCCCCCATATTTTGGAACTCTTTTTGCTGGACATCAGGCTTATACCTGACCACCTGATCTTCAGAAAATAAATGAAAACCTGGTTGTTTGTAGAAGCATTTAATTTATACCCAACAATCTATGGTTTTGCCTTTCTTGACTTAGGCCACCTGACTCACCATCCTAAGCCTTGCAACCTTAATCTATCTTTGTTTCCTATTGTTCAGTGCATGACTTGTATATATTTCCTCTCCCTCCCTGGTCACCTATGAACTACACCTGTGATTTTCTGTGGACTGCCTCACCTCTCCCTCCATTTTAGGAAGATTGAATAATTTTATTATTACTGTTCTTTTTCACCTAGTCTTGTATGATCTGATCATTTTACTGCTGTACATTACACCAGTTCTTATCAATAATTTTATTTTCCTACTCTTGCTCCCCCTGTCCATTGTAATCCCTCACACTTGCTTTGTTTGATGATCTCTATAGACCCCTCCACTGTGGAACACTCTGAACTCACTCACTGGAAGAGTGTGACATAAATGATGATAATGATGATGATAAACTCCTCGTTCCATTGTTTAACAAGGTGTTCACCTGCTTATGAAGAGATATCTATGTTATGTAGTTTAAGGACCTTAGTGATTTGGTTGCTAGTGATGTATGTATTCCTGGATGAGAGTCGAGTTAGCTTTCAGTTGAGTTATTTTGTGGTTAATAAAGTTGCCCTCACTAGTAAGTAGTAGGATCAAAAGACAGGAGAAATGACAGTCATAGAAGATTTGAATATCAAGCCTAGAAAGTATTCCCCATGATGAGTAGAAGATTTTATAATCTGTGAGGCCCAGGTCCTCCTTCATACAGTGCAGAAAACTATAGGTTGTGCTTTGATTAGGGTGTCTTCAATAATGCTAATGTCCCCTAATAGTTTACTCAAAAATTCAGAAAGTTGGAAGAGGGTGTCAGTCAAACCAGTTGAGTGATGGTAGATTAAAGCAAGCTTTAGTGGATCAGCGTCCTAGAATTTCAGGATGAGTCAGTCAGACTTGCCTACTGTTTGTCCTCCACTATGTCCAATGTCAGAGATTTTTGGAAGATGACTACTATACATCCACCATAGTATTTGAATTCTGTTACTGTTTTTGCCCTTATCACCTCCAGTAGGCTATTGTTCCATACATCTTCCATTCTTCCTTTGAACCTCTTCTATCATGAACCTATATTCTAAAACTTCCTTTCTGCTGGAATCAGTTTTGTTTTGGTGCATTATTTTTACTATTATATCCTTCCTCTCTCCTCTAGGTTACATAATTAGGTCCTTTAATCTCATTTCATAGAGCTTTTATTACATATTTACCACCAATTTAGTAGTCCTTTTCTAGACTACTACTGCCTCTATTATGATTTCAAGACTACTATTATCTGTTATGATTTTGAAGACAAGATACTTGATGTCAAAAACATGCATACGCATACTATTTTATTTATTTATTGGCATTGCATATTCCACTTTTTACCATTAACACTAGCAGCCGCCACCTTAACCCGCATGGCAGTTGTCCCTCCCTTCTTACTCCTTATGGCACATTGCACACAATTATGCATCCATCATCCAATAAAAGACAAAATCAACTGTCAAATGGTATAATAAGGCCGCAGATTAATTTAACAGGTTATTAAAAACTTAACCATTTGATACCTGGGCCGGTATGTTGTCATCTCTGTGCCCGCCCGCTGTAGGGACCAAGCAGAGCAGCCTTACTCCATGGGCCTCCCCGCCTTGTCCACCAGCAAGGGGTCCCCGACCCTCGGCCTCACCTTTGGCGCTGCCCAAGGCGCTGATCAGCTATCACACCATCCTGTGATGCCACCGGCACCACTTGCAATATGCCCAACCGGCCCGGGTAACCAGCCCCTCCATATCAGCTGTGACATTAACCCCCAACATTGATCCACATTTGTCGAATTGCACTAACATGTGTATGCTGTCTATTGCATTTGTTAACCAGTTATCACCAGCTATACATTATGATCCAGTTACATAACTTAATACCACGGCAACCTGCTTCTCGACATTCCCCCTTTACAGACCTATCTTTCCTTCCCTGCTAAGTTAAGAAAGGGGGTGGGTTGCTGGCGAGTGGCAGAAAGGGGTTTTCTGGCCTCCTTCACAGCCCTTTAAAGGGCCAATGACGTCATCGACCTGTGCTGCCGGCGCTCCCCATACACGCCGCCAGGAAGGGAGGCCCCTAGGTGCGTCTCATAGCCTGCTCTCGCGTGAAGAGAGGTGGGAGGTCCGATAGCGCGACGCCGCCCCTGCGTGAATCTAGGCACTTCGGTTAAGGGTGGCTCTTGCCATGTGGCGCAGGCCCACCTATGGATGGTCTCAAAGTGGATTACAATAAATTTAAAGCAGGCTATTTATTATCATACTGAAAGTAATCAACTTCAATTATTCTGGCTTCTGCTCATCAGACTAACAGGGGCTGAATATACTGTACATACAAAATTCACAGACACCCAAGCAGTCAGAGTGGTTGCACAACAGTAACACTATGGGTAAAATTCAGGATGGATGAATACCAAATTCTTAAGGGAGCAACATCTGGGCCTGCTTCTCCTCTCTCTCCCCCCACCACCACTATCACCTACTATCACTGGGCTAGCTATAGCATAGACGAAAGAGGATAAGGGAAAAACACCTTGTGGCTCCAATGTTGGCTCATAGCTCTGTAGTCCTACTTGGGAGTAGATTCCTACTGAGCTGGAAACCCAAAAGATCGGAATTAAACTGCTAGTAGTGCAGGGGGGCTCCCTCTCTCCCTCCCAAAAAAACACAACTGTTATTCTCATTTAACTTGTGAGCCTCTAGAAAATATTTGACAAAAACCATATTATTTTCAATATCTTCAGTACAGACAAGAATCTGCAAATTTAACACTTTCTCACATGCTACATATGCTAAATGCTGCTTTATAAGTCAGTTTGCAAACAGAAAGAACTACAAAGAAAATTATCTAAAATACAAAACAAATAAATGTTCCTCTTGTGCTCAGTGTTTCAGACCAAAACCCCTGGTGTTTATTCATGGCAGATACAAAAGCAAACTAATGAAACAGCAAAAATTATTATTAATTTTCATTCAGAGGAAATTATTCAGCTTTAACTCCTTATCAACCACTGGTGCAAATTCCACTAAGGAAGAAAAACACTGGACATGTCTGGGTGGTGAAATGTTCCATATAACAGAGTACAAAAAGTTTAGATATGGAATTACTTTCAGTGAACAACAAATTACAATTACCAAACTAAGCAAGACATCTGCCTTTTTATTTTGTTTGTTTTTTCAATCTCACTGGTGTAGATAGAATGCACTTTTAGCTCAAGTTCCCCTTTCAAAATGGCAGACTGCCTTATTAGCAGGCCTGCATGTCCCTAACATCTGAACTGCAAACCCATAACAGATGTTCTCAGTTTCATAAAGAGGACAAGTATGTTTTATAAATATGTTCAAAACACCAAAGACTGTTTATAATTACAAGGTACATGTCTGGATTAGACTGTAGTACTTGTATGATAAAGTAGCTTTAAACCTTAAACTAGCATAAAAAGTATTTGATACTGCTACTACTCAAAATTATTTATTCCTTATAATGTGAAGCTACAAATGACTTCTTTGTAACTATATTTCTAATATATTACAACCTGCTTTGGATTAATTTTGTATTCAAAAAGATGGGAAATAAATCCAAGTAATACATAAAAGAAAGAAAGAAAATGTGTTTTCTCTCTCTCTCCTCTATCAGATGATATTTTCATTTCAAAAGGGCATGCATGAGAACTTGCAATAATATCTATTACTAAACTTTTAGTGAAAGTTTTAAAGTGGTTAATGAGATCTGGTATCTGTGCAGAACATTAAAAATTGAAAAACAGACATCTATATGCATGTATCACAGATTAGTGGAATCTTTCTATGTCAAGTGTCAGGTACCATCATGCCATAAGCTTGGCTTTTATCAGCCATGCTGGGTAAAAAGAAACTCTGATGTGAGAATATGCCAAAGGAGAAAAAACATGCATTATCCAGCATGAAAGAAAACAGCATTTCATAATAAGAATAATAAAAATCTTAGATATAATCTTGTGTTACCATGTTTGTAGTCAATGTTATCCTGACAGCTTTTCATAATAATGAAGCATATTGCTTTTATAGTACTGTCAGTGTGTAGCAAGATACCTCACTTCAGGTTACAAGTTTCTTACCGCCAAATATCTTACAATCAGAGACTGACTTCACCTGAAATAAGGAATTAGATCTTGGTCTCTTGGTTTCACTGTTTCACTGCTCTTCCTGACCACTATTACTTATTCATGACCTGTTTTAAAAGGTGGCTCCCACAGCTAGTCTTCAGGAAAACCCCAAGGAATATTCATGAGATATTTGCATATATGCACTCAAAGAGTCAGGATAATTTACATATTTTGGCTACCTGAAACTCAAATCTGCATAGAGGGATCTCAAGAAACAGATTTGTGTGTCTCTGTTTATGAGAGAATTGTATGTGTTGATGTTTCATCTGACTTCATTTTATTATGGATTGAGTGCTCTAGTGTGTGGACATTCAATCTAGGTCATCAATCTTTATTTAGAAGTTCACTTTTCAATATGTAATTGTGTTCCTTCAAAATGATTGTGTCACTACTGAGCTATATTGAAGTCTGTCATGAACTCCCAAATATTCAGCAATTCAACCAACCCATATTTAAGTCTTGTGTAATGCTAGCTAAATTGATATGGTTGATATTATTATATGCCAAGAAGTGCAAAGTCATGCATATGGGGAGTGGAAATCCGAATGAACTGTATTCAATGGGGGGGGGGGGGGGGGGAAGGCTGATGTGCACGGAGCAGGAGAGGGACCTTGGGGTGATAGTGTCTAATGATATGAAGTCTGCGAAACAATGCGACAAGGCGATAGCAAAAGCCAGAAGAATGCTGGGATGCATAGAGAGAGGAATATCGAGTAAGAAAAGGGAAGTGATTATCCCCCTGTACAGATCCTTGGTGAGGCCACACCTGGAGTACTGTGTTCAGTTCTGGAGACCATATCTACAAAGAGACAAGGACAAGATGGAAGTGGTTCAGAGAAGGGCGACCAGGAAGGTGGAGGGTCTTCACAGGATGACATACGAGGAGAGATTGAAGAATCTAAATATGTACTCCCTGGAGGAAAGGAGGAGCAGGGGTGATATGATTCAGACTTTCAGATACTTGAAAAACTTTAATGATCCAAAGACATCGACAAACCTTTTCCATCAGAAAAAAATCAGCAGAACCAGAGGTCACGAGCTGAGGCTCCAGGGAGGAAGACTAAGAACCAATATCAGGAAGTATTTCTTCACGGAAAGGGTGGTGGATGCCTGGAATGCCCTTCCGGAGGAAGTGGTAAAGTCTAAAACTGTGAACGACTTCAAAGGGGCATGGGATAAACACTGTGGATCCATCAAGTCTAGAGGGCGTGAATAAAGTGGAGACATTCAAACACTGCACGGAGCGGCAGTAGCCACAGCGGCATTCAAACACTGCACGGAGCAGCAGTAGCCACAGCGGCATTCAAACACTGCACGGAGCGGCAGTAGCCACAGAGGCGTTCACGGAGCGGGATGCCAGTGGCCAGTAGTTGGTGTTCCACCTTCACGGAGCGGAAGGATGGAGGGCTGCTATTTAAAAAAAAAAAACAAAACAAAAAATAAAAACAGGGGTGGGTAAGAGTATGGGGCGGGGGGGGTGGCCTGCTTGTTGTGGCAGTTGCTACCCCCAATTGAGCTGGATGTCACTTGGATGCGGATTCAAAGCTGCTCTCTAGATTGGGTGGAGGGGAGTTAGGGCTGGAGGGTGCTGGGGGCCAATAGTGGCAGGTGGGAGAGAGAAAAAGGGAAAAAGAATGGATTAAGGGGCGGATTTTAAGAGCCCTGCTCGCCGGTGAGCCTAGTTTACATAGGCCTACCGGCGCGCGCAGAGCCCCGGGACTCACGTAAGTCCCGGGGTTTTCTGAGGGGGGCGTGTCGGGGGCATGTCGGGGGGCGGGCCCGAACCGCGCGGCGTGTCGGGGCGTGTCGGAAGCATTCCGGGGGTGGGCCCGGGGGCGTGGCTACAGCCTGGGGCGGTCGGGGGATTTACGTCTCCCTCCGGGAGGCGTAAATCCCCCGACAAAGGTAAGGGGGGGGTTTAGACAGGGCCGGGCGGGTGGGTTAGGTAGGGGAAGGGAGGAGAAGGCAAAAGAAAGTTCCCTCCGAGGCCGCTCCGATTTCGGAGCGGCCTCGGAGGGAACAGGGGTAGGCTGCGCGGCTCGGCGCACGCCGGCTATACGGAATTGATAGCCTTGCGCGCGCCGATCCAGGATTTTAGCGGCTACGCGCGTATCTACTAAAATCACGCGTACTTTTGCTGGCGCCTGATGCGCCAGCAAAAGTACGCCAAATCGCGCGGTTTGAAAATCTACCCCTAAGTGCGTGGCTTGCTGGGCAGACTCGATGGGCCGTTTGGTCTTCTTCTGCCGTCATTTCTATGTTTATGTTTCTATATCACACATCACCATTGTTTGAGTTGTCCCAATTTGTTTCAGAAAAATAGATTTAGCTAGTTTGCATATCACAATCCACTCAAGATTGTACTTTGAAAATTAGTCCTTTTTTCCCTTTTTGTTCTTTGTGAAAACAAAGGAAAATCAGGACTCTTTTAATGGGGATATTGCCTTTTGCTAGATGAAATGATCTTTTAATGCGCTAAATATTTATGTGCATAAATTACAGAGTAGGATCTTTAAAATCAGTATTAGTAGTCACTGCAGTTATGAAACACAAAAGGTTTGTAATTTTCTGAGGAAACTATCCCTGAAAAATTAGTAATCTTCCTGCATGCTGAGAGTATTGTAATGAATTACAATTCTCATGTCTCTTTAGCATACAACTGATTGGGGAGGAAAAGGATGTTAGATATTCTGTCTCTAGATGTGCCATGTAAGTGTTGAATCATGTCTTTGGGAGGCTGGTTTTTATTATGTTTCCCTCCATATCAGATGAATAAATGTTCGCCAAATGCCACTTTCTGATCATGAGTGGACAAATTAAATAAAAGCAAAGTGAATTACTGGCAGACATTCTCTTCATAAGGTTTAAAGAGTGAGAGCACAGGGAAAGCAAAGCAGATACACAGAATGGACCATTCCTTTATGTACTATTCTGCCTTGTTGGAAGCTAAAAAATACCATCAGAACAGTAAACCATACACAACTAAAAGGGAGACTTCTCACATGCTGTTCTGTGAGAACATTGTGGGGGAAGAGGCTGGAAAAAGGACAGAGACTGAGACAGGCAGACAGGGCAAAAAAACAGCATTTCCTTTTCCTTGGTGATGACTACTTTTTATAGATTATAAATGTATTATTGTTAAAAAAAAAAAAAGATTGTTAAAATTCTTGGTTTTTGTCTCCAAATATCTATTTAAGGATCAACTAACATGCACAGTTGTATATTTCTCCTGAAAGTTTGAAAATAATAAAAAAAAACTGTACAGCTAAAACTTAATCCCTATAAAAGATTAAAATATTTCATCTTGATGGTAACATTAACTGAAAGGTAGAAACCAGTGCAATAAATGATCACATTACCAGTGAGTTCCATTACTACAGATTCTTATTTCAGCTTTAAAGAGGTAGATTCATACTAATTTGACTCAGGATTGTATTGCAATATCAAGGGAACTAAAAGTTCTCATGACAATGTAGAAAATGGTTTAAATAACAAGTGAACATAGGAACAAAGCCATAAAAAAACAAACAGAACAAGGGTGTTCTGAATCAGCGGAACTATTAAGCAGTGCCCACAAAATCCATGTATATTGCAGGGAACACCGAAATTCAGCATGTCAAAATGAATATAAAGGGAGAGTAATTTTAAAACAGCCTACATAGGGTATTGGTCTGCATGAAGAAAATACACACAGACTTCTGCCTGAATTTTCAAAGCAGACTTATACTCCTAAGTCTACTTTGAAGTTTAGCATGTGTACATGGAACCCAGCATAGCATACACACTCTCATTTATGCCTGCTTGCAAACAGGTGTTCATATGCATGAGTACATTTATGTTCATATTATCGAAAATCCAAAGTATGCACATAAATGGTTTTCCTGTTCCAACTCCACCTCCAGGAGAACATCTCTCTAGTACATATAAAATTACTCAAAACATTGCTTCTGTGCAAACTTTTAAGTGCACAATCCATGGGGCACTTTTCTAAAAGTCCATTTATGTTTATAAACTTGCATTTTATTCATCTAAATGCTTTGGAAAATCAGGCCCAAAAACGTTACTTAATCCACAGTATCAACATTTTGATTCCAAGGAAATGTAGGAATGGTAGTTTAGTTAATCATTTTAGGGGTAATATTCAAAACTGCCTACAATGGCGCAAACTCAACAGATACTTTTTACTGGCAAAATTTCCACCAGTAATCAAAGCAAAATTAAGCACATAGTTTTGCTTTGATTATTGCACTGGGAAAAAGCTCCCATAGCAATTTGCAACTGGTTTTTCTATGGTACGTATTCCCTAAGCAATAGTATAATAGGTCGGAAAATGTCAGCTACATGTGTTATTACCCTTCCTTCACCTGACTACACCCTCAGGAATCCTCCAGGTAGTGTAGAATGCCAAAAGTAATTTTATCTGCATTAAGGTGAATAATTTTCAAACAACCCATTTCCACATATAAATACTGTTTTACTCTTGGAGATGGCTTTATTATCTTTCCCATTTACTAATTTATTGGTGTGCTGAATCTATGCCATTCTTAAAAAAAAATAAAATCATTTCCAAAGAGACCATTGTGCTCATTAACAATTCATTTGTATCAGTGTAAAAATAAACATATACATATCAGTGCAAACACAGCGCTTTTGAAAAGATGTAATTTGGAGGTCACATAATGAAACTGTGTGCCTTACATTTGTGTTCTTTATTTATTTATTTATTTATTTAGAGATTCTTATATACCGTGGTACGTATAGATATACATCACCACGGTTTACAGTAAACAATAAATTAGCAACAGGCTTTACATACAACAGGTTATACAGGAAGTAAACAAATAACTGCCACAGGCTTTACATAAATAACAGGTTTCAGGAGTACATACTATAACTCCTTTAACTATAAAAATCCTTTAACTATAAATATAAATAAGTATAAATTTATAAATATAAATATAACTATAAAAAATCCTTTAACTATAAATCCTTTAACTATAAGAACCAATGCATATTCTATTTCAACAACGAAGCAGGAGTGAAAATATGCCATTCACCTGTTAACGGCCTTTTCGCGAAATAAAATCAAAATGGATCAAGCAGGCAAGTTTTAGAATGCGATTTACAATAATGTTTAAAAAATACTTTAATGCCATTTTGTTTTGCTATAAATTAACTGCTGCTGAAAAGCATGGAAAAATTTGGTCAAAATGGTGGGGTAGAAGCTTAGGGGTAGATTTTCAAAGGGTTACGCACGTAACTTACACCGTAACCCTGAAAACTTGCTCCTGCACATGCCGAGCCTATTTTGCATAGGCTCGGCGGCGAGTGCAAGCCCCGGGACATGCGTATGTCTCAGGGCTTTGAAAAAGGGGCAGGAAGGGGGTGGGGGTCGTGGGCGTGGCGCTGGTCTGGGGACGGTCTGGGGGCAGGACCAAGGCCTCCGGCATAGCGGTTGTGCCAGGGGATGGCGCGCTGGCAGCTGGTCAGCGCGCGCAAGATGGCAGGCGTAAATAAGTAAAACAAGGTGGGGGCGGATTTAGGTAGGGATGGGGGGTGGGTTAGATAGGGGAAGGGAGGGGAAGGTGGGGAGAGCGGAAGAAAAGTTCCCTCCGAGGCCGCTCCAATTTCGGAGCGGCCTTGGAGGGAACGGGGAAAGTCATCGGAGCTCCCCTTGGTCTCGGTACACGCAAGGTGCACAAGTGGGCACCCCCTTGCGCGCGCCGACACTGGATTTTATAACATACGTGCAGCAAATGTACCCCGCGCGCACAGATTTTAAAATCTGCCCCGCTGAGGTAGATTTTAAAAACATACTTGCGCGCGAACAAAAGTACACCAGATTTTATAAGATACACGTGTAGCCGCGCGTATCTTATAAAGTCCGGAGTCGGCGCGCGCAAGGCTGCGCAAAATCGGCAGCCTGCGCGCCCCGAGCCGCACATCCTGCCTCCGTTCCCTCTGAGGCCGCTCCGAAATCGGAGCGGCCTCGGAGGGAACTTTCCTTCCGCGTCCCCCCACCCCCCAGACCTACCTAAATCCCCCCCCTTACCTTCGTTGGGCAAGTTACGCCTGCTTGAAGCAGGCGTAACTTGCGCGCGCCACCCCGGCATTCCCCGGCACAGGCCGCAGTGCCGGGGGACTCGGGACCGCCCTCCCGGCCCGCCCCGGCCCGCCCCCTGCTCCGGACATGCCCCCTCCCGTCCCTTTTACGAAGCCCCGGGACTTACACGCGTACCGGGGCTTTGAGCGCGCCTGCAGCCTATGCAAAATAGGCACGCCGGCACACGCGTGCAGGGGTTTTAAAATCTACCCCTTAGTGTTTAGAGCAGCAGGCTAAGAACAAGGGAAGTCAGGGTTCAAATCCCTCTGACACTCAAAGAACATAAGAAATTGGCATATTGGGTCAGACCAAGGATCCATCAAGCCCAGCATCTTGTTTCCAACAGTGACCAATCAAAGCTACAAGTACCTGGCAAATACCCAAACACCAAGTAGATCCCATGCTACTGATGACAGTAATAGCAGTGGCTATTCCCTAAGTCAACTTGATTAATAGCAGTTAATGGAGTTCTCCTCCAAGAACTTATCCAAACCTTTTCTAAACCCAGCTAGACTAACAAGTAAATTTTCAAAGGCCTGCACACACAAATACTGGGGTTTCTGTGTGTGGCCGGTCTTGCGCGCATTGCACATTTTTTTATAACAGGCCAGGCCACATGCGTAAACCCCAGTATGCAGACAAGTGCCAGGCCTCTCCAAAGGAGCTGGCCAGGGGGGTGGGGTCTGGGCAGGGAGGGGCGGAGCAGGGGGCGTGCCAGAACAGTGCCATTTGACACTTTCCCAGGGAAGCGTGCACCGGCAGTCAGCCAGTGCACAGAAATTACTTCTGCTTCAGAGGAGCAGTAAGTAGTAAAATAATAAATTTGGGGTTAGTTAGGTTAGATTTATGAGGCAGGGAGGACGGGGAAGAAGGAGGAAGGGTAAGTTTATGGATAGGAAAGTTCCCTCCCAATCCACTCCTTAAATGGAGTGGACTGGGAGGGAATTGGGGGAGGCCAGATTGTGTCGCCGCGCGTAGCTTATAAAATCTCCCCCCCCCCTGCACCCACAAGCTGCCTGCACATGCACGCAGACATTGGATTTTATAACATGTGCACGCTGGCGTGTGCATGTTATATAATTGGTGCATCCATTTGCGCATGCCAGGAACCGCACGCTGCTTTTAAAATCGACTCCCTAACTGCAGTAACCATATCCTCTGGCAACAAATTCTAGAGCTTAATTGTGCGTTGAATGAAAAAGAATTTCTCTGTTTAGTTTTAAATGTGCTACTTGATAACTTCATGGAGTGCCCCTTAGTCCTTCTATTATCCGAAAGAGTAAATAACTGATTCATATTATTTACCCGTTCTAGACCTTGCATGATTTTAAACACCTCTATCATATCCCCCCTCAGCTGCCTCTTCTTCAAGCTGAACAGCCCTAACCTCTTTAGCCTTTCCTCATAGGGGAGCTGTTCCATCCCCTTTATCATTTAGTAACCCTTCTCTGTACCTTCTCCAGTGCAACTATATCTTTTTTGAGATGCAGCAACCAGAGCTGTACACAGTATTCAAGGTGCAGTCTTGGGCAAGTCACTTCCTCATCCATTGCCTCAGGTACAACAATTTAGGAGGTCATTTACACAGCCATATTAGGTATTTACCCTGCAATGAATGCCTTGCAGCAGTGAAAACACAAGGTATTTTAAATATCATGTTCTATTTTACCATAATAATTCTAGTATAGTAATGATCTGTTTTACATGTAAATGCTTGCAAATGCATACAAAGCAGCTTGAGCTCAATATTCAATGCTGCTTATCCAGATAAGTAGTGACTTATCCAGCTAAGGCATGGACATTGAATATCTGGCTACATTCACTTCGCTATAATTATAATGTAGCCGGACATTGAATATTCAGCTACATTCATCATTTCACTATTTATTTATTTATTATTTTTATATACCGACATTTGATCTCAATTGAGATATCACACCGGTTTACATTACCTGAATGTAAACTGGTGTAATTTCACTATAATTATAATGAAATGCTCGTCTAGAATAGAAAAAAGGGCGTGAGAAGGCAAATAAGCAGCCAGCTGCATTGCAGCATATGGTAACACTCGCAGCATTGCGTTATCGTATGCAGCGATATCGACCACGCTAGTCATTGGCACATCCATAGCACTCCAGAAAAAGGTGTAGTTATTTCCCGCAAAACCTCCTGTGTTAGTGTGCAATAGTTTATCGCACACAGTGCTGGAAGCCCCTAATCTCCCTAAACCCCACCCAAACTCCTCCCTGTTTAATAATACATTTTTAATTTGCATATGTGATTTGCGATAGGCCATTATCACACGCATTATGGCTCTTCTACTCTACCACCAACTCCCAATTCCATGCTTTCCATCTGGTTGCATTATATGTTTAGAATAGTCCTCCTGAGGTTCCTGACTTCCTGCTTCTCATGCCTTATTTAAATGCCATCTAAAAACCACCCTTTTTGAGGCTGTTCCTAAATCTTAACCATTGTCTTAACAAATGAAATTTTCAAAGTTTCTTTTGCCCTATATGGTTGTCTTGATTAGATTGAATGCTCTACTGATAAGGGACTGTCCTTATTTGTTTTTGTACAGTATTTCATATGTTAAAGTAGAGCTATAGAAGTGTTAAGTAGTGGTAGTATTAGTAGTACCAGATTGAATGGAGGCATTCCCAGGGGTGGAGATGGGCAGTATTTAAACTTGCACACATACATTTGCATTTTCAAATGTATGCATATAAATTGTCCAGAAAAATTTCTATACACATTTTAAGTGTGTGGGTAGATTTGGTTGGATAATTTTCCAAATGAACTTAATAGCACAAATCACATTGAACTGATTGAAATAGCGGAATATATAATGGTTTAAATAAATAAATCCACTTTGAAAATTGATTTAACTAATGCACATATTTGACAACTAAATTATGCGTGATGTTATAAAATTATCCCCTAATGTTCATGTGGCTCTTTAATGATAGTCTTCCATTGCAGTAGATTTCCAGACAACAGTAAAACTATAAAATTTCTGGATTTTTACATATCACTTCTTAGCACAAGTTCATGAATAGCTATTTCAGGATTTTTTGGGTTTGTGAGGTAAAATCTATGTTAGGCTAAACTACAAGGCCAGAAGGCTCTAGTCTGCAAAATTCCTGAGCCACACAAATGAAGAACTGGAGGTACCTAGTCCTTGCTTCCTCTATGGCAGTGTGTGTCACAGGGAGGAAATCTTTCAAACAAACAATGTGCAAAGCAGCATATATGCATGCATATGGCCACAAACAGATCTATGCTAGTATTTTATAAAATACATGTTTATGTTGGCTTACACATGAATACGTGCAATGCATTGAAAGAGCATATATCAATACATTGAATGCACATACTTTCTTGCCTTTTTTAAACATATGTGCATATATTTTACATGCAAAAATAAAGCAGGACTTACGTAAATTGGGATTTACACATGTAAGTTGGTGTATTTTAAAACATGTTCGCTTCAAGAAAATTAACAGTTTTACTAATTAGTCCACCAGTTCGCCCACTCCTTCTCCAACTCATTGACACCCTCCTGGTTCTTCAAAGTAAATTCCCACCAGTTCACCCAGACCTCCCACCCAGTCAGTAATACACAATAAACATGTTTAATATCACTTATGACATATAAGTAACAAGTGCAAAATTACACAAGTAAGTTGGCAAATCTATTTTGTGTCTATAAAAATGGCAACTGACATGTGTAAATGTAGTCCCAGCCCCAGAATGCCCTGAGACTGCCCCTTTTTTACACGCATATATGTGCATGACAGTGAAAATATGCATGTACTTTTTTACTTTTATAAAATATGGAATATGCAAGTAGAAGTTACTTTCACATATATATGCTAATGTTTATCCATGTAACTTTTTGAAAATTCAGCCCTAAGCATGTGAAACTCTTAAGAGAAGTTGAAAGCTACAGGAGTGAAAAAGCTACAGAGATGTCCTAGAAAAGTAGTGGAAACTTTTCACAACATTTTATGAAAAATGTCTGTAGATTTCTTATAAGCCAGAAGAAAACTACAATAATTTATAGGTTAGGATGTGTGCTACGGTAAAATGAAATTTTCAATCATAATGTCCAAATACCACACAATTTTAATTCAAACTGTAAAAATGTTCTATAATTTTAAGAATAATGCTAAGAAAATTCCTAGTGCCCTCACTCACTAGTTTAAATCCTGCTCTTCCACTGATTCAGCTGTGTGTGCAAAATGGCATTGCTCTTTTTACCCACATTGCACTAAAATCTGTCATGCAAATTAGGCACCAACCATGAAAATCACATATTTCTATTCCTTAGCTTTGAAAATATATTTCAAAATTGTTCACATTGGGATAATAGGCTTCTTTCTGTCTGTTCTGTTAATAGATAAAGGCAAAATTGTTTACTTGTAACAGGTGCTCTCCATAGATAGGAAGACAAATCAGCCACAGAAGTGGATGACATCATCCGGCAGCATCAAGACAGAAAATCTCTGTCAGAGATCAGAAAAACTAAGGTGGTTTTTCTAAGCATTTGCAGGTCTTCCCATGCAGCCCTCACCATACAAGTTTCTTTAGTCTTGGTAGCAAACTAACCTTTAACTCTAAGTGGAGATGGGTGGTATTCTTTGACAGATATGTCCTGCTGTCTACAGAGAACACATGTTGCAGGTAAACAACTTTGCTCTCTCTGTAGATAAGCAGGAAAAAAGGTCACACAAGTGAAGACTCCCTAGCTAAGGACTACATGAAAGTATTCCAGACCTCCATGCTCAATGCATGGATTTCTGCTCACCAGTTCTACATGAGTCAGTACTTGCATGACTGCTTGCAAAAGCTGAAGCCATTTTTTCCATCAGGCAATACTACCTCAGCATATCTACAGCCATTTCTAGACATGAAAGAGTGTATATATCATCTTATTCTATCACCCGATCTTCATTGGCTTCTATAGGAGCACATTGGATGGCTTGGTTTTGGGCCAAAAGCTTGGGGGACAATGTCCACAATAAGTTAGCAGATGTTCCCTGCCTTTGAGACCACCTTTTCAGAGATAAGCTCAGGGAAATGATTGCTCAAATCATTCAGCAACAAGTGGTTGTCCAGTCTCTCTCAACTAGCCCCAAGCAACAGTTTTTCTCATGCCAGCCGTACTATGCTTTTAAAAGGCTGTACTTCCAGAGAAGCCCTTTCCAGCAATTTCAAAAGTATTGAATTCTGCCTCTGCTGCCACAGCAGCAACTTCCAGCCTAAAGTCAATAGCAAGAATGCCATCAACCTAAAGCTGCACAACAAAGACAAGGACCAAATTTTTAACCATCTTACAAACCCAACACCATCCTTCTTGGTAGGAGGGAGGATTCAATCCTACCTGGAAGAATGGTGCAACATTAACAAAGTCTGCTGGGTGCTTAGAATTGTGGAATCTGGATATCGCTTATATTTCTCCCGACTCCCCACGCTTTCATATCATTCAGCCTTCAATCCAGATCTGTCTCAATAAGTGCAACTCCGCCTAGTAGAGTCACTTTTCAGTCAACAAGCAATAGAACCTGTTCCACTCCAGCAGCATGGATTGGAGGTATATTCCTGTTACTTCCTTTCCCCAAGAAAACCAAGGGATTGCAACTTATCCTAGATTTAAGAAGCCTGAACAAGAAACTGCTCAAGGAGAAATTCAAAATGAACTCCCTCCACACAATTCTCCTTTTCATCCAAAAAGGATGTCCTGGATTTGAGTGCTCATGCACATATCTCCATCTATCCCTCCCACTTGCTTTATCTATGGTTTGTGATGGACTCCTCCTATTACCAGTACTGAGTACTCCCCTTTGGACTATCAGCGGCATGAGGATCTTCACCAAATGTCTAGCTGTAATACCAGCACACCATCCTTATTAACTCAAGAGGAAAGATGTGTGTACATCCAGGTCTTTCCTTACATAGATAACTGGCTACTGATGGCAAATTCTCAGGAAGATGTTCTCACCTCTCTGCAAAGGTTGATACAACTCTTACTGTCATTAGGTTTCCTGGTGAACTTCAAAAAATCAACTCTAGTTCCAACCCAGAGAATAAAATTCATAGGAACATTGATAGATTTCCTGCAAGAAAAAGCCTTCCACCCATCCAGGAGAAAACATTCTAAAACTCTTGCATATCAACTGAAGTAATCAGATCAAACAGCCAGAGGCATTCTAGTCTTTCTGTGAAACATGGCAACAGCAGTTCATAATAATGTCATGCATCTTCTCCAGGAGAAGAATGTTCTCAATCAAACCGACAACTAGGTAGAAATGTCCTGTGAACAAAATGGCAAAAGGTCATGGACCCTCTGCCAGGCGACATTAAAATATGGGAATGGGTATGCAAACATCAAGCTATCCTGCAAACAGCGTACCTTCCAAGAATTTCCAATACATTAGCAGATTGCCTCAACAGGGTCTTTCACCCACACATATAGTCCCTCTAACAATCAGCTGCCAACAGACTTTTCAGTCTATGGGGACTTTCAACAATTAACATCTTTTTGTCAGAGGAAAACAAAAAAGTAGAACAATTTTGCTCCATTATGCTCAGTGAACTCAGATTCACTCAGGACACTTTTCTGTACAACTAGAGTGCAGATCTCATGTATGCATTTCCACTAATTCCAGTGATTGCTATAGCTGCCAGCACTCCTCCATTCCATCTTGGGACAAATCCATCCTTATTAACTGAAGAGAACAGATGTTTGTATCATCTAAACCTTCCCTCCCTCAACCTGGCAGCAAGGATGTTGACATTCGCTGACCACACACTTTTCCTTATCCAATGAGGTTGAGGATATAGTATTGTCTGCCCAGAAGCCATGTACTAGATGAGCTTATGGATTCAAATGGAAAAGATTCTTATCTTGGTGTCTACAGACTTCCTTTGATCCATTCACTTGTGAACCTAAAGACCTATTTAAGTACTTACTTTCTCTGTCTTCCTTGTGTCGCAATACTTAATTAATGAGAGATCATCTTAGTGCCATAGAGGCCTACTACCTTTTTCAAACTGAGCCAATCTCAAGTCATCCATTGGTATCCAACTTCAAGAAAGGTTTGACATACTAAACCTCTAGTTGTCAAACCTCCTGTTCCATGAGACCTGAATGTAGTTCTGGTATAACTAATGAAGCCTCTGTTTGAACCATTAGAAATTACTTTTCTCAAATTTCTCATAAGGAAAGTATTACTGTTAGTCTCAATCATTTCAAGTAAAGAGTCAGCAAACTCCAGGCTTTAGTTCATTATTACCCTTATCTGCAATTTTTTCACAATAGAGTGGTACTCTGCACACACCCAAAGTTTTACAAAAGATGGTGTCAGTTTTTCATATTAATCAAGCCATCATTTTGCCTACTTTCATTCTGAGGACACAAGCACATGAATGTGAAAAAGTTCTTTGTTCTTTCACTGTGAAAGAGTCTTAGTTTACTGTAGGAAAAGAACCCAAGCACATCAACAGTCTTCACAACTATTTGACTCCTATGACCCTAACCGACTGGGCAAACAGTCAAAGAACATTGTCTAGTGGACTAGCTGACTGTAGTATGCATTGCTATGCCCTAGCAGACATTCAGATAAGACTCTATCAAGGCTCATCAACTGAGAGCCATGGTTGGATCAATGGCTCATCTGTATGTAGTACCTATTCAAGAAATCTGCAAAGCTGCAACTTGGACATCAATAAACACTTTCATGTCCTACTACTATCTGGACAATTTATCAAAAACTGATAGTAAATTTGGGCAAGCAGTTTTGTGTAAACTGTTTGTCCAGTTGTCCACTCTCCATGGTGGAGTCCAGATAGCTTATTCAGTAAATACTCTGCTGCAACCCTCAGCTTGGGCTCACCATGTGCCATGACTAATTCAGCCCTGCTTGTCGATGGAGAAACAAAGTTTACTTACCATAAACGGTGTTCTCTGAAGGTAGCAGGATGTATCAGCATCAGCAATGCTAAATACTCACCCACCTCCCAGAAGAGTTGACTACTTACCTAGGCTTAGCTCTAATATTAGGATCACACCAAAAATTACAAAGCCCAAAAAGGTTCTCTCTTAAACTTATCAAAACTTAACAGAGGACACTATACTTTTCTTTATGTACACTGATGTCCGGTATTTTTCATTAGGCTGCACCATATATTGGTAATAGCCTTACTAGTGAGAATACAGTTTTTAATTTTTAATTTATTATTTCATAATTGAATGCAGGTTTTCATATTTCTTATTTGCCATCCATTAGTGATAGCCCTCAATCGAAAATGTTTTAATAATATGCTTATCCTTGTGAAGTTAGCTCTCTCTTACACGGTCACCATCCGTGTATTAGCGTTGTTTTATACTTAGCTATTTTTAATAGGAAGTTATCTTCTCCTGTAAAGTCCATTCTTTATTGTGAGTTTGGAACCGTCAGCCCAACACTGGCAGTGTTTCAACCATCCTGTCTTCATCAGGGACTAAGAGAGATTTTTCTTGACTTGTACCCTTCTGTAATGCCGTGTTGCTATCGGGGCATTAAGAGAGAGCTAACTTCACAAGGATAAGCATATATATGAAGAACTTACTTTCTACTGCTATAACTGTTTTCTTCTTTCTTTTTTTTTTTTTGCAACCTGCTAGTCTACCAGGAGGGAAGTTGAAGCTGCTTACAAAATAAATATTTAAGAACTGATTGACAACAACTACTATTGCTATGAGAATCCTGTTCCACACAACCATGTTTTAGAAAAGTGTGAATGATAGACCAAGTGGCAGTTTTACAAATATCTTGAATAAATGCTTGCCTTATATAAGCAATGTGGATGTAGTCACTCTTAACTGATGTGCTGTTACCCTTTGTGCTTTGGCGTAACAAAATTAAAACACTGTAATAGCCAATTATATATTATTTGCTTTTTATCTGGATAGCTGTATCTGTTGTTTGAGTTTGACTTGGCAAAGTTTAAAATGAACCCCCAGCAATTGAAGAACTTGACATTAGTATGCCATAATGGGTCAGACCAAGGGTCCATCAAACCCAGTATCCTGTCTCCAACAGCAGCCTATTCAAGTCACTAGTACCTGGCAAGTACCCAAATATTAAAAAGATCCCATATTACTAATGCCGGCAACAAGAAGTGGCTATTCCCTGTTGATAAATAACAGTTTATGGACTTCTCTTCCAGGAACTTATACAAACCTTTTTTAAACCTGACAACACTAACTGCCTTAAGCACATCCTCTGCCAACAAATTCCAGAGCTTAAGTGTGCGTTGAGTGAAAAAGAATTTTCTCTGATTAGTTTTAAATGTGTTACTTGCTAACTTCATGGAGTGACCTCTTAGTCCTTTTATTATCCAAAAGAATAAATACCTGTTTCATATATACCTATTCAAGTTCTTTCATGATTTTACAGACCTCTATCATATCCCCCCATAGCCATCTCTTCTCCAAGCTGAACAGCCCTACAACTATATCCTTTTTGAGTTGTGGTGACCAGAACTGCACACAGTATTCAAGGTGCGGTCTCACCATGGAGCGATACAGATGCATTATGACATCCACCATTTTATTCACCATTCCCTTACTAATAACTCCTAACATTCTGTTTGCCTTTTTGACCACCACAGCACACTTAGTTGACGATTTCAATGTAATTTCAACTATTATTTCCAGTTCTGTTTCCTGGGTGTTAACTCCTAAAATGGAACCTAATATTGTGTGAAAACTATTATAAAGAATAAAACCACAGAACATTTAGATAGCATGGTTTAATGGGACACAGCCAGCATGGATTTACCCAAGGGAAGTCTTGCCTCACACATCTCCTACATTTTTTTTTGAAGGGGTGAATAAACATGTGGACAAAGGTGAACCAGTAGATGTAGCAATCTGGATTTTCAGAAGGTGTATTTTCCATATCAGCATCACCTTGCACTTGTCCACATTATATTTTATCTGCCATATGGACACTCAATCTTCCAGTCCCGAAAGGTTCTCCTGCAATTTATCATAATCCACTTTTGATTTAACTACTCTGAAAAATCTTGTCTCATCTGCAAAATTGATCACCACATTTGTTATACCACTTTCCAGATCATTTATAAATATATTAAAAAGCACAAGTCTAAGTACAGACCCCTGAGGCACTCCACTGTTTATCTTTTTCCACTGTAAAAACTGACCATTTAATCCTTCTCTCTGTTTCCTGTCTTTTAACCAGTTTGTAATCCACAAAAGGACATCGCCTCCTATCCCATGACTTTTTAGTTTTCTTAGAAGCCTCTCATGAGGGACTTTGTCAAACACCTTCTGAAAATCCAGATTACTAAATCTACTGGTTCACCTTTGTCCACATGTTTTTTCACCCCTTCAAAAAAATGTAGATGTGTGAGGCAAGACTTCCCTTGGGTAAATCTATGCTGGCTGTGTCCCATTAAACCATGCTATCTAAATGTTCTGTGATTTTATTCTTTATAATAGTTTTCACAATTTGTCCTAGCACTGAAGTCAGGCTCACTGGTCTATATTTTCCTGTATCATCTCTGGAGCCCTTTTAATATATGGGGGTTATATTGGCCACCTTCCAGTCTTTAGGTAGAACAGATCATTTTAAATATAGGTAACAAATTACTTGTAATAGGTCTGAATTTTCATTTTTTAGTTCTTTCATAATCCTGGAATGTATACCAACATCCCTGTTTGTGGAGGCCATATCACTAATCATTCATCCAGGTAAGGAAAAAAACAAATTTCCTGGTGATGAAGATGCACCGCTGCTACCACTATGCATTTTGAAAAGATCCTTAGAGCCACCACGAGTCCAATAGGGAGAACCTTGTATTTATTTTACAAGATTTATGCCTGCTTTATCAAAGATCAAAGCAGTTACAGTAAAAACAACCATAATCAAATCACTTAAAAATTACAATAAAACATTAAAAAAATAAGGAAAAAATGTCCAGTGCATGCTCGACAAGAAGAAACTGAGCACAGCTGCCTAAAATTCAAAAGCTAATCTGAACAGATAAGTCATCAAAACTCACTTAAATTAATCTGAACAAGCCATTAAACACAGGGCTATTGGCAGAGTACTCTAGAGTGCCATACCTGCAACTGAAAAAGCATTCTCTTGAGTCTGAGACAAACGAGTACAGAGGGAACCTGAAGAAATCCAGTTTTGAGATCTTAGTTCATGCGGAGGAGTGTAATAACATAGCTTTGCAGTGATTGATAGGAAGACATTTAGGAGTAGATTTTATAAATATGCGCCCACATGTACTTTTGTTCGCGCACCAGGTGCAAACAAGAGTACGCGGGATTTTAATAGATACGCGTATAGCCGCGCGTATCCATTAAAATCCGGGGTCGGCGCGCGCAAGGCTACCCAAAATCAGCAGCCTGCATGCGCTGAGCCGCGCAGCCTGCCTCCATTCCTTCCACCTCCCCCACCTTCCCCTCCCTTCCCCTATCTAACCACCCCCCAGCCCTATCTAAACTCCCTCACCTCTTGTTGTACAAGTTACTTGTGCCCGAAGCAGGTGTAACTTGCATGCGCCGGTCCAGCCGCCGGTGCGTGATTCCCAGGCCCGGAAGCCATTTTGGAGGCCTCGGCCATGCCCCCGAAACAGCCTGGGCTGGAACCACGCCCACTGCCCCACCCCCAAATGACGCGGCACCATACCACACCCCCGACACGCCCCCCCCAGGAAAGCCCCGTGACTTAAGCGCGTCCCAGGGCTTGTGCGCGCCACCGAGCCTACTCTACATAGGCTTGGCATGCGCAGGGGGTACTTTGGCCAGGTTTTCGGGGGGTACGCGCGTATCTTACGCGCACACCCCTTTGAAAATCTGGCCCTTAATAATTTATGAATGATAGACATAATCTTCTATTGTGCCTACCATTTTATGGGAAGCCAGTATAGTGAGCACAGGACCAGTGAGGTGTGTTCTTGAAGGTTAATATTTGCTAATGGCTTTGCTGAATTCTGCAATATCTGTAGTAACCTAATGGAACTCTCAAGGACACCCACATACAAAGAATTACAATAATCAAGAGGTGCCAATATCAAAGTCTTGACTACTGCATAGAAGTCATTAGCAGGTAATAGGAACTTCAAACAAGAAAGAAGATGTAACTTAAAAACCCCTGCAGTTGCAACCACTTTCATGTGCATTTGGACAGAAAGATCAGGCTCAATCCATAATCCAAGATTCTTTACTTGTGATCTAATAGGTATATTATTTTCATCAGCCTGCAATGTGTGAAGCATGCTGGCAAAGATGACTAGCTCAACAACATCACTTTCATCTTGCCCAAATTTAAAATTAAACTGTTCTGACATTACTACTATTTAATGATAATTAAATGGTAGTGGTATTGGTGGTAAGAGAAATCCACTATGAAACAGATATTTCCAAATGAAGTGATGTATGGGTATGAGCATATGGATCTTTCAAATCCAAAGTACACATCCACTCTCTTGCATGAGTGAAGGGTAGGATGGTCAGGTGAAGAAAGTTCATTTTGAATTTCTCCATAACAGGCTCCTGTACAGACTTTGTAAATCCAGGATTAATCTCCATCTACTTGACGGACATAAGAAAAAAGCGGGAGTAGAACACCTTGCCACTGTCTTTGGGAGAGTCAGGTTTTATAGCCAGCTGGCTGAGAAGTGACTCCACCTTTAAACAGAGCTGGTTCATGTGAGAAAAATCTGTATTGAAGGGCAAACAATTGTGCAATGCTGGAGGGAGGGAGAAATGTAAATGGTAGCCAAACTCCACAATTCTGAAGATCCAACAATCTTTAGTGATCTTCCAACACTCTACCAGGAAAATGTTAATTCTCCCCCTTCATAGGAGTAGACGTCTGTGATTCAAGTTTGATCAAAAATTACACCAGGTTTGCTGTAGTGTCTTTGGCTGAAACCTCTTGCACTGATGTTCACAAGCTGGAAGCTGCTGCTTTTGAAGCACAAGTGGTACATAATGCCACTGAAATTGGCAGAAGGGACATCTTAGGAAGAAGGATCATTTAAAAGTGAAGTCATGATGGCTAGAAGATGATTGTTCAGGACCCATCAAGAGAGACTGGACAGCAGCATGCTGCTCCTTAATTTGGGCAACTGATTCCATGACCTTGTCTCCAAAGTGGTTGTCCCCCAAGCAGGGCACATCAACCAACTTGTCAAGAACATCTTCATGCAACCTGCTGGCTCCAAACCAAGCCATCCAGTGTGCTTTGATGGCTGCTGCAGGAAATCTTGCTGCAGAATAAAATGACTCATACACTGAGCAGAAAAGATGATGATTGCACTTCTCCACGTCCAGAAGAGCCCATTGATTGTCTGCCTCCAGCAAACTATCACAGGCTTCAGCTTATCAATACAATTGAGTATTTCAATGTATAGAATTGGTGGACTGCAATGCAGGCATCAAACATCAAGCTCTTAGAGACCTTCTTTCCAAAATTATCCAATAATCTATGGTCCTTGCCCAATGGACTGGAAAAACTTTGGGTCTTCTTAAACCATTTTAGTGCTGACTACACTACCATTGACTGGTATGGTAGCTGGATTACCCCAAACCTTGGGGTTTTCTGTACCCTATATTTGAGATCTCATTTTCTGGCTACTGTAGGATACCAGTTTTTCCAACATCCTTATTTGTAAATTCCATAGAATTGAGTGAGGAAGAATTACCACAGGCTCAGACTGAGTTTCCAGAATCCAGAGAAGTCCAAAACCTTTATGGACATTAACTCCTAATACCTTACCTATCTTGTCCAAGAATTTGGAGTATAAGATGTCTTCTGGTGTTGAAGAACATTTTTACAGATCAGGTAGGGGGGGGGGGAGGTTGGAGAGAATTCCTATAAACCCTTTGGAACCTGAGAGGTGAAGGAACACTAACCCACAATCCCATTGATGATGAAGGCAATCAGGATGGGATCCTTGGTTGTCTTGGAAGGGAATATTCCCAGAGCATACTCCAGATGTTGGTGTCCAGTGTTCCCTCCTCAGACTGGCTAGATTCCTATACTGAAAGGGATGGTTAGGGGTTGGTTCCCAACACTGGCACTTCCAGAGGGAGCTCCCAAGGCATGGAGACAGACGGGCCTCACTGTTGAGGGAAAAAAATACATTACTTTGGGCAGGAGAGGTTGAAGGATGTCCTCCTTGTCACTAGCTGCCATCAAGGCAAAGAAAGTCTTCACCAGTTCCATTACCTGGTCTATGGGCTGCTCCATCCTCTGCCCAGGAGTTGGTGAACAGACATCCTCTTCTAAGACAAATATTCACTTGTCTTCTTGAGAAGCTCCTAAAGGACTCTGGGAGTGAGCCCATTCCTGGGTCAACTCAACTGGTGAATGCATGGAGACCAGAGGCACTATGGAGCATAGTGGATATGATGTCTCAAAACGAAGTCCTTGCTCAAACAGATGGGATGGAGATGACATCAAGACATAGGGAGGTTAGTGCAGTGACTTCCCTCAAGACCTCTCAATGATCTTTCCCACCTTGAATGCATTATGTGCATCGACAGGGCAAAGGACCAGTGCTCCAAATATGCCAGGGCACAGAGCATCGATGAATCTGAAGCTGACTATGTCAATGCAGCAAACAGCTGCACTGGCTATATTAAGGCCCGATGCATAGTAAGGGACATGGGGACCGAGGCCCAGTGTGATGATGGCACAGAGTGCTTGTGCATCAAAGGTGCCGAGGACTTCTGCATCAATGGTGCCAAGGGCTGACATGCAATGGTGCCAATGATCGATGCATTGATGGTACCAGGGTCTGATGCATCAATGGTGCAAAGACCTGATGCATCAATGGCACAGTGTGCATTGATGGGTCTGACCATGACCTCAGCTTCAGTAGTGCCAACTGTAATGCAGACTCTGATGCATGGCATTTTTTTCATATGTGTCATCTTGCTCAGTAGAGCAAGATGACCTTTATTTGCAGTGCTTCCACAATTTGATTGACCCCTACAGAGTGGCAGATCCAGAAAGTGGCACCACAGGAGGAGCCTTTAGCAAAGAACTCCTGCTCAATTCAGCATGGTAGTAGCCCAAGGATGCTCCACTTTGAGAGAAGAAAAAGTTCTGGCTTTTCACTGACCTGTGAAGTTCTTCCACCTTCCAGGCCCTGTTCCTCTGGGACTTCAGTGAGATATGGCCATAGTCATAGCAGTTAGCTGCATTGTGGTCTGACCCCCAACATTTATAACAAATATGTCCATCAGCGATGGACATTTTCCAGCTACATATGCAGACCTTGAAGCCACTGGATGCAGTCTTCTTGGTGCAGGACATGTCATATTCTTCTTTTTCCTCTTCTTTATTTTCACTTTTTTTTTTAGTAGCACAAAAAAGTGCTGTTGAGGGACTGCTGATGCATCGAAGCAGCTCAAAGTGAGATAAGATCAAAAAAGAACTACCAAACAACTTAGTAGACAGAAGGTGCATGTCCATGCAGAATCTCAGACAAAAAAAGACTAACTGGCTCATGAGGCAGCAAGCATGGTAACTTCCACACCTACTCAGTACATCAAAAACTGTATGAGGTAAAAGAAAAGTGTCTATGTAGAAAATCCAGGTGGTCTGAATAATCAGACTCCTCATAATCTGGCATTATAATTGGAGAAATTTTGTCGGACAATTTCCACTTTGACATAGGTAATGAGTCAGTGGAATGTGAAAAATGACTTCCGGTTTGGCAGTCATGACACCATGATGAAGGCACTAAGATGAAAGACAATAAACGCTGATCATCCCACTGAGGAAGAAAATGGAAACCAGTTTGAAACACAGACCCATGTTGGGAATGGACATTAGGCAACAGCAGAAGTGCTTATAGATTAAGATGCATCTCCTTTTGGGAAAGATATTATAAAGGTAAGTGCTATTACTAAAGAGGAGCATGATGCCTGCACCAAGTTTTCTCTGAGTCATGACAAGTAGCATGAGAGGACGCTGCCTTTTTTGATTTAGGCATGATCCCTCAGCTGGTAATGGTTGCCTCTTTGCTGATTTGGAAGATTCACAAGAACTCAAAATTCTTTGAGTGTGTAACTTCTGGATCTTCTGACTTTGGGAGACATTTAAGCACAGGCAGTGTAGCTAAGAACATCATGGAATGGTTATAAGTATTGAACACAGTGGTCATACTGATCCAATAAACTCATCTCTGCAGAAGAGCAGGAACCACTTTTGAAGCCCAGTTTGCCATCCCCCATCATGAAGAGAGAAGAGGCTAGGTTGAACTCAATCTTGGAGAAACTGAAGCTACAACATGTTTTTTTTTTTATTTTATTTTTTTTGAGACTCAAAGAAAAAAATGAAAAAATACTTTGACAGGAAGAGAAAATAATAAAGAAGAACAAACACAAGAAGAGTTAAACATGTCAACAAGCAGCTTAAAAAAGAGAATAAATATGCATCCTTGTGCTCAAGTGGAATAAAAAAAAAATTGAGAAGACTCTCATGGCAGTGACTATGCATAAACATGGACAGATGTTCAAAAAAGCCTCAGTTTTTCTGAGCTCTGAGAGCTTTTCTGCCTCAGCACCATTGGATGATGTTGCCCACTTGTGTGGCTTATTATTGACCTGCTTGTCCATGGAGAAAGTTATTTTCTCACCAATTCCTAAGGGCCAGATTCATTAAGGCTTTTGTCCCATTTTGTGTCTATGGGAAAAACCCTTAGTGAATCAGGTACCAATATAACTGAGTTTGAAGCCAGTGTTGTCTTGGGATTTAGCTCTTTAGAGAAAAACATATAAATGGTGATGTGATTCATTATCTTGCCAATGGATTTTAAATATCTTTGATAGTAAGTTTTGCACTCCAATGCAGGGTAATTTAGCCCTCAGGCTAGTCAGAATTGCATTACATTTTATAAATAAGCCCATATATTTTAGAAAGCTTACAATGAAAAAAAATCTCTATTTTCCAATCAGACAACCTGATTGGTTAAATGACTATTTCAACTAACTTTGAAAGTGAAAGCAAAGTTGATTACCTGTAATAGATGCTTTGCATGGAAATTATGACAAACCAATCATACAATTGAGTGATATCATCCAATGCCACTAACACAGAATATGCTCTCCTTGAACTCAGAAAAAAAAAACAAGTCTTTCTGGGCAAGCACAGGAATTCTTGCGCAGCTGCCACCACACAAGCCTCCTCAATATCTTCCCTATCTAAACTTCAACTCCAGAGGAGGAGGGTGGGATTGTGTGGCTGGCTTGTCCTACTTTTCTTAGAGAACACATTACAGGTAAGCAGTGTTGCTTTCTTCATGAACAAGCAGGACAAACACAGTTACGTAAATGGGGACTTCATAGCTGTGGATTGCAATATGGAATGTGATAAGCAATTTTGTTTGTTTGCATTGCAATCCAAAGAAGAGAAATGAGGAGGAGTTCACACTCTTAGTTAAACAAGTTTCTAAGAACTGTTTGACCAAAACTACTGTCGCTACAAGAATTTTCTTCAAGGTAGTAGTACTTGAAAAATAATTTATAGATGACCAAGTAGCTCATTTGCATATAGTTTGTATTGATGCAGATTGAAGTTGATGTGGCCTTTACTGAAGAGCTTTCACTTTAGAGGTGAGTTGTTTTACAGATTTTGCATAGCAAAACGAAATACAATCTGAAAGCTGTAATTACAAGATTTGTTTCTTTACTGGCAAACCTGGTTTAGCTAGATTATTAGAGAAAAAGTTGTGAATATTTTCCAAAAGGCTTAGTTCTTTCTAAATAAATAAAAAATGTTCTCTTAGAGTCAAGCATGTGAAGAGCTTGTTCATCTTTGGTGGAATGTGGTTTTGGAAAAAATGTTAGTAATACAAAATATTCCTAATGAGAAATCTAGGGGTTCAACCAGAATCCAATCTTTTCTTAAAGGAGCAAATCAAGACAGTGGCCACCAGTGTGTTTAGTAAATTATGCACATTTAAACCTTTTTTGTCTGATGCTGACTTATGTACCATCTTGCAATCACTAGCTATTTCTAAGTTAGATTATTGCAACTCCCTTTATGTGGGACTTCCAACATATGTTCATCACTGGCCCAACATTGTGGAATAACCTACCTAATGTAATTCACTCAATCCAGTTATTCCACTTTTAGAAAGCAGTTAAAAGCATTTTATTTCAGACCGGCATTTAACACGAGTACTCCTTAAATTTTTATGATGTTTTGTTATTTTAATGTTTTCTACTTTTTCCTTAAGTTCCTATTTTATTATGAGTTTTTTTCTGTCATTTTTATATTTGTATGTATGTTTCACTTATTACTTTTTTATGTTTTATTATAACCCACCAAAAACATGGTACTGTACAGGATACAAATGTGTTAACAAAATAAATGGAATTTATTTAATAAAATTCAGGATGAAATCTTAAGACAACTCCCTTCTTAAACATTTGAATTTATGGGTGTTGAACTACTAATGCTTGAAGTTCACTCATTCTGTGTGCTGTTTCTAGGAAAAAATGTTGTCGTCCCCCCTATGGCCTTCTCACCTCCCCAAGATTTACTATTCTAGCTCTGGTAGTCTAGTTCCAGCAATGGCCATCTTTCAAAATGGTGCTGCCCGGCCCGGCCTGACCCAGTGCCATTGGTCGGCCCCTGTGACATAGTGAGGGCAAAGGCTATCAGCACCATTTTGAATACTGGCAGCCGATGGCCCGAGTGCAGGAGGTCGCTCCCGGACCCCCGCTGGACCACCAGGGACTTTTGGCAAGTATTGCAGGGGTCAGGAGGGTCCCCCAAGACTTGCCAAAATTCCTGGTGGTCCAGCGGAGGTCCGGGAGTGATCTCCTGCACTCGGGCCATTGGCTGCCAGTAATCAAAATGGTGCCGATAGCCTTTGACCTTACTATGTCACAGGGGCTACCGGTGCCATTGGTCGGCCCCTGTCACATGGTAGGAGCAATGGATGGCTGGCGCCATCTTGTCAGGAGGGTGGGGGATTTGTTTAAATTCGCTCCTTTAGAAGGCCAAATAATTCGGTGAAGATTAGTTGTATTCATGGGGAATCACGATACGTTTTGCTTCCCCACGAATACAATGAATATGGCCCTATACATTAGAGATGTGAATCGGAACCAGAATCTGATCGGTTCCAGTTCCGATCCAAATCTTAAAATTTTTATCACCCAGCCCGATTTGAGTTCTGATTATCGGCTGTGCCCGATCCGATAATAAAAAAACCCTCCCCCCCCCCCTCCCGAACCCCCAAAAAAGGTTTTAAAATTACCTGGTGGTCCAGCGGGAGCACGGGGAGTGCTCTCCCGCTCTCAGGCCATCGGCTGCATTAATAAAAATGGCGCCGATGGCCCTTTGCTCTTACCATGTGACAAGGCAAAGGTAGTGCCGGCGCCATTTTGAATATTGGCAATATGGCCTGAGTGCAGGAGATCGCTCCCGGACCCCCGCTGGACCCCCAGGACCTTTTGGCCAGCTTGGGGGGGGCCTCCTGACCCCCACAAGACTTGCCAAAAGTCCAGCGGGGGTCCGGGAGCAACCTCCTGCACTCGGGCCATATTGCCAGTATTCAAAATGGCGCCGGCGCTACCTTTGCCCTCACTATGTCATAGGGGGCCGACCATCAACATAAACTACCTACTGCTACCTTATTGACTGACTAAAAATACAAACAGTCTAACTTGTTTATTCACTGCCTACCTACTGCTACCTTATTGACTATTTAAAAATACAGTCTAACTTGTTTATTCACAGCCTGACTATTAAAGGCACAAACACACTAAATAATATTCCCAAATACTTAACTTTGCCCCAATACTTTTAAAAAAGACAATGTCCCAAGTAAAAACTTACTGATTCCTTTCAGCCACCAGCAAGGTGATCCTCTCCTTAAAGAACTGCTTGTTAAAACTCCCCCCAAGGATTTCTTGGAATAGTAGATAGGGGACTAATTTGTGATACTTGTGAATTAACAAATAACTTCTTTGTTATATGATGTTCAGATCTACATATTGTATAATGTTTACTTTTTGTAAATATTGAAAAAGTTGAATAAAAAGTAAATTGCAAATGAACTCTGACAGAGATAGATTTCAGTCCTGAGTTAATAAGACTGAGAAGATACTGTAGGAAAATGGACGTTGAATAATTAAAATTATTTGCTCCATGACTTCAAGTAGAACAGGTTCTCTGCTTGGTGTAGAAGTTATATGGGCAATCCGCTAGATATTGCTGCCAATATAACTTCCTTTATTTCTGTAGGAAAAGACATCAAGTCAATTAACTTGCTCTCAACATCCATGCAGGTTTGGGTGAAAAAATAAACCATAGTTCTGTGTTAACAACATTAGAAAGAATTATGGTCATATAAGACGAACAACGGCTAATCTTTGGAGCCATAGTTGACGTGCCCAGAAGGGTGCAACAAGTATTACTGTGCCTTTGTCCTTTCTTAACTTGAAGAATTCTTTGGATATTAAAGAAAGAGAAGGAAATGTATATAGAATGTATATGTCCAAGGAATGGCAAAGGCATCCAGTGTTAGAGCATCAGCTGCTGGTTTTTGAACAATAAAGCAGAAGCTTGTGGTTTGACAGAACTGCAAAAAAGATCAATTTGTGGTGTTCCCAAGTGTTGAAAAGTTAGGGCTGGATTTTAAAAGGGCTACGCGCATAAGGTATGCACGTAACCCTTTTAAAATCCCCCTGTGCACGCCGAGCCTATATTGCATAGGCTTCCGGCGCGCGCAAAGCCCCGGGACGCACGTAAGTCCCAGGGCTATCTTGGGGTGGGCGTGTCAGGAGGTGTGATGCGGACGGCGCGTCATTGGGGGGCATGTCAGGGGGCGTGACGCGGTCGGCGCATCATCCGGGAGGCGGTGCCGCGGGCGAGGTTTCAGCCAGGGGGAGTTCTGGGGGCATGGCCACAGCCTCTGGACCAGCCCCCAGACCGGAACACGGCGCATGGCAGCCGGCCCGGCACGCGCAAAGTTACGCCTGCTTCGAGCAGGCTTAACTTCTGTGACAGAGGTGGGGGGGGGTTTAGATAGGGCCGGGGGGGTGGGGGGTGGTGGAAGGAAAGTTCCCTCCGAGGCTGCTCCGATTTCGGAGCGGCCTCGGAGGGAATGGGCAGCGCGTGCAGGGCTTGGCGCACGCAAGTTGCACAAATGTGCACCCCCTTGCGCGCGCCGACCCCGGATTTTATAAGATACGCGCGGCTACATGCGTATCTTATAAAATCCGGCGAACAAAAGTAGGCGTGTGCGTAAAATTATAAAATCTACCCCATAGTGAACTTTGCTGTGATGAAGTAACCATTTGTGAGGCAGAAGTCGACGACTGAGCAGGTCTGCTAAAGCCATGAGTTTTCCTGGAAGGTAAATATTATCTATCTTAAAATTACCCAATTCTATATTTTGCTTGCTTCTCTGCAAAAAGCTGCACACTCCATGCCTCATGTTTCTTTATGTAGTACACAGCAATTTGATTGTCTGTATTTGAACTGCTGTTCCTTTTAGCCACTTCTGAGAACGAGTACTTTGAAAATAACTGTTAGTTGTAAGAGATTTATGAGACAATGCATGTCTTGGCATGTCCAAGTTACTTGACAACACATGGCACTGAGATGCACACCCCAGCCTTGTTTGGATGCTGAACTTGGAGAGGATGAAAGTTTTGAACACATAATAAATTGATAGGCTGAGTTCACCATAAGAATCTAAGAATATAAGATATGTCATACTGGGTCAGACCAAGGGTCCATTAAGTCCAGTATCCTGTTTCCAACAGTTGCCAATCCAAGTCACAAATATCTGGCAAGTACTCAAACATTAAATAAATCTCAAGGTACTATAGATTATTTATTAATAGCAGTTTATGGATTTTTCTGCTAGGAACTTATTCAAACCTTTTTTAAACCCAGTTACACTAACTGTTATAACCACATCCTCTGACAATGAATTCCAGAGCTTAACTATGCACTGAGTGAAAAGGATTTTTCTTTGATTCGTTTTAAATGAGCTACTTGCTAACTTCATGGAGTGGCCCCTAGTACTTCTATTATCTAAGAGAGTAAATAACCGATTTACATTAACTTGTTCAAGTCCTTTCATGATTTTGTAGACCTCTATCATATCCCCATTCGGTTGGCTCTTCTCCAAACTAAACAGCCCTAACTTCCTTAGCCTTTCCTCATAGGGAAGCCATTCCATGCCACTTATCAATTTGGTTACCCTTCTCTGCACTTTCTCCAGTGCAACCATATCTTTTTTGAGATGCAGAATTGCACAGAGTATTCAATATATGGTCTCACCCTGGAGCAATAGAGAGGCATTATAACATCTTATTTGCCATTCCCTTCTTTATAATTCCTAAAATTCTGTTTGTTTTTTTAATCGCCACAGCACACTGAGCCGAAAATTTCAATGTATTATCCACTATGATCTCTTTCCTGGGTGGTAACTCCTAAGATAGAACTTAACATTGTGTAACTACAGCAAGGGTTATTTTTCCCTATATGTATCACTTTGCACTTGTCCACGTTAAATTTCATCTGCCATTTGGAAGCCTAAGCTTCCATTCTTGCAAGATCGTCCTGCAATTTATCACAATCTGCTTGAGATTTAACTACTCTGCATAATTTTGTGACATCCGCAAATTTAATCACCTCACTTGCCATACCCCTTTCCAGATCATTTATAAATATATTAAAAAGCACTGGTCCAAGTACAGATTCCTGAGGCACTCCACTGTTTACCATTTTCCACTGTGAAAGCAGTGGAATGAATAAGAGGTGTGGAAAATTTCATCTTTAAAAAGGCATTGGTTGAAATGTTGTATCCAAAAAAGTCTCAAGTGCCTTTGTGCCTGTCTCGTGTATAGACGAGCAAACAACATACATAGTAGCTGCCATATGGCCTAACTTCCTCATCAAAGTCCTGGCTGTCACTGATGAGCATTCTTTTTAACAGAAGGAAAACCTTGCTTTCTTTGGTATTCAGCTGATCTCCTATGAACCCTAGCTGGCATGATGGATTTAAATCTGACATTTTGTAGTTAACAAGGAAGGCCAGCAAAAGCAAATTGTTCAGCGTGTACGTTATCACTTGTTCTGCTCACCTTGGGGACCAACTGGATTTTATTCATTCATCAAGATATGGAAAAAACAAAGACATTGTTCTACCTCACATAAGCAACTACTACTGCTAGACATTTTGTGAAAACTCTGGGAACTACTGACAGGCCCAATAGCAGGGCTTGATACTGTTAGCTTTCTTCGCTTATCACAAAACATTTCTTGTGATTCCTGTGAATGAATATGTACATGTAGGCATCTTTCAGATCCAGTGTTATCAGCCAATTCCCAGTATCTAAAATAGGAAGAATGGTTCCAAGGGAATTCAACTTGATCTTTTCTTTTCAGATATCTGTTTAAACATTATCATAGATTTAGAATGGGGCAAAGTTCTCCTGAATTCTTTGGTATAAGGAAATACCTAGAGTAGACTCCTTCCTATCTCATTGATAAAGGGACCTGGTTCTATTGCTAGTAATTTCGGCAAACAGCTCAGTTCCTCTATTATAATGCTCAGTTGTTGTGAAGGCTTTAGATGATAATATGAAGGACTGGCTGGTGGCAGATGCAGAAAATGTAATTCTTTCAGAACCTAGCATGTGTCTGAAGTGATGTATACTCACTGAGGGTTTCAGTGCAAGAGTCTTCCCCCCATTGGAAGACTATGGGCTGAAGAAACCATAGTCAGGTCATGACTTTTGTGTAGCTTGATGGAAGGATCTTTGCTGAGACTTAACCCTAGGGCAAGGTCTAGACTTCTGTTGCTGTTGAGCTTGCTGCTGTATTTTGACCAATGACAATAATACTGATAAGTCTGATACCTCCCTCAATAGTAGTAATACAATCATCTGAAGGGTTGATGTTCATATTTTCTCTGCAAAGTCTGCTCTGTGGTAGCCGATATCAGGGATTATATTATGGAGCAGTAATCCTTGATCTAATCTACTGCCTCTTTAACTTTGTCACCACAAAGATTTTCTCCTCTGCATGGCGCATTGGCCAATTTATCATGTACATCTTCCTTCTGACCTGACATTTTAAGTCATGCTAATCTATCACTATAGCTGAAGATCTTGAAGATGTATCGAAAGCATCATGAATTGTTTTTATCAAATGTTTTGTGCATTCATCTGCATCATTAATATCAAGTGTAAATTTGTGTTGGACATCTGGTGCTAAAGATCTAATGGTGCCCTTTATCTTTTGGAAAGTGTTGAACAGAAATTGAACAATCTGGAACTGATCAGCTGAAATTCTGGACTGCAACATTGCTGATTGGAATACTTTGTTTCCTGTTGTCTATTAGCTTAGCATCTTTGCCAGACAGAACAGTGGAGAAAGATTTATTTATTTTTTTAGCCTTCTTCAATGCTACTTCCATAAGCTACAGAATCATAAGGAAGTAGGATTTTTTTAATGACCTGAACATTCCTGGACTTTATATTTATATCCTATATCTATTTTTTTATCTATTGATAGTGTATTAAGTGGTTCTTGTAAGATCTCTAATTCTAATTTTTGAAGTTTCATATGGACAGGAACTGCCACAGATTGCTTAGGCAGTTATATAAACTTAAGAACTCCAAGAAAATCTTCATTGATGGATTTGTCTTCCTCTATCTGGAATGGTATAGAAGCAGCCACTTTTTTGGATAAAAGCTGGATACAACATGTCATCTGGTGTTATTCTTATTGACATTGGAGAAGGATTTGATGGCAGGTCTAGAGAACTTGTAATTGACTGAAATGATTCATATGAGGAAAGCAAGTCCTCTGAATCTGAAATTAGTACAGAAGGGTCTTTAGATGATGACTCCTCTCAAGGACAGTTTATGGGCGTGCTGCCAGGTACATGGAAATTTTGTATCCTGCACACACATACACATGTATGTTATAAAATAGCCCTAGTGTTTATGTATGCCCTAATTTTAAGCTTGTGCACACTCAGCAGTGTAAGTCGGCTTTGGGATGCACAAGTGAGGGAATTTTATAACAGACACACATCCAGCCCATGACCAGTTTCACAAGTTCATTAAAATGTTGGTCTAATCTAGAGTTAGATCCTCCATGATCCCCTGGTTCTTTAGCCTGCAGTCCCCCCAGTTAACCCACACCCTTCAAACATTTCATAGATGCCTGGAAATAGTTTTACAAATCTTACACCTCCTCCATAGCCAAAGTAAATTTGTGCTGAAATATACCTGGACGCATGCCCAGGTGCATACATATTTTCATGTATCTCTCTTCCCCACCCTGGAATGCCCATTCCCCGCCCACATTCCAACCTATTTTTCCCAATGCGAGATATTGGCACTTGTGCGCACATGTACGGCTTATAAAATCTAGTGCATATGTACATGTGTTAGATGCACTCACATCTCCCAATTTTGGCACACCCCCTGCTTTAAAAATTCACTTTTAAGAGATGATGTACTACAATCAACTTCATTCTTAGTAATCAAAGGCCCTTTGTTAGGTGGAAGTAATAACTGTGAGGTCCATATTCAGCGGTTGTGAAGCTTGGCAAGTTAGCCAGATACACTTATCCAGTTAACTTAGCTGGGATATTCAGTATCATGGCAGTGTCACTGAATATATTTAGCTATCTTAAAATTAGCCAGATAAGTTTATTCAGCTAACTTTAGGACAGGTCAGCATCACAACCAGAGTTAGCTGGATAAGTTATCCAGATAAATTCTGTTCCTCCCCGGAATGCCCCAAATTATCTGGCTAGAATTAAGCAGGATAAGTGGCTAAAAATGCCAGTTTTGCCATTTAGAAGGATAGCTTTTAAGTTATCCTTCTAAATGGCCTTTGAATATGGACTTTGTGTTTAAAGCTCAGTTTAAATTTCTCTAACACTGGCTGCAGAAGTTTCGAAGGTGGATTAGCCAGAAAATGTTTCATGTAACTATAGACTAAGTCTAACCACATTTTTTGATTGAAGTAATGACATTCAGTTGAGTCCTGTAGATGTATTCTCAAAGATGTGACCGATACAGGAACTAATATCAGTGAGGAAGACATCATAAAGTTTTCTGTTGAAAATCAACATCGGCGCGGACAGATGCACATCCACATACCATGACTCTAGGCACTGAAAATCCCGGCATGAAAATCTTCAACACTTCAATTAGTTTCATCAGCAAAATGTTCGGCACAAAATGCTTTCCAGATTTTGCTGCCATAACATTGGCACTAGAAGAAAATGGTGCTGAAGCTGTCTGCACTGTTGGGCTACCAGCAGGATGTCTTTTTAACGATGGCGACACTGACAGAACTTCTCTTCAAGATCTTAAGTTCTACATGGGAACCAGACCACTCTCAAATTCAGCATTTGGAAGAATCTAACTTACTTATCTTAGGCACTAGCCTATCCAAGGATTTCCTTTCTTTGTCCAAGAGAAAAGAAAATTGGTATTTCACCTTAAGCTCTGTGTGAGAACACATGTGGAGACATTTGACTGCAAGAAGAACAGCTGGCCATGCCATGTGTGGATCCAAGACATCTGATGCAAATATTATGAAGGTCCAGGCTGCACATTTTATGCCTGCAATTAAAGCATAATTTAAATGGATTTTTTACCTGACTTTGAACTTGTTTTCAGATATTCCAAATGAGAAGAAAAATCAAAAAATTCTAACTATTTTTCCTTTTTTCCTTTTTTTTTTTTTTTTAGAGTTTCAAAAGAAAACTGAAAAATGTCAAATACTGAAAAAATTAATACATTAAAATAAATGCTATTGAAAAAAACATTAAAAGAACAACTGCAGCAGGTGAGGAAAGAGTAAAGAAGCATGTCTCGTTTTGGCAGAATAAGAGACTGAGAAGGTTTGCGTGGCAGCAGCTGAGCAGGAACTCCTGCAGATGCTCAGAAAGACTTTTCTGGTCTTTCTGAGCTAGAAGAGAACGTCTTAAGTGTCTGTGCTGTTGAATGATGTCATCCACTTCTGTGGCTGCATTTGCCCTGCTTATCCACATCGAATATTCTCTACAGCTAGTGAAACATCTTTACAGCTAGACGACATGGAGTCATGTTCTATTCCAAAAGCCATATGAATACATATGAATAAATAAATGGTGTAACATGTTAGAGACCTGACTGAAACCATACTTATCAATATTAAGGAAATGTAAACATCTCCACACCAAAATGTAAAGCATTGCATTTTTTGTTTTGTGAAATAATTGTGAAATAAAAATAACATCCATAACAGCCATATTTTACATTATCTGTTTATTTTGTATGACTTTTTTCCAAAAGTTTACCACTTTTCATTAAAATATTTATCATTAAATCCCATAGCAAAGAATTGTCATGAAAAGGTGAAGAGAAAAGAATACATGCAAATTTTTTTTGCTAAAGGAAAAAAGTAATTTCAATACATCTTTAATTGGTAAACTAAAATTAGCTAAACCACAAGTACACAAGCTGATACTGTCTCTTTAAAGGTAATGCTGCTATGAAAGGCTCTTGGCAGCAAAAACAATCACCACAGTTTTTACATAGTGCATCCCAGTGCAAGTTCCTTAATAAATCTCAGTGAACTGATTGTCAGTAGCATAATCTTAAACAAGTGAACTGGAGTACTAGCAGGTCTATTTCTTAGCATTAGGATTACTGCTAGCAGTTTTATCCTACTGAGCCTAAGGGAGGTACACTGTATTGTATTTGAAATCCTGGCCAGGAAAGTGCAGGAGGTTAAACGGGTGTCTTGCTCTGTAATCAAATATCACAGGCACTACTTATCTATTCAATGCGCTAACGTAGAAAATCAATTAGGATACAAAATAGCTATATTTTGAAATTTCACTTAGCAATTAAAGAGAGAGAGAAAAATTACTATTCTATATAATTTATAAGACAAGCATAATCTAGTGGCTATTCCATTCTATCTAAACAAAATAATTCTCTCGCTTACAAAACCATGGATTACAATTTGCAAGATTCACTTTTTCCCCCTTACACTAGATGTCATTACTTATAAAAAAAAAGATGGAAAACTTTCAAAGGAATCCAATGTACACAGCAATGTAAATAAATAGGATTCAATCTGATAAAGAATATAAAAGCAGTAGAATCAGCCATACAAAAAAATGTTAACTGAATTCCAAGAACTGAACTCAAATTAAAACTGAAATATTTCTGAAATGCTGCTCATAAAAGAACATCCTAAATTATGTATTAGTTTTAAATAGCATTTTCTTCAGCTGTGCATCATCTTTTGTTCAGTTAGTTAATATCCCAGGAGTACTGAGAAAAGGCAGCAGCTCCTGCTGTTCTTTGTTCCCAGCAGGGAGAAGTCCCTTTTGGTGGTCCTGAGGTTAATATCCTACCCCCCCCCCCCCTTCCCATACCTGTCATTTTGAATAGACTTCACAGTCCCTGCACACAGACAAACAGGCTGACCTGGCCAGCCAATCTGACCCTTGGGCAGGAAGAAGATCACATCTGGTTATTAATATTGGGCATTATAAAATGTAATCTTCCAGGCAACAGAGAAGTGGGCTAGCAATTATACAGTATGCATCATATATCAATCAGCGGGCAAAGCGGTCTGCGATCCTATCTCTCTGTGGTAAAGCCTTCTGCTCTTCAACATGAGTTTTAAAATAAAAGATCTATTCATATCTATGAGGACTGATGAACAGAAGCTAAGCTAAAAACATGTGGTGTTTATGCTAACCATCCTTAAGCATACAATGATTCTGTTCACTTCCTTCTTTCCAAAACATTACATAACATAATATGAACTGTTTTTAGATGAGAATGTGGCCTGTTTTAGATGAGAATTCATACAAGAGAAATGGGGAAAAAAGCATCCTTTCTTAGCGCAAGAAAATATTTTGTAAATGAGATGAAAGGTTTAAAATGTAATTTTAGTAATCACTTTCCCTACAATGAGCCAAAGTTTGAAACCTACTTGTGATACAGCATATGTGCACATATGTGGATGCAATGAAATTTATCCTAGTGTTTTACAAACTGTGTGGCAGAAGCTGCATAGTTTATAAAATCCTGTGTACTTCTGCTCTGAAAGTACACATGTATATTTCAGTATGCACAAATATTTCTAATCAAGAAAACCATTACTGCCTCTATTTAATAAACATACATGCATTTATTTTGGGTGTGAAAAAACATATTATGTATGCATAATAACCCTGTTTTATACACAGAAACAAGTATTTTATACATTTTGTGCACCTACCATTTTGAAAAAACTTGCACATGTACTTGAAATTACCAGTTCACCCAGCCCATCTCCAATTCACCCAGACCCTCTAGCACTTCATCCTGAGCCATCACCAGTTCACCCAGATATCCCACCCAAAAATTACAGGCATCAGATTTCACTTGTGCCAGTCAATTAGCAGATGTAAAACTGTATGAATAAGTTTGGTAATATATATGTATCCCATACAAAATAGCAACTACTGTGCATACTTCTGAACCCAGCCCCAGAACGCTTCTAGCCTATCCACATTTACAACTGCTAATTTATGTTGGTAGTTTTTTGGGAGTGTGTGCATAAGTGCAAACTCTTCCTCACCTTACCCCTTGGAATGTGTCTACTCTCAGTGAGGAAAAATGCATACATAGGGGCCTATGCAATACTTTGGCGCAGAAAGAGGGCGCTGAACAGTCAGTGCCCACTTTCTTAACGTGCCCCCAGGCGCCCCCCCGGGGACACCATGCAATATTTAAATTAAGGGGTCACGTTATCAAGGAAGCACTAGGGTTACTTGCGCGCCTCTAGTGCCTCCTTGCTAAGGAGAGCCCGAGTGCGTCAGCCCGCCGCCAGTTAGGAAAACCAACGCCGAGTTTTTCATTGTCAGTTTTCCTAAACACCACACAGCCAGGCGGTTCAGGAAATGGACGCTACTCAATTGAGCATCCGTTTCCTGCACCCGACTGTTGGCATTTTTTAAACTTTTTTTTTGGTTTAAAATTTATTTACTTTTTCCTCCTACTTAATATCGCGATATTAAGTAGGAAACAGTACAGAAAAGCAGTTAGTTAGCGCCTATACAACCCGCGTCCAACTGTGGGTTATACAGTGCGCTCGGCTGAGCCCACTGTATTGCATCAGCCCCTCAGTGACTATACACACATAGGGAGTACTTTTTAAAAGGATTTATGTGCTTAAAACTGGGTTAACTGTGATTTAGCAAAATTGCTTACCTTGTAATAGGTGTTATCTCAGGACAGCAGGATGTAGTCCTCACATATGGGTGACATCATCACATGGAGCCCTGATACGGAAAACTTCTGTCAAAGTTTCTAGAAACTTTTGATTGGCACAGTGAAGCTACTGAGCATACCCAGCATGCCATGATCTTCTCAGCCACAGGGGTCTCCCTTCAGTCTCATTTGTAGCAGTAAGCAGGAGTGAAAATATAAAATAATAAAACATATCGGACCCAACTCTGCGGGGTGGCGGGTGGGTTTCGTGAGGACTACATCCTGCTGTCCTGGGATAACACCTATTACAAGGTAAGCAATTTTGCTTTATCCCAGGACAAGCAGGATGAGTCATTCTTGTATTGGAGCAACAGCGTACAACTTGTGCAACGGCACAACTGGTGTACTGTTGGAAAAAATGAGGCAGCCTGAAATCACAGTAGGATGGATGTAGAAGGAGTTCGTACTATAGCAGAAATAAGTTCTTTAAGACAGCTTGTCCAAAGGCTGAATCTTGTCATCCCTCCTTGTCCAAACAGTAATGTACTGCAAAGGTGTGAAGTGAACTCCAAGTTGCAGCTTTGCAGATTTCAGCAATAGGCACAGAATGGTAGTGTGCAACTGATGTAGACATAGCTCTTACTGAGTGCACTTTTATTCACCCCTGGAGAGGAATGTTTGCTTTTTTTTTTTTTTTTTTTAGCAGAATTTGATACAGTCTGCCAGCCAGTTAGAGAGAGTTTGTTTTCCCACAGCAACTCCTGGTTTATTTTTGTCAAAAGAAACAAAGAGTTTGGAGGATTTTCTATGGACTGCCGTGCGGATTAGGTAGAAAGCTAGTGCACGTTTACAATCTAAAGTGTGTAAAACTCTCTTGCCCTGGTGAGAGTGTGGTCTTGGAAAGAAAGTAGGCAAGACTATGGATTGATTGAGGTGAAAATCCATTACCACTTTTGGTAGGAATTTGGGGTGAGTGTGAAGGACTACTCGGTCTTGCAGGAACCTTGTGTAGGGTGAGTATGTGACAAGAGCTTGTAACTCACTGACCCTCCTAGCAGATGTAATGGCTACCAGGAAAAATACTTTCCATGTAAGAAATGTTTCATCGCAGGAGTGCAGAGGCTCAAACGGAGATCACATGAGTCTTGTTAGCAGTAAATTAAGATCCCATTCAGTAACTGGTGATCAAATGGGAGGCTTAAGGTGGAGTAAGCCTCTCATAAACCGAGTCACTAGGGGTTGCACTGTTATTGGCGCATCCCCTATTCCCTTGTGGTATGCTGCTATGGCACTGAGGTGTACCCTTACCGAAGATGTTTGTAGACCAGAATCCGAAAGGTAGCACAAGTAATCCAATAAAGAAGGAGTGGGGCAAGAGAAAGGGTCGAAACCTTTTGTGTGCACCACTTGGTAAATCTGGTCCACTTAGAGTGGTAAGATTTACATGTGGAAGGCTTTCGTGAAGCTACGAGAACTTTAGAGACTTGAGTTGAAAGATTACGTGGTTGCAGAATTAAGCTTTCAACATCCAAGCTGTCAGGGCAAGAGATGGCAGGTTGGGATGGCGCAATTTGCCCTGATTCTGAGTTATGAGAGTGGGCGCTGTGTTCAGGCGAATTGGTTCTCTGATCGAGAGATCGAGGAGTATGGGAAACCATACTTGTCAAGGCCAGTAAGGGGCAATGAGGATCATTGACCCTCTGTCTTGTTGTAGCTTCATGAGAGTTTTGGATATGAGCGGAATCGGAGGATACACATATAGAATTCCTGTGTGCCAGGGGCGAGTAAAAGTGTCCCTGGGGAACTGTCGTCGACGTCCATGGAGGGAGCAGTACCTTTCTACTATGTGGTTCAGTTTGGACGCAAAGAGGTCTATGGTTGGGTGACCCCAGCATTGTAAAATTTTGCTTGCTACACCGGAATCCAGAGACCATTCGTGGGGATGGAATTGTCAACTGAGATCATCTGCTAAGACATTTTGTATGCCTGCCAGATAAGTTGCTCGGAGATGTATGGAGTGTTGGAGAGCCCAGGCCCAAATCTGCACTGCTTCTTGACAGAGTAGATAAGAGCTTGTGCCTCCCTGTTTGTTTATGTACCACATGGCTACTGTGTTGTCCATTTGTATCAGCACAGTCTTGTTGGAGAGGCAGTCTTTGAAGGCATAAAGGGCATAACGCATTGCTCGAAGTTCCAAGAAGTTTATCTGACACTTCATTAGAGCATAGTCCATGTCCCTTATGTTTGAAGGGTTGTTGATGTGTGCTCCCCATCCCAAATTGGAGGCATCTGTCATTAAGATGACTTGTGGAATTGATTGCTGAAAAGGGAGACCTGCTTTTAAGGCCACTTGATTCATCCACCAATGGAGCGAAAGGTGTAATTGGTGGGTGATTTGAACTGTGTACAACAGTGGTTGGAAAGCTTGGAACCATTGAGATTTCAACGTCCATTGAGCCCTTCTCATGGCTAACTTCGCCATAGGGGTAACATGCACTGTAGGGGCCACGTGTCCTAGAAGTATTAGTAGTTGATGGGCAGAGGCGAACTGGCAGTGGATAATTTTTATTTATTTAAAATATTTATATACCATTTTACCAACACAAGGTTGACCAAAGTGGTTTACAATAATAAAAATCTGATATAAGATAATATTAAATAAACAAAAAACATAGGTAGAAAAAAAATACAATCGGTTCATGATCAATATAAAATAACAAGTAAAAATATATCATAAAATAGATAAAATACTATAAATTACCACCATTATTTTAAACAAAACTAGAACAGATAGAAAACAAGATATGCAATCCTGACAGTCAAAATGGTAAAGATGCTCCTTACAATACAACAGAAACACTCAAAAAATAAATTGAATTCATAATTATTGTGAGAGGTCATTATTTCCAAATGCTTCCATAAAGTAATATATTTTTAACGCCTTCTTAAAGTCATTCCTGCTTGATATTTGCCTTAAGAAATTGGGTAATGAGTTCCACAAAATAGGGCCAGCCACCGAGAAGGCTCTTTGTCTGGTGTTATTTAGGGCAGCCATTCTAACTGATGTTATTTCTAATAAATTTTTTTGCGGAAGATCTGAGATCTCTAGTAGGCTTATATACTCGTAACATCGAGCATAACTCTATAGAATCTGCATTATTTAGTAAAGAATGTATAAGCATGGCTATTTTATACCGAATTCTATATTTGACTGGCAACCAATGTAGTTTTTGTAGAATAGGAGATATATGATGTTTCAAAGCAGAAACCATAAGGAGCCTTGCAGATGAGTTCTGAATCAACTGCAGAGGTCTAATAACAGTTTCTGGAAGACCCAAGTATAGCCCATTGCAGTAATCCAGATCTGAAAAAATCTTGAGTTCGCCAAGCATGCTAGATTGTTGGAATGGTCGTTTGGAAGAAAAGCTTTCACCACTGTGGTATCGAGTTCTGCTTCGATGAAAGCGAGGAGCTGAGACGGCTTGATGTGGGATTTTTTATAGTTAATTAGAAATTCCAGGTAGTGCAACAATTTTATCAGTGTTTTTAAGGCAGACAGAGCTCCCTGCCTGGATGGATTTCTGATTAACCAGTCGTCTAGGTAGGGAAAAACATGAATGCTGTTTTTTCTTAGATGTACAGCAGCTACTGCTAGACATTTTGTGAATACTCGAGGCGCAGATGCGAGACTGAATGGCAGGACTCAATATTGATAATGATGTTTCCCCACAACAAATCGTAGGTACTTGCGATGTTGTCTGGAAATGGGTATGTGTGCATAAGTGTCTTGAAGATCTAGAGAACAGAGTGAATCTTCCCGTTGAAGCAATGGAAGGATGGTTCCCAGGGATACCATCTGAAATTTTTCTTTTTGAAGAAATTTGTTGAGATTGGGAGGTCTAAGATAGGGCAGAGGCCGCCTGTTTTCTTTGGAATTAAGAAATAGCAGGAATAGAACCCTTTCCCTTGCTGAGACCAGGGGACTGGTTTGATAGTCCTGGTGGTCAGCAGAGTTGAGAGTTTTACTTGAAGTTGAGATGTAATGACAGTTCTTGTCCAAAATGTATTCGGTGGTGACTGCGGGGGTATCGTTTTGAATTTGAGATGGTATCCTCAATTCAGTATGGCTAATACCCATTGATCTTTGGTAATGATACTCCATTGGTGTTTGAAATGATGGAGTCGACCTCCTACTGGTAAGTGGGGCATAGGATTGGTGGAGAGGCTTCTGTTCTCTTGATGTATTTCAAAAACCAGCTGCTGGACCAGTTTGTGGAGGTGGCTGGGTTTTTGCTTGTTTTGGTTGGTGTGAACGTCCTCTTTGCGGTGTACGGTAAGAATGCGCTGAAGTAGCAGGTGGGTAGTACTTTCTAGGTCTGTAGAAAGCCCTTCTGGTATCTCTTCTATTAGTTTTTTCGAATGGAGGAAGGCTGATCAGATGGTAACTTGGAGAGAGCTGACGGAGTGTCTCATGATGGTCTTTGAGTTGTGAGACAGCATCCTGAAATTTTTCTCCGAAGATATTGTCTCCAGTACATGGGAGATCTGCCAGTCTCTCTTGGACTTCTAATCTGAGGTCCGAAGCCTTGAGCCAAGCCCACCTATGTGCATTGATTCCAGCTGCTGATAGACGGGCGGATGTCTCAAATGAGTCGAAAGCTGCCCGTACCTTGTGCTTGTCAGATTCCAGACCTTTGGCAATAAGAGTATTTAGTGCCTGTTGTTGTTCTTGAGGAAGGGTATCAGCAACATCCTGAACTTGTTTCCACAAGTTTCTTTGAAATTGTGTCATGTAAAGCTGGTATGCCGCAATCCTAGATCTCAGCATGGATGCTTGAAAAACATTTTTTACCTAGGCCATCTAAGAACTTCTGTTCTTTCCCTGGTGGGGTAGAAGAGTGTGGTTTTTGTTTTCTGGCTTTTTTCTGAGCCGACTCGATGACCACTGAGTGGTGTGGCAATTGTGTTTTCTGGAAACCTGGGGTATGTTGTACCAGGTATGTTGCGTCTGTTCTTCTGCTTACAGCCGGTACAGAGCAAGGATGTTCCCATAATTGATGCTGTAGCTCTAGAAGCACTTCATGAATGGGTATTGCCATCACCTCCTTTGGTGCATCCACAAACTGCAACACTTCAAGTGTCATGTGTCTTGTATCTTCTTCGGTAAGCAATTCAAAAGAAATTGTATCTGCCATTTCCTTTATGAAATTTGCAAATGACAAATCCTCAGGAGGGGAATTCCTCCTCTCTTCTGGTGGTGAAGGCTCTGACTGTAAATCATCTGTATCAGTGTCAGTGTCTACATCCTCCCAAGGACTGTATTGAGGTGGATAATGTTCCTCAGAAGGACTTGGTTTATGCTTTGTTGGTGATGTTTTATCTTAGAAGCAGACTTCGATGGTTGAGATGGAATCTGCTTTGGTATTAGAGGAGGTAGCAAAGGCATCGATGGGGAATCAAAAGGTCTCGATGGCATCGAAGGCAATCGATGGCCAGCATCGCCCGATGGACCGGGTCGCGAGGGAATCAATGGATCAGTGAGAGGCATCGAAGGTAATGTCGGTGCCCAGAAGTGTTGAAAGCCCAGTGGCCCCAGGACGGAATCCGAGTCTCTCCCATATTCCTCTGATGAGCCTGGGATTGGAATCAAAGGAATCATCAGTGGATGTTTTGGCATTGATGATGTTGATGGCCGCATCAGGGGAGCTGTCAGCGTCATCGGTGTCGGTGCCGGAAAAACTCCGAGTAATGCATCGATTTTATTCAGAAGGGGTTGAAAAATTGACAGTCCCGGTGTTGATGCCGGTGTCTGTATCGGTACCGGTGCTGGCATGGAAGGAGGCTTGAATTTTTGGAACGCCTCAACGTTGGCCTGCTGGACCATGGAAGTCACTTCTTCCCTGGAGATGGGGACTGGGTCCACTGTCACAGGAGAAGGTAAGACTGGCGCTACTGGCTCTTCCACGACTGAGCATAGAGGCACAGTCTCAGACATTGATCCCGGTGGAGAGCGCCTCGTATCTTGGATACAGAGGGACGTGTTGGCTCTAGTACCCGGACTCGCTTCGGAATCGGCTTGATGTCCTTCGGTGCCGATGTGGATGCCGTTCCCTCCAATGGATCGGATATAGAATGGTGCCAATGGCATCTTTTTTCACGATGTTCTTTAGATGTCGATGAAGAAGCTATGGAGGATCCGGATGGGGGTCTGTGATGGACGGTCATCGGTCCTTTTCTTACCTCGATGTTTTTCAACAAAGGGTGATTTCTTCGGTGACGATATCAAAGATGACTATGGAGTGAGTTTCTGAAACAGCTCCTCCATTTTATCCAACCAGGCATGCCTGCCCTTAGGTGTCATCTGGGCACAAGTTGTACAAGCCCAGACATCATGGCCTGATCCCAGGCATAGAACACAAACATTGTGTGGGTCGGTGATCAACATAGTTTGGGTACAATTTGCACATTTTTTGAATCGGGATGACATGTTGAAAATTAGGCCAGATAAAGGTCGATGACCTGCGGGTACCGAGTGAGGGAGACAGGAATCGACCGAAAATTGATTCAAAAAAAGTACTCACCGATTACTATGTCGAAGGGAGACCCGATGAAAAACTTTGAAACTGAAAAGTTATGTTTTCCGTGAGGAAAAAGTGAGGGAAATATCTCTGAGTTCATATTATGCGATGCTTACAGCACCGTGGAAAAAAAGAGACTGAAGGGAGACCCCTGTGGCTAAGAATATCATGGCATGCTGGGCATGCTCAGTGGCTTCACTGTGCCAGTCAAAAGTTTCTAGAAACTTTGACAGAAGTTTTCCATATCAGGGCTCCATCTGATGATGTCACCCATATGTGAGGACTATCATCCTGTTTGTCCTGGGATAAATACCCTGATTTAACCACTTATGCATGTAAATGCATTTTACATGCATAAGCAGACTTCTGAAAATTGCTACGACATATGCTATTGAATTGTCAATTGGTTTTATATATGCAAGTACATTTTAAATACATAAATGGACTTTTGAAAATTGCTATAATAAATGCTACTTTTAGGTGCATAATTCCTTTTCAAAATTACCTCCATATTTTGTCACTGCTCAAAGTATGGGAAATTTTGTAAAAGACCATGTATGTGGTTGTAGCACTTTCACCACCAGAAATGACTTTTAAAATTACCCTTAATACGGCTAATGCAAAAAATGCTGACAAAAACAATATAAAAATGTAGAAGTCCATATTGAAACTAGTTAACCAAACAAACCTATCTGGCTAACTTAGGGCCTCATTTTCCATTATTGCATGGTATACCAAAAAGGGGTGTTACCTTATGCTAATAAGCATGCAATATGTTCTTAAGCCAATTTGAGCTACATTGTGGTTCTGGACAGCCTGTTTCAGTATGCTGAGAGAGAGAGAGAGAGAGAGAGAGAGCTAGGTGGAGAGAACATTGCCCAAATCTCATCTTGGAGTGAGTTTCTTCACTCCGAAGGCCATCAAATCTTCACAAGAGACCACTGTTCTGTTCGTACGTCTCATGTTGAAAGTGAAAGTGGCCCCCAACCCCCTACACTCATACCTAGTATTACCTAATCCCCACCTCGAGTTACTAGGTGGGCCTACCATAGGGATACAAATACCTGTCTAGGGAGGAGACACTATAGCAAGTCTCTCTCTCTCTCTCTCTCTCTCTCTCTCTCTCTCTCTCTCTCTCTCTCTCTCTCTCTCTCTCCTCTCTCTCTCTCTCTCTCTCTCTCTCTCTCTCCTGAAACAGGCTGTCTGGAAACATCATGAACTGCAATAAACCTTTACCAGCCTCTAGTGCACAATGTACCACCCCCTGAATACAAAATTAGAAATTTGCAGAATTATCTCCTGTGGTAACTCCTTGGAAAATGACCCCCTAAAAGAAATGAGTATTATTCCAGAAGTTTTTTGTCACTTAATTAACAACCTCACGACCAACTGAGACACTTACTTAAATCCCATGCAAACAAAGATGATGTATATCTGACCTTAAAGCTCAAAGTATATATTTTACAAATGCTTTTTCTAGTTTACAACCACAGAAGATAACTTTCAGACAATTCCACATAGTCCCATATACATATAAATATGGGAGTAGGGCGATCCACTATACTATTTTATAACCTGTTAATATATGGTCCATGCAGCTTATAAAATACACATATGTCCACCCTTCTACATGCAAACATATGTTTCATTACACACGTATATCAGCAATACATTGAAAGTGCATACTTTTTATACTCATTTTATAAATATGCACGCATATATTTTCTACACAAAAAAATTAGAACTTATCCTACATAAAACTGAATTTTATATATGGAAGTAGGTATATTTAAAAAAAATGCCTGCATCACTAAAATCATCAGTTTACCGATACATCCACCAGTTCACACATTCCATCTCCATTTTATTGAGACCCTTCTAGTACCCTGAACTCCCCCAGTTCGCCCAGACCTCTCACTCAACAATAGTAGACAACAAATGAATCTGATAACAATTGTGCTAGTTAATTAGCAGATGTAAAACTGCAAAAATAAGTTGTCTACTGTATTTGTGTAATTCTTTTATAAAATTGCAACTTAGATGAGTTCCTCTTAGATCTGCCCTGGAATGCCCCACACCACTCCTTTTTTGCACAGGCTAATTTTAAAATGAGTGTGTGAGCACCATACATGCATGTATGGGCATGCGAGCGGACATACACTGGAATTTTAAGTCATGTGCACACTTGTGCACATAAAGGTGAATTTTAAAAGCCTGATGCGTGCATCAATCAGGGGATGTGCGAATATGTTGGGCAAGCATGCCCAGAGCAGTTTTAAAAGCGTCCCAGATATGTACGTAAATACCGCCGTGCACACAAATGAAAAGTTTTTAAAAAGGGGTGGGGTGGGGTGTGGTCTGAGTGGGGCATTGGCGTACCGGGATTTTAACCTGAATTTTGTGTATAAATACTTACGTGCAATGGCGCACACTGGGACCCCTGCCACATAACTTTACTTCTGCCTTGGGTGTCGTGTAAATGTAAAACAAAAACAAAAAAAACTAGGTAGATAAGCGGGGTTTTAAAGGTTGGGGCTAACAGGGGGAAAGGAAGGCTATTAAACTAGGGGAGTTTGGAAGACTTATCCCTTAACTGGGTGAACTAGGAATGAACTGGTTTTAGTTGCAATGCCATTGGTGCACATCCCATTTAAAATTCCCCCACTTACGCAGTATAAATGAGATTTGTGCATACAGGCATATTCCCACTTAAAATTGAGCACACGTGTGTGCAGCCAGCCTATTTTATAACATGCACATATATATGTGCATATGTTATAAAATAGCCATGTCCCTGGGCGTCTGTTGACTAACATGCGCACATGTGCACCCATACGCTGGTTTAAAAGTTACTATCATATGATTTAAAATACACCTACCACATGTAAGCATGCTCCCAATTTTAACTGGTAACTCAATCAAGCATACTTCACTCATATTCCTTAGGATTTTGTTGGCTTAAACCACCTAAGTAAGCATTTTAAAACATGCTCAGGCAAAGGAAATTCCCAGTTTTTCCAATTATTCCACCAGTTTACCCAGTCAATTAAGTTATCCAGATCTCTCTGGTCATCCTGCATGACCCCCAGCTGACCCAGACACCTCACCCTGTCATATTAGGTCTAAAACACAATTTTGGTGGACTTACTCCTCATCGGAGCAGCCTCAGAAGGAACGGGGAAGCCATCGGGGTTCGGCGTGCACAAGTGTGTATCCCCTTGCGCGCGCCGACCCCGGATTTTATAACATGTGCAAAATGCAAAATGTTTGAAAAAGATCAGTTAGATTAGTATGATTGATTTGAGTATCTGCTAACATTTGCTAAACAGAATAGCAGTGACTCACTCAAGCAAACTGAGGGGTAAATCACCAAAGGTGTTGTTTTGCACTAATTTGCCTTAAAAGCACAAGATATATTGCAGGGGAAGAGCTCAGTAAGCCACAATCCAGTAAGGGCACTGAGATGAGAGAATCATCTTGCTGGTGGCTGAAGAAATTTTAGAACTTAAAAAGTTTTGGGGAGAGATAAATAATTGGAGTATATTATTTAGCGTGTGTGTGTGAGTTTGCTAAAAAAAAAAAAAAAAAAGCAAGCCAAAAGGTAGCTAAAGGCTTAAAGGTAGATTTTCAAAACTTGCGCGCACTACCTGGCGTGCACACATGGACACGCAATTTTGTAACATGTGCGTACATGTTATAAAATGCCAGGCTGGCAGATGCAAGGGGGGGTAGAGTTTAGCAAATTTGCGTTGTGGCACTTCGGGGCCTTCCCCAGTTCCTTCCCTGTCTGCTCCAATTAAGGAGTGGACTGGGAGGTAACTTCCCAACCCACTAACCTAACCTCCCTTCCCCTATCCTGCCTGCCCCCATCACTATCCTAACTAGCCCTAACTTATATTTTACCTTTTGCTCCTGCCAAGGAACAGGAGCATGTTGTGCGCACCGGCACCCTCCCAGCGCGTGATCCCCTGGCACCTCTAGCCTGACCTAGCCCCGCCCTGGACCACCCCATTTTCAAGCCCTGTGACTTACATGCATTACGGGGTTTACTCACGTGGCCAGGCCATTTGAAAATTTGCCAGGCGCATGTAAGCACCGGCCACAGCGTAAACTCTGGGATTTACACGTGCTGGGATTTGAAAATCTACCCCTTAAAGTTTCTGTGTTTATCATTAAAAGTTAGCCAAAAGGTAGGAAAAATATTACAGTTTGTGTTTTTGTTATAAAAAGCTGGCGAAAAGGTAGGAAAAAAGCTTTTAAACTAGAACAAAGGGGAAAGCCAACAGTCGCTCAGCAGTGCATGGTTCAGAGGGAGATATCTTCAAAGGATACTAATGATGCATTAGAATTAGGGTATCCCAACAGTGAGGTTCCATTAATAAGAAGTAATCCAAGTGCCTGTAATTAAAAACTCACCTGAGCTAAAAGATTCCAATTTATCCCTATCAATTAGAAAGCACAATGAAAATACAAACAAAAAGCACACTTTGAAATGTTTGTATGTTAATGCCAGAAGTCTAAGAAGCAAGATGGGAGAATTAGAATGTATATCAGTGAATGATGACATAGACTTAATTGGCATCTCAGAGACATGGTGGAAGGAGGATAACCAATGGGACAGTGCTATACCAGGGTACAAATTATATCGCAATGACAGAGAGGAGCATCTGGGAGGCAGAGTGGTACTTTATGTCCAGGATGGCATAGACTGCAACAGGATAAAGATCCTACATGAGACTGAATGCACAATTGAGTCTTTATGGGTACAAATTCCTTGTGTATTTATTTATTTATGCTTTTTATATACAGTCGTTCCACAGGTAGATCACAACAGTTTACATATATAGCATTGAATTACATTGAAAATCAGTAATAATAATTTAACCAGCATTAATATAAATGTGAGAATAATAGATATAAAAGTTATAAAAGAGTTAGTAATTACTTCAGAGGATTAGTCATTCCAAGGAATTATTCAAATAGAAGATGTAATAATTTATAAAAGTAGTAGGAAATTAAAAGTATGACCTGTCTTTTGATTATGTAAATTTGAATAATTCCAGGTTAGTTCATAGGTTTTTGTTGTTTTTTTTAAAGAGCCATGTTCTGAGATCTTGTTTGAATTTCAATTTTTTGGTTGTTAGTCTAAGTGGACTAGGTAAAGAGTTCCACAGTTTGGGACCAGCAATAGAAAACATAAGTTCTCTGATTTGGGTTATATGAGTAATATTATTAGAAGGAATTGAAAGAACACCTTTGTTTTGGGATCTTAGATCTTATTGGATTATAGAGTTGTATTGAAATTCCAGGAGGAGATGGGTCAATATTATTGATGATATTGAAAATAACTGTTAATACTTTGTATTGGATTCTGAAGGATACTGGAAACCAATGAAGATCTATCACAGTGGGAGTTATATGCTCAAATTTTCTAGTTAAATTGAGAAGTCTAGCAGAAGCATTTTGGAGAAGCTGCAGAAGTTTAATTATGTTTGCATAGAGGCCTAGCAATAGGGATTTGCTTGGGGAAAAGTATAGTAATAGGAGTATACTATTGTGCACCTGGCCAAGATGGTCAGATGGATAGTGAAATGCTAAGAGAAATTAGGGAAGCTAACCAAATTGGTAGTGCAGTAATAATGGGAGATTTCAATTACCAAACAAAACCGAAGCAAAAGAACCTTGCACATACGCAAGTAGCAGAGTACACTGGTGCAGGATAAATTATATCACCACCAAAAATTCCACAAAAGCTTTTATTGCGATTCAAAGCAAAGGCAGGTGAAACAATGTTGTAGTGGCGGCAACTCCATGAATTAAAGAGCACATAATTTAGAGCGATCCCCCGACACGGTCCGTGTTTCGCTAGGCTGCATCGGGAGGGACCAGCATGTACATTAAAGTCTTCTCAGACTGAGAAGACTTTAATGTACATTGCTGGTCCCTCCCGATGCAGCCTAGCGAAACACGGACCGTGTCGGGGGATCGCTCTAAATTATGTGCTCTTTAATTCATGGAGTTGCCGCCACTACAACATTGTTTCACCTGCCTTTGCTTTGAATCGCAATAAAAGCTTTTGTGGAATTTTGGTGGTGATATAATTTATCCTGCACCAGTGTACTCTGCTACTTGCGTATGTGCAAGGTTCTTTTGCTTCGGTTTTGTTTGGTAATTGAAATCTCCCATTATTACTGCACTACCAATTTGGTTAGCTTCCCTAATTTCTCTTAGCATTTCACTATCCATCTGACCATCTTGGCCAGGTGCACAATAGTATACTCCTATTACTATACTTTTCCCCAAGCAAATCCCTATTGCTAGGCCTCTATGCAAACATAATTAAACTTCTGCAGCTTCTCCAAAATGCTTCTGCTAGACTTCTCAATTTAACTAGAAAATTTGAGCATATAACTCCCACTGTGATAGATCTTCATTGGTTTCCAGTATCCTTCAGAATCCAATACAAAGTATTAACAGTTATTTTCAATATCATCAATAATATTGACCCATCTCCTCCTGGAATTTCAATACAACTCCCGTGTACATCTGAGAAGACTTTAATGTACATGCTGGTCCCTCTCAATGCAGCCTAGCGAAACACGGACCGTGTCGGGGGATCGCTCTAAATTATGTGCTCTTTAATTCATGGAGTTGCCGCCACTACAACATTGTTTCACCTGCCTTTGCTTTGAATCGCAATAAAAGCTTTTGTGGAATTTTTGGTGGTGATATAATTTATCCTGCACCAGATTTCAATTACCCCAATATTGACTGGGGTAAATGTAACATCAGGACATGCTAAAAAGATAAAGTCCCTGAATGGAATAAATGACAGTTTTATTGAGCAATTGGTTCTGGAATCGACAAGAGAGGGAGCAACTTAAGATATAATTCTTAGTGGAGCACAGGATTTGGTGAGAGACAACAGGATTTGGTGAGAAATGTAACAGTGGTGGGGCCACGTGGCAATAATGATCATAATATCATCAAATTTGAATTAATGACAGGAAGGGGGACAGTAAGTAAATCTTTGGCTCTAGCGCTAAACTTTCAAAAGGGAAACTTTGATAAAATGAGAGAAAAAAACTGAAAGGAGCAGCTACAAAGGTAAAAAGTGTGCAAGAGGCATGGACATTTTTGAAAAATACCATCCTGGAAGCACAATCCAGATGTATTCCACACCTTAAGAAAGGTAGAAGGAAGGCAAAATGATTACCGGCATGGTTAAAAGGTAAGGTGAAAGAGGCTATTTTAGCCAAAAGATCTTCATTCAAAAATTGGAAGAAGGATCCAACAGAAGAAAATAGGATAAGCATAAGCACTGGCAAGTTAAATGTAAGGACACTGATAAGATAGGCTAAGAGAGAATTTGAAAAGAAGTTGGCCATAGAGGCAAAAACTCACAGTAAAAACATTTTAAAATATATCCTAAGCAGAAATCCTGCGAGGGAGTCAGTTAGGCCTTTCTTGACACCCGAGCATCCAGATTTGTGCCCAGCTGAGCACCTATCTCTGCCTCCAAGGGTCCAGATTCATGCCCAGCTGAGCACCTATCTCAATGATCAAGTGGCCAAACTAGCATCCAGCCCAGCTGAATGCGCCTCATCTCAGCAATCATGTGTCCCGATTCACACATAGCTTTGCGCCTATCTCAGCACCCTGCACGTCGCGATTCACGCATAGCTTTGTGCCTACGGTGACACCGCAGCTAATCATGTTGATATGTGTGCACCTAGCTGCGTACAAATTTCCACATGTGCGCTTATACATCCATGAGGGTGGAACTTCCTGTGTTTCTTTGGTGTGTCACCACAATGCCTTCACCAGCATGCCAGCCAATTTTTACCACCAGGGACGTCAACCTTTTGGCATCCTTGGTGGTGGCAAATGAAGACAATTTATACAAGCACACTGATGAGAGGCGCAACCTCTGGAGAACAGGCCGAGCCTGGGAAGATCTCAAGCTGGTGTTTGATAGAGGAGCCTCCCAACCACCTGGAGTAAGCATGGCCTGAGTTAGGGGTTACAAGGGCTTTGAGTGGGTACTTAGAGCCTTGGGTGGATCTCTAGAGGTTGTGAGTTGGCATGTTGTGCTTGGGGTGGGTACTTAGTGCCTTCAGCGGGGCTCTAGGGTAGGTATTGGTAATATAGTACATGGGGTGGGTCATTAGTGTCAGTGGTGGGTGGGGGTTACAGGCATATGTAATGATCATAGTTTATGCAGGAGTAGGGGCAGTAAGGTGGGTGGGAGAAGTCCTAAGAAGGGAAGATGTCAGAAGAAGTGCTTATTGGTAGAGGGATGGGGGCTGGGTACTTGTTGCCTTTACTGGGAGCTATAGGGGTGCTATGATAAATATTTGTTTCTAAATGTAATCTATGTAAAAAGCCCATAATTTTATTTTTAATTCAATTATTCATCCATAAACTTTAATCTAGTGTTATATTTATGTTTGTGCATTTTTCATCTTATAGATTGAGGGCCTCAAGAAGAAAGCCAGATGGCTAAGCTTATAAAGAATAAGATGGTGGCTGGAGCAGATATGGGCTCGGTGGGCCAGAATGGTTTGTAGGTATTTTATCTCTAGCCATCCAGGTCATAACTTGTCTACATAGGTCCTGAATCTAGTGTCGTTCACACATCGGCACCCACTGCTGACAACATTTCTCATTCACCATAAATTCTGGCCTGACTTATAAAATGTCTGTTATGTTTCTTCATGTTACTTTTTACATGCCATATCCAACATGTACATCCAGTCTATGGCCCTATATACCTCGCCATGTGGACTACTGACCCATGCTTCAAACTCTTACAAAGAATGCAAAACAACCACCCAATGCACATCCAAGGCAACATCAAAATACAGCCCTTTATTTTGTTTTAATCTGAAATTCAAAAGTATTGTCTATGGCTTAGGGTCGTTGGACCTATTAGTTTTTCTCTTGCCCTACATCTCCACTGGTAAAGCTATACTCTCAAAAGGATTGGGTGCAAATGATATGACAATATTTTTACTCTCTTCACAGATGACATCCCATATGAGGAGGAAGAGGAGGAGGAGGAAGAAATGGAGGCCTGCAATGCACCAGTCCCAGACCCTGCCCAGGCAGCTCGCCCCGCTCCTGGGGAGGAGCAAGATGCTTCTTCCCCACCTCAGCCACAGCTCCCTTTCCTCCCACCCCGTAGGCCTTCTTCCCCATTCTGACCACAGCAGTAGGGATGCAGAGACACAGACTGGGCAGCCTTTTCTGCACAAGGGAGGCCCGTCTCACCATCCATCCTTCCCTCAAAATCTGGCAGTTCGACTGGAGAACTGGCTCATCTCCTGGAGCACCTGCTGAAGGCGATGAGCCATTTACTCAGTGGCAATGAGCTGAGCCATCTAGTTGTTGGGGGAGAGATGATGGCAAATTCGGCAGCCCTTGGGGTCTTGCTAAGGCTGCCATGCACCTAGCTGAGGTCCTGCAGAATCACACCAAGAATGCTGCTGGCCTTAGCTAGGGCATGGGCCTGTTTCCACCTCAGCAACACCCTCTAATCTGTTGCCCTCTGCCCTCCCTATTGACCCAGCCCTTTTTTTTTGTCATGTAAATTGTTTTTCTTCTTAGATAATCCAACTCTTTCCCTTAATATTTTTTTTTACTGTAAATAGTTTGTAAGAATAGTTATTTTGAAAAAAAAAATTAACCACAACAGTGAGTGTGTCCTTTATTTTATTTGGCTTCTGCAATGACAGAGGAGGTTGGGGGGGAAGAAAGTGGAAGATAGGAGATTTTACTTAATGAACAGTTTAGAAAAGGGAAGGGAAGAGAGGAGGGGGGTGCTGTGATGAACACAACTTTCTTATGACAAGGGAGGGTTGGGAGTGGAAGGGGACAAAAGTAAGGTGATTAGAGGCAAGAGGTCAGACTGTGAGAATAATAAAGACAGGGGGGGAGGGAGTAGGAGAGAGACTAGATGGGGAAAGGGGTTTTGGAAGAGAGATTACCTAGTTACAATAGGGGTGAGGTTAGTGGGCAGAGAAGATATATGGTTCCAGTCTTGCTTGGGAGAGGAGGGGGAGGGGGTGGGGAAGATGGTTTGAGAGAAAGAGTACCTTAGGTGAATAAAATATTTAGAAATTTTTGGACAGAACCTTTAAATAAATAATCAAGGTGAATCTGTGCAAGTAGTTTATTTAACATTAAGTAAATTAACGATGGTCAAGGATGGAGAGGTTTCGGCGAACAGATGAGGCTTGCAATAAAAGAAGTGTCGGCACCAGAAGGAAGTGAAGGAGCCAAAATTGCCATGTACGCGTACAGCAGTGATGAGCGGCAACAATGACATCCACCTGCAAAGAGGAGGTTAATAAACAAATGAAAACATTTAAAAATCATCATGAGCAAGTAATGCATAAGAGAAAGAAGAGAAGAGGGAAAATGGTAGAGGGGGAAGTATAAAAATGGGGTAGGTGGGATAGTTGAGTACCTAGAGAAAGGAGGGGATGAGGGGTTGGAGAATTTATGAGTGGCAAGTCTGCACAGAAGAAGGGAGAGAGAAAAAGGGGAAGGGATGGAGGTTTGGGAGAGTGAGCACCTAGAAGAAAGAAGGGGTAGAAAGGGGGTAGGGAGCAGTTGGATAAATTGTCATGAGTAAGTCTTGCATAGAGAAGAAGAAGGGGGAAATGGTAGAGGAAGGAAGTGGGGAAGTAGGAGTGAGTACCTAGAGAAAGGAGGGGGTAGGAGGTGGTGAGGTTACCACTACTCACTAGAGATGTGAATCGTGTCCTCGATCGTCTTAACAATCGATTTCGGCTGGGAGGGGGAGGGAATCGTATTGTTGCCGTTTGGGTGTGTAAACTATCGTGAAAAATCGTTAAAATCGTGAGCCGGCACACTAAACCCCCCTAAAACCCACCCCGACCCCTTAAATTAAATCCCCCCCCCCCCCCCACCCCCCCCCCCAAATGCTTTAAATTACCTGGGGATCCGGCGGAGGTCATTCAGCGGGGGTTCCGGACCGCCGCTGAACGACCTCCTGCACTCGATCTCCTGCCGGCGCCATTTTCCGTACGAAAACGATTGCGGCCAAGAAATCGCTCCCGGAACCCCGCTGGACTCCCAGGAAACTTTTGGCCAGCTTGGGGGGCCTCCTGACCCCCACAAGACTTGCCAAAAGTCCAGCGGGGGTCCGGAACGACCTCCTCCGTCGAATCGTTTTTGTCTATGGCCGCCGCCATTTTGCGGCGGCCATTTTGAAAAATGGCGCCGGCTGAAGACAACACGATTCTATTGAGGGGGCCGTTCCGGACCGCCGCCGTTCTGGACCACCGCCGGATCCCCAGGTAATTTAAAGCATTGGGGGGGGGGGGTTCGGGAGGGTGGGGGATTTTAATTTAAAGGGTCGGGGGTGGGTTTTAGGGGGTTTTAGTGTGCCGGTTTTCCTGCCCTCCCCCTTCCCCCGATTTACGATTTTTTAACGATAAATCGGGGGAATTGGTATTGTATCGTGGCCCTAACGATTTTTTGACGATTTAAAATATATCGGACGATATTTTAAATCGTCAAAAAACGATTCACATCCCTACTACTCACATACAGCAGTGAAGAGCGAAGACAGGCCAGGCACTTGAGTGTGAGAGAAGCATTCACAACAGCTAGAGGTGAACTAGCTCATTGTTCATACACACATACAGCAGTGACAAGCAAAGACAGGCCAGGCAAAAGCAGAAACAAGGAGGGAGAGAAGTCTGCAAAGAAACGAGTCTTGCAGGTGTGAGTTCCGTCAGCACCAGAAGGGCGTTCATAAGAAAAGAAAAAAAAAGAGGAAGAAAAATTTCTATCCAAAACATTCTCCACAATAAACTTCCAGCTCTAGGAACCCAAGAAGTGATTAGATCACTGGAATTTTAAAGTGATCACTGGAATTTTAAAGTGATACCACTCACGTGTTTAGAAGAAATGAGTGACAGTGGAGAGATGACCTAGTATTCGAAGATTCAGGAGGATGGAGGCATGTGTGAGGAGAAGAGACTTGAATATGAGAGAATCATATGCACCAGCTAGAAGTGCAGTAGCTCATTGTCCACTTCTGCATACAGCAGTGACAAGCAAAGACAGGCCAGGCAGAGGCAGGGAGGGAGAGAAGTTTGCGAAAAGGTGAGGCTTGCAGGTGTGAGGTCCATCAGCAACAGAAAGGCATGCAGAAGCTGTTTGCCCAACTCCACATTACAGCATGAACGAGCAATGAAGTTCACATTCTTTTTTGAATTGCTTTTTATTTTGTAGAATGCACTATCATCTATTTCTGGCTATCCTGATTACCCTCCCATCCCCCCCGCCGAGGCCTCTACCTCTACGAGAGGAGTTATTTTGGTTGGCTGAACTGTTGCTTGGTAGTTTTGCTGAGCTTGCAAAGTAGCATTCAGTTCTCTAATTTCAGTACATAGGTCCTGGGTTGAGTGTCTAACCTGCCTTTGCATCCTTCTAACTTCTTTGTGCAGCTGCTTAATCTCATACTGAATAGCCCTCCATCTTGCTGACATATTGCCCTGAATCTGCTCCTGTCTAGCAATGAGTTCTGCTGCCAGATTCTCCGCAAAGGCATCCATGGAGGTACTTGGAGTCTTCCTCATTACCAGCAGAGGTCTCTTCGGCGGCAAGGGGGCTGCCACCCCCAGAGTTGGGTGATGTCTCCACCCAAGTTAGATTCAGCTCAACATTATTATTGTCATCTTGCGATTCCCCAAGAAGCTCACTAAACAGCATAAGAGATGCATCCTGCAACCCCCCATCTGGAGCAATGGTAGAATTTTCTGCCTCTGCTCCTATCTCCTCTATAGCAGGCTCCTTCATCTCTGCAGCAGTTTCATCCACCTTTACACTATGTCCACAGCCTGCATCTTCAGCATTAGTGTCAGTCCCTCCTGTATGGACCCCTGTTATGAAGTCACTTTGTAGCGTGGCCTTTATCAGACCTCCACTTCTGTTAGCTGAACCTCCCATGGTGGCCCTCCTCCTGTCTGGTGCTTGGACCTTTCTATCTAGGCCACTTTGGCTTTTACTGCCAATCTAGTGTCACGCCCACTGATATTTTAATTGTTCGACTGACCTGTTTGCCACAGAAAGGCTGCTGACATCTTTGACTATACTGTCCCAAATTCCTCTCTTTGCCCTGATGGAAGTCTTCTGTCCAAAGAAAGCATGGTAGTTGTCACACAACTTCCTGACAAGCAGATCTTTTCTTCTTTTGAAAAGCATGCTTCCCTCTGCCCACCTTTTCTACTCCACATTACTGAGACCAGCCTGCAGTTGCCTCTCTACCTCCCTGTCCACTACTCCCTCTCCCATCTCCCACTCCCCCACCCTGTGTGCGATCTCCTCCACCCACCTTCTTTTCCCTCCACTCCCCACCCCCAGCTGCACCTTCAAACACTTGCACATCCCTCTCCTCCTGCCCCATTTGCCCTCCATGACAACACTCACCTGAGACAGATGCCATACTCCTCCTATCCATCCTTTCCCCACACACTTGCCTCTCATACATATCCTCGCCCTCAGACAACCCCCCTCTGTTACACTCCATTCTCAAAAACTCTGTACTTTCTTACCTAGAGGGCAAAAACACAAACAGCAAAACAATAACAAAAAATACTTTGCCAAACTGCAATCACAGACAATAGACAATGGGAAAGGGAAAGAACAATGAATAAGCAATTAGCTCAAAAAACGCAGCAATCAGCAATCAGAGAAATAACTCCTAAACCTGCTGCTAGCCTCTAGACACCTCCTACTCCTACCAACTCCAAACTATACCCATGCCAGACTAATGTATGTATGTGCATTCTAGCAGAAAAGGGGACTCTCCTGTGATTATTGATATGTGCATACACCAATCACAACTCTGAAGATCATGTCTTTGTACAGAACTGATATAACATGTGCTACAATTTCCCATTCTCTGCTATACAGTCAATGTTACATTTTGTGTGCTTACCAATGCAGCCAATAAAGCAGGCACTGCTTTTACTACTCTTAAAAAAACAGCCATTATTGCTACCATGCAGTGTAAATTATCACCCATGAAAATATTTGCCAGGTTTTCTGCAGCACACAGTCATTCAAAATATTAGAAATATATCCGGGGGGTCATGCCTTTTGCTGAAAAAGGATACCTGTTCACTCGCTCACTTTTATGCATGGATTATCGGTACGGCCTTTTGGCATGGATGCTTTTTACATAAGGCATTACCATGCTTATGTATGTTCATTTCTTCATGAGTGTGCGGATTTCTGTGCACAAATCATTTGCGTGGTGATCAAAACCCGCCCTCATAACTAGCACCTGTTTTGCCGCAGGTCTTATTACATCGGCCCCCAAGAGTTTAATTATCCCGTTGCAGGTCACTAACAGATTAATAGTGAATATACCAATAAATTTAAAGGAATCTTATTTACACATTGCTACACACTTAGCAACCTAAACTTAACTAAGAACTCATCAAAATTAAGATGAAGGCAGCAATCCAGCACCAAGAGGGGAGCCTTCTGGTCTTCTAAATCAAATGTCACATGTATGATTTTTTACCCGTTAGTGAGAGGTTGTATGTGTGCATCCGATGCAAAGAGCTCCTGGTTCTCAGAAAATGAGCCCAATCCCTGGAGGCTGGAGTGGCAGATCTGCAGGAGCTGAGGCAGACAGAGAGGTATATAAATGAGACCCTCAGAGACATAGTAGCCAAGACCGAGCCCTGGTGTAGCCTGAGAGGAGGAAGGTCTCCTGGTCAGAAAGCATCAACCTAGTACCTCAGGAAGTGATCCTGTAGCAAGGACCTGCTCTCCAGGTGATGCAATGTCCTTTCACAATAAGGATGTGTCTCCCAGGGCTACTGCCCAAGAGGGAAGGGTAAGGTCAGTTGACAAAGTTGCTGATTTGATTTTTTTGCAAATTGCATTTTGGGCATTTTTAGGCTGGAGGAGGATTGGAGAAGGGCCCTGATATGGGTGGGAGGGAGGGAGAGAGTGAGCCTCTGGGGGTGGCACCATAGTAAGCAGCTATTTATGCTACTATAGGAGGCCCACCTAGTAACTCAAGGTGAGGTTTAGGTAGTAGTGTAGGGGTTAGGGGCCACTTTGACATGCAGAGTGAGACCTACAAATAGGACAGTACACTCTTGTGAAGATTTGATGTCCTTTGGAGTGAGGAAACTCACAAAGATGAGATTTATAAAATGTTCTCTCAACCTAGCTTGATGCTACCCAGGTAGAGAGTCCAGGTGGAGCGGACTGGGAGGAAAAGCAAGTTTGCTTACCATAAATGGTGTTTCCGTAGATAGAAGGATGAATTAGCCATGCTGTCTGGGAGCGTCGATGTGACCGGGAAATAGGCGGAGTTTCTCTCAGGTAGTGACAGAGTTTTTAACTCTGTGTGTCTGCGCGGTCGTCTTCCCACGCGATTCCATTTTTTCTCCTCAGTTTCTTTGTAACCAAGCGAGGTGTATGGCAAAAAAGGTGTTAAGTAGTAGTGGACTGTCTATGGAGGTGGGAGAAATTGCATGGCTAATTCATCCAGCTATCTACGGAAACACCATTTACGGTAAGCAAACTTGCTTTTTCCCATCCTTAGCAGGCTGAATTAGACATGCTGTCTTGGAGTCCCAAGCTCCCGGGTTGTGTCTGTATAGGGTGCATTTTAAGTTCAGGACGACAACCCATAAGTAGAGTAGACAGTCCTAAGTTTTAGTATGGTTTGACAAGACTGCTGTACCAAGTGTAGCGTCTGAAGAAGCTTGTTTGTCAATGCAGTAGTGTGACGTGAAGGTATGAAGAGAAGACCAAGTTGCCACTTTGCAAATGTCCAATAGGGGAACCTTTCATAAATGGGCAATTGATGTTGCTGTGGCACGTATTTGGTGTGCCTTTGGCTTGCTGCTAAGTTGGTTAGCGCGTTTGACGTTTGTTATAACAGAATTCAATGCATTGTCTCAACCAATTCACTATGGTTGTTTTAGAAACAGGCTGACCTGGGTTGGTTGGATTGAAGGAAAGGAATAACTGAGATGGTCAGGATAGAGAATGTGTTCTCTGCTTGTAATAGGCCAAAGCTCTTTTACAGTCCAATAAGTGCAGAAGTTTATCTTGGTCATTATGATGAGGCTTTGGTTTGAAGATTGGTAGTGTAATTTGATTAAGATGGAACACTGTAACCACTTTTGGAAGGAAAGTGAGATGAGTGTGGAGAGTGACCTTGATATGGTAAAATTTTAAGTAAGGAGAATAGTGAACTAAGGCTTGTAGTTCACTTACTCTCCGTGCTGATGTAATTTCTACAAGGAATACCATCTTCCAGGTTAGGTACTTTATGTGGCATGAATCTAAAAAATCAAAATGAGAAGCCATGAGCTGATCTAGTACAACGTTCAGGTCCCATGGTACAAGAGGTTTCGTTATTGGCGGCTTCACCTGTAGAATGCCCTGCATGAATCTTGAGATTAACGGGTGATTAGAAATTGGAAGACCATTATGATAGTAGTGAAACGCTGCAATGGCGCTAATATGCACTCGAATTAAAGTGTACGCTAGACTGGATAGTTAGAGCATATGGAGGTATTGAAGTAGCTGGGTTGATGTAGATGAAAAAGGATCTAATTGCCGTGGCTTGCACCATTCTGCATAATGATGCCATTTTCCCGCATAGCTAATTCTAGTTGAGGGTTTTCTTGACGCGAGTAGTATGTCCTCTAGATTTGGAGAGGCTTAAGTGGTTTAATACTTGCCTCTCAACCTCCATGCTGTCAGATGGAGGGATTGGTGCATTGTATGGAGGAGGGAGCCTCCTTCCTGAGTTAATAGTCATGGATGATTCTCCAGGGAAATCGGTGGGTGTATGGAGAGTCGCATGAGATATGCATACCATGGTTGACTTGGCCATGCCGGAGCTATGAGGATCAAATCTGTGATGTCTTGAATACATTTCTGAATTGTCCTGGAGATTAGCGGAATGGGAGGATAGGCATACAGCAAACCCCCCGTACATGGAATGAGGAAGGGGTCTGGAGTGTAACAAAGTTTGCTTGGGTAAATGGAGCAAAAGGTTTGTGTTTGTCGATTGCTTTGAGTGGAAAAGAGATCAATTGTTGGGAAGCTCCAGTGTTGAAAAATATTCTGAGCTACTTTCTGATTCAAGGTCCATTCGTGTGGCTGAAATATTCTGCTTAGGCGGTCTGCTGTGACGTTGTCCAATCCTGGAAGGTAAGTAGCTTGAAGTGTCACTCCATTCGCATTCGCCCACAAAAGTATGTGAAGCGCTTCCCGACATAGTGTCCATGAACCGGACCCTCCTTCTTTGTTTATGTAGAACATCACAACTTGATTAAACATAAACATATGGATTGTTATGAGAAACATTGGCACAGTTACATAACTTGGCTGACTAGCAAGGAGCCGACTCCTAACCATCCTTCGGGGTAAAGGTGTAAGGAATCCATTTGAACACGCTTCTAGTGATGGCACCCTTCTTTATCATATATCTACGCTTATATACACCAAATGAACAGTAGAATAGTAGAACAAAGAACATTGCTCTCTCTATACAAACTAGGCATGGGGAAGGAGAGGGGAGGGATGGGAGGGTACGGTGGGTTTTATTCTGTTAAAAATGTGGGATGCCAAGGTGAGATTTATGAATCCTGGTTTAATGGATAATTTAGAATATACATGTATATTTGTTTACATTTGTGCTCCTTAAATGTCATAAGCTTCGGCCTCGTTGTTGTACTTTGGCTATCTTGAAAATTATAAATTTAAAAAAAAAAAGAACATCGCAACTTGGTTGTCTGTGTATACGATGAGGCTTTTGTGCCGGGCTCAGTTAAGACCTGTCAGGTAAGTCCAGGCCCAGAGTCCTAGGTGAGTCAGGAAGGGTGGTCCGAAGGATCATGGAGACCCTGGCTAATTTTATTGGGAGCAGGAAGGGGTCAGAAGGCCCATTTGGGTTTTTTTTTTGTTTTGAGAGGCATGGTTAATGGAGTTTTTTTCAGTTTTGTAAATGAACCATAAAACATTAAACAAACCATAAAAGTAAACAAAAAAACCCAAATCAAAAAAAGAAACTGAAAAAAAGTTTTTCACATCCATCTTTACAATACATCATTAGGTCATTTTAGCATTGTAATTGCATATGACCATATTAAGCATTTTAGGCATTTTCTGGATACTAATCATACAGAGTCTGATCTCTGCATGCCACCTGTGAGCCCTAGGCTCTTTCCCCAGTGTGAAATTGATGAGGAATATCACAAAACTGTTGGCTAAAGGCCCTGAGATCAAGAGCTGAACATAACTAGTGTCTACATTTTCAGAAATATTTACTGGTACACCAGATCCATTCTTTCAGTCAAGCAAGCTTGAATTGTTCAAGATTTCATATACATTTGAAACTGGAAGATCCTGAGTCATGCAATAGCAACTTCAAAAGCTATGAAACAAACATGTAGTAACTACTAGCTATCATAGACAGCAAACACTGTTCCCTTTTCTGCACTAACTAGTGACAAGACTGCCCATATACACGTCTGTATACTAGAACTAATAAAATAGCATAACAGATTTCAAAATCACTTAAAAAACAGAATTGACACTTTGCACCTCTGAAATTGACCTTTATAAACAAATCCATATAAAAATATGAAAAAGTTCTCTACAAAAAAGCCTGTAAACATGCATATATGAACTCTCCATATACAACACTGTTTTCACAATATTTGCTTTTGCTTTGCTCTATCACTTTACCACTGAGGATCCTCTTTGATTCTCCCATGCTTTTTTGAACTACATTACTATTTTTGTCTCTACCACCTCCTCCAGAAGAGCACTAAAGATATTGGACAATATTTTTAAATGCTCTGCCCCTCTAGAAATTATGTCTGCATGTTAATCTTACTTGAAACACCATTATTTGTATATGAACCCTTTGGGTTGCTGTATGTCTTCATTCTGTATAGAATTCTTCAGGACCTAAAAGTTGTGATACAAGTGATACACTTAAGGATGATCTCAAAATACGTAGTTATGTAATATATCCTTGGAATCTAAAAATAATTTGTTTTGGGGAAATATGTTGGTATTACCTGCATTTTGATGCTTTGTTTTGATTGTCTCTAAAACATGTTTGATTCCATTTCCAGTACAATACCTATATTGACCCAAAGCATTGACAGAAATTAGAATGTGGCCAGCCCGGTGGCTCAGTGGCAATGTAGTAAGTTCTTGATTCTATTCCTAGATAAGATCTTCCATATCACATGCTAGCTGGGGCTAGGGATGCTATGGAGGTAGCATTCACAAGCCTTAAGGGGGTAAGGGAATGAGTAATAGTCATCAATAAGAGCAACACCAGCTGAATGAACTTAGAATGCATGATACAGGATTCCAGATGAAGATCTGGTATATAATTCTAGCCTCAGGACTTTTGCTGCAATTACAAGACTAGGAAAAGAAGAAGGGTCTATTAAAATAGGATAAAAATCACCAGGTAGTTCTGAATAAAGACTCATGGTATCAAAAACCCAGCATAAGTTCTGATTGTGCTGGAAGAATTTAATTTAATAATTTTTATTCTGCCTTTTCCAGCAGTCACTAATATAAAGCAGATTACAAATTACTTGCCAAAAAAATTATTATGTTCATAAAATTATTACATTCAAGAAATTTAATATAAAACACTGTGAAACATTAAAATAATTATACTTTAAACATTAAGTAAAATCAATAAACAAAACAAACAGCAAAGATTATATTATTTTATTTATTATTTATTTCGCCATTTGTAGCTCACACAATCCACAGTTCTCGAAGGGTAACAATATATACTCATAATCAATATGGTGTAAACTTTACAAAACATACAACAAAATTATAATCATTACAAAATAAAAATGTTAAAAATATAACTATTAAAAAAAAAACCAATTAAATATTACAAAATAAAAAAAAACAAGGAACAGAAAATAAAAAAACTATAGGAAGATTACATAGACATGTTAAAAGCTTGTTTGAAACAAAAAGCTTTTTACCTGTTTTGTAAAGGTTACATAGCACTGAATGTTCCTGATCTCATCTAGCAAGCTATTCCACAACTGCAGGCTGACAATGTAAAAAGCTCTCCCATCGTCTCATCAAGGCAAGCCTGGCATATAGTCGACACCCCCAATAGATTCTGACCAGCAGATCTTAAGTTACAGAGCGGTTAGTATATTTTTAAAGCTGAGTTTACAAATATTGGAGTATTTCCCCTTAGAGACTAATGGATCATTGTTACGATTTTAAATTGGATTCTCCATTGTATTGGTAGCCAGCATAAATCACACAGTTCTGGCGTGATATAGTCATATAATCTAGTGCCAGTCAATAACCTACCTGCTGCATTCTAAACAGTCTGCATATGTGGGCATCCCGTCATACAAGGCATTGCAATAGTCTGTCTTAGATATAACTAAAGAATGTATTATCATCTGGAAATCAGTAGCAGTTAAGAATGGTTTTACTCCATGTAATGCCTTGTACTTAGTGAAAGCACCACTAGCTACCTGCCTTATTTCTTCTTTTAAAGATAAATTAGATTCCATATGTATCCCCAAATCTCTTACTACCAACGAGATATCCTAAATGCCATCTAATCTCACAATATGATTAATCAATTATAAATAAAATATAGCTTGAGCAATCTATAACCTAATTACCAGAGCCCTCTAATTTAAAAACCTGGAGTTCCATATTCAAAGGGTTTCTATAACTAAATTCAGGACTTATCCAGATAAACAATGGGTTTTGAAAATCATTCCAGTTTCACCACCCCCAACTAATTTGGCTAAGTAGCTATCCAGCTAAAAAAAACTAGCCAGATAAATCAGGAGAGGGCCCAAGTCTGCAGAGCCATGTTATTTGACTATCTTTGCTGATAATAAGCATTATCTGGCTAAGGGGTATATTTACTTAACTGTGATTGCAATAAAAAATAAGAAAGTTTGCGTATTATGAGAATTAAATCTTACATGATAAAACGTGTTTACCGCATCACATGATAATTCATCATTTCACACAAATGTTTATCGCTTTGAATGAAATTGATCCGCTTCACGTGATTTTTTTTTTTCTTTATATAAGGCAACTTCCTTGAGATTCTCCTTTGAGGGTATGTCAGGCACTGAGGAAGAGTGGAAACTGGTAAGTAAGAGAAATTTGATGGGTTGGCTGAGTAGCAATTTGATTACCCAAGTGCTGTGTCTTTTCTTTTGTTTATTTCTTCATTGTTTTCCTTCCCTTTTTTCTGCTGTCTTTTCCTGGATATGTTTTGTTTGTCTTGTTTGTTTGTCTGTCATTTTGTGTTTAGAGTGTGGAAGAGGGTGTGTGCATTAGAAGTGTGAAGATAAAAAGTGACAGAAGTGAGAGTGGGCATGACAGGCATGTGTATGGTGCAAGTGAGGTTAGGGAGCTGAGGCAGATAAGGAGAGGATGACTGCTGAGAGAGACCGAGGGAGAAGGAAGACAAGAGTGTTAGAAAGGAGAGAGGTGGGTGAAAGGAGAGACAGAAGCATAGAAGCAGGGAGAATGGGAGTGTGTAGAAGGAGAGACATGGAGGGGAGTGGACAGGAGAGTCAGGAGGGAGGAACAAGGCAGGAGAGGCCCAGAGAGACAAGAGAGAGAGTGGGGCAGCAGCCAGAGCAGGTGTGGGGTATGAAGAAAGGCTGGGAATCTGGGAATGAGAGTGAAGGATGGAGTGACACCTCACCTCCAGAAGAGGCAACCCAATCATCAGGTAACAAAGGAGAGGCAGCATCTGAGAAATCAGAAGTTCACCACCAAGGACAATGAGTTACTCTTCAAGGGTGTCCTTGCCAATTACTTAATGTGGTTCAGCAGCCAGGCAGCCAAAACATCTAAAGCCGCAAAAATTGTCATCTGGAAGATTGGAGATACCATATACAGACACAGCAGAGTGATGAGGACCAGTGAACAGGTGTTGCATTGCTTTTGAAACTTGAAAGTCCTGCTGAAGGCAAAGGTAGCAAGCAGAGGAGGTACACAAAAGAGACATGCCCTATAGAAATGATGCCAATGGAGGAGCGGCTGATACAAAGCCTAGGGTCTGATGTATTTGAGGGACTGCCAGAGAACTTACACTGCACAAGAAAGGACAAGTAAACTTTACAAATAAAGGCAGGACTGTTTAGGACATCAGACAAGAGTAATTCTAGATACTTATATGTGCTTTTACTCTTTTCCATAGGCCCAGCACTAAAACCCCAGGACCAAGCACTTAGCAGGAACAGGTAGAACAAAAGGAGCACAGTGAAGTGGAGGAAGATCAAGCTGCAGAGGAGGAAGTGTCTAGACAACTAGAGGAACCCCATCATAGATCTCAGGAGGGGCCAAAGGAGGAGGAGGGCAAACACAGCCTTCAGTGGCACAACAAGGAGACCCAGAAGCCACCCAGTAGTTCCAGCATGCAGCTATTGAAACCCCAAGACATCTCCCAGCCAGCTGACAACCATCAGGGTACCCTAACTTCTGCCAGGAGTCTCAGGACTGGTTAGCCAGTTGCCAACACCAGAAGTTGGAGTATAGCAGGCACCTGATCTAACAACACAGATTGCTAAACAGGCTGGAAAGAATGCAGATAGTTGACATGAGAAATATCAGAGGCGAGCTCATGCAGCAGAGGCGAGCTCATGCAGCTGAGGCGAGCCCAAAGAAAGTAGACACAGGTCATAAAAGAACAGACCACTATAGTCTCACATGTGATTATTGATTCAAAGGCTGGCACCAGTAAAGGAAACAAGATCTCCACAGAGTATGAAAAGAGTTCCTGTATAAAGATCAGGCCAAGCATACTGTTCATTATGGCAGCCACACTCAACAATACAAACAGTGCTCTCATGCAAGATTGGCAGTCATTCCAGCAGGCAGCCCAAAGTCTGGCCTTATTGCAAATATCAGCACTAAGAAGCATTCCTCTGCTGTCAGAATGGACCAGGGTCCATGATCAAAGAGTCATGCAGCTACCAAGTAAACAGGAGGAGGAAAATGCATCTGAGGGCCTGACCTGTGGAATCAACAACTGTAGGTGCCCTGAAAAAGTCAGCAGGCAGCTGGGTTTGTCCTGGCTGAAGAGTCTCTTTGCCAGGCAGATGAAAAGTTGCCTGTTGGGCCCATCCAGGCTGAAGAGTCCCTGTGCCAGGCTGCTGCCATATAGTCTTAGCCTTCAGACTATTTAGCCTTCCCTGATGCTGATGAGAGTGCAAGTCTCAAGCCTCAATGGTCTGGCCTTGTGGCTGCAGTAATCAGCCTCCTGCCTCCAGTCTGCTGCCTCCAGTCACCAGCCATCTGTCTTCAGAATCCCTTTTTTACTTTGCTGCCTGGCCCACTTTAGGGTACTTTCTCAAAATGGACTGTCTAGGGCCTTACATTGCTGATTTTTGTACTTGTTGCATCTGCTATTCCTTTTCCTGCGAAATGTTTATATTGGGTTGCAACTTCCATATTCTGTACTCTTTACTGTAATCACTAAGGATATTTATTCATTTGAAACAAAATAGGAAATGTCAATGGCATTTCCTATTTTGTTTCATAATGCTTTCAAAACAAAAAGGAAGAAAACCCAATGAATTTTTTATTTACTTCCATTTCTTTTTTAAAATTAAAAAGAAAAAAAAAAACTCCCTCTGGAAACCCGGAGACTTTTCTGAGGCCTCCTGGTCTTCCATTGGGGCCAAAGTACCAGGGTCTCTAATCCCCTCTCCTCCCCCGTGCGACCCCTCACCCTCCCAAAAAAGCTTTTTGGGGCCAGAAACCACCCCAGCTCTCATTTACCCTGTCCATAGAGGTCCATCATTCTAGTGGGGGCAGGAGGGATGCCCACACATCTCTTGCCCCTAGGTCCTCTGCATTTCAATAGCGGCCATACTAGAAAAAAATGCTGGCCAGCCCTTAAACATCACCATTTAACTTCCCAATATGGCGCCGGTCTCAGAGCCAACTGGCACCATTGAAATGCAGAGGAAATAGGGGTTCCTCCTGTCCCCTAAAAGGTTAGATCCAAGTGGATGTTATAAGTCAGGGCCAAGGTGGTTCCCAGCCCCGAGACTTTTTTTTGGGAGGGGAAGGGGCTGCATGGGGGCCAGTTTTGTTTTGTTTTTTGTTTGAGGGGCTTTTTTTATTTTTATTTTTTTTTTATTCTGGAAAGGACAGAAACAAAATAAACATTAAATGAAATGTCAATCATGGGAAAAACCTCAAAAACCAAAGAAAAAATGAAACAAAGTTTTAGAGGCTGAACATCCCTAGTAATCAAAAGTCTGTGTAAGGATAAGATATATGATATGTCTATTTATATGAGCCCTTTGTGACATTGGTTGTAGTTTCATACAAAAATTAAACCTGTTCTGTCACTTTAGCATATCTACTTATATATCGTCTTTTTTTTTTTGTGAATTGCAAAGATAAACTCATACCAATATCTGTGTGACTACATGTTGATGTCAATAAAGTGGTCACATTGCTCAAAAATAAGAGCTGGTGTTGTGTGTTTTATTTCCTTTAACTTATTGTTATTTGCACTGTTTCGTAAGGCCTTCCAGTTCACTTAGGTTACATGTTCTGCTGCAGTCCAACCAACCAAATACCTCTGGTCAAGCCTTGATGCCTATTCTAACATGCAGTCAGCGTCTATGCTACTGGCTTTGTCAACTGGCATGTTGGCTCTTGTTTCAGGAGTTATAGGCCCAAAATATTAGAGATAACACTCTCTGTACAAGCCCTATCATCACACAGTCTTAAATCTGGCCCAGGGCATGGAGACAATGACTGCTCAACACTACCAAGAAAAAAGTTTAATTTTCTTTCTCACTTAGTTCACACTGGTGTACTCGTGCTTTGTATATGCTCTGGGGCCTCAAACACTTTTAGGTTGGTGTGGTGGGCCCACGCTACAGTAACCTATATTTGCCCCCATCACCATTGTCACATCACCCCCAGCTCTGGATACTAGCTACTACTGCCAATTTCTTACAATGTTTAATATTAGGCATTCATTCTTACATGTGTTATTAACACACAATACATAACACAAAAATAATAATAAAACCGTTCGATGAATTACTGGATGCAAGAAAACCAAGCATAGTGGTAAATGAGTAGCATATAAATAGTATTTCTAATGGAGGTGTCTGAACTAGCTGCATAATCTATTGTATGCATGAAGAAAAAGAGAGACAATAATCAAGGACCCAAAAATGTATTAAAAGACCCAGAAAATGTGACCCACACATTCAGTAACTGTCCTAAGTGGGCATCACTTACCAGCTTTCCTGGAACCTTGGCCGGCATATATTATACCTTAAGAAGCCTGAAAGTAGCGGTTTGTCACAATGCTAATTATATGCCAAGTATTTGGGTTATTGGCTCTCCGCAGTCCCTACACATCTACATAACATATTGGGCCCAGTTATTTTCATGTGATTGATAGAAAAGCTGCCACCAGTAAAGGTGACAAGAACTCTCCAAAGTATGAAAAGAGTTCCTATATATCAATCAGGCCAAGCATTCCATGCACTATATATGCCAAAATGTAATATTGGCTGCATCAGAGATATAAAAAGTTTGAAATACAGTGCAGTCGCCAAGGCTGAAGGAGTCTAGAGATCAATCAAGATGCCTTATGATCTTTTGTAGCTCAACAATGGTTACCTAGAGCAGCACTTCTCAACTGGTGTGTCGCCAAACACCGGCATGTATGTCACATCTCCTGGTGTCCCACTGCCCGTTGTACTTTCCTTCTCCCTTTTTCCAGCCCCCGCGGGCCAATTGGAAGACTCCTTTCTTCCTACCCCCACTGCCCAATGGGCAGCCTCCTTCATTCTGCCTCCCCCACGCAGGCCAATAGGAAGCCTCCTCCCTTCTACCTGCCAGTGGGAGTAGGAAGAAAGGAGGAAACCTTTGATTGGCCGGTGAGGCAGGCATCGCATAGCCCGGGGGTGGAGTGGGAGGAATGGTGGTATTGAACCCTGATGAAGCAAGGCTGCCACGGGAGCCCATCCCCATGGTGGCAAAAAGGAAAACCCGACCCCAACCAAGCAAGGCCACCACGGGAATCCATCCCCGTGGCAGCGAAGAGGAAAACCCGATCCCGACGAAGCAAGGCCACCATGGGAGCCCATCCCCATTGCGGTGAAGAGGAAACCCACCCCCAACGAAGCAAGGCCACCACGGGAACCCATCCCCATGGCGGCGGAGGAAACCCGACCCCGACTGAAGCCACCACGGGAGCCCATCCACATGGTGGCGAAAAAAGAAGGCAAGCCAGAGTATAGCTGTGGCGAAACTGGAGCCCATCCCTGCAGAGAATGAAGAAGACGTTTTTGGTGACACTTTGTGTGTGTGTGGGTGTGAATGAATGCCTGGGTGAGAGTTTGTGTGTCTGTGCGTGTGAATAGATGCATGGGTGAGAGCTTGTCTGTGGGAATGAATGGGTGAGAGCTTATGTGTGTGGGTGTGAATGAGTGCCTGGGTGAGAGATGGTGTGTCTGAGGGTGTGAATGGATGCCTGGGTGAGAGCTTGTATGTGTGGGTGTAAATGGAAGCCTGGGTGAGAGCTTGTGTGTATGGGTGTGAATGGAAGCCTGGGTGAGAGCTTGTGTGTGTGGGTGTGAAAGGAAACCTGGGTGACAGCTTGTGTGTGTGGGTGTGAATGGAAGCCTGGGTGAGAGCTGGTGTGCATGGGTGCAAGAGCATCTGTGTGTGATTGAGAGCTTGTATATAAGAGAGCATGAGTGTGATTGAGAGAGAGACTGGTCAGGGAGGTGATGTGTTTCTGTGTGAGAGAGAGAGACTGGTCAGGAAGATGACTAGTGTGTGTATGTAAGAGAGATACTGGTCAGGAAGATGACTGGTGTGAGAGAGACTGAGATTGGTCGTGGGGTCTAATTGAGGGTGTGTGTGTGTGAGAGTGATGGGTTGTGGGCACTAAGGAAGAGGACTGTGAAGACACAGCTTCAGCAGCCCTTTCTGCTTCTGGTGACTGCTATTGGCCTGGAAGGGAAAGGAGTAGGAGAGTTGCTGGGGAGGGTAAGTAAAGGTGGCTTTTTAAATTTATTTTTCTTGATTGACTGGCATTTTAATTATTGGGTATTATGCAATGTCTGCTGTTTTGAAATATTTTATTGATATTTGGACATGTTTTAATAATTTTTATGAGTTTTTAATTGTTGGATATTATTCTGTTCAGCAGCTGTTTTGCAACACTTTTAGTATAGCTTTACAATTATTTCTGTGTGGGGCTCTATAGCAGCTTGGCTTATTCTGTTTTCCCAGTAGGAAATGTATTAGTGTTTAGGGCCTGGTTTAATGGTTGTATTTCTTAGATAGGGTTGTTACTGTTTGAGTGTGTTCCATAATACAGGTGTAACTTTGTGTGGGTTAGTTTGTGTGCATTATTGCAAATCCTGAGAGTCTGTTAGGTGCTGTATTTCTCTTTCCATTTCTCCAGGTATGTTGTACTACATGCAGAGTGGCTTTTTTGGTTTTCCATTCCAGTTTCTGTCTCCATATTTATAATTTGTGGTTTTTCTCTTCTTGGTGAAGGTCAGTTCTGGGTGTGTGACCGAGGTGAGGTATTTTACTAGCATGTAGGCATTTGTATCAATCTTATTTGTTGTGTTTTCTCAATAGGATATACATTAGTGGTAAATTACTGTTTTTTCATAAGGAAGGCTATTGTGCCTGGTAGTAAAGGGAGTTTGTTTTGCTTTTACTGAGATGTCATCAGAACCAGAATATCTTTTTTGTATGGCGAGTTGTTCAGGGTATTGCCCTAGATCTGCTCTGCACTCACTGCTGAAGGTTGAGGGGATTCCTGTGGATGCAGAGTGCATCCACAGGAACCCCCAGTGTAGCCCCATGATGGTCACATGTTCAGTGTGTCACGCATGTGAGAACCATCTGTCAGGTGTGTCTCGGCCAAAAAAAGATTAAGAACCACTGACCGAGAGTTCCATATTCAGAGGCATTTAGCCAGATAGCTCACTAGTTATTTGGCTAAATGAATATATTTGGATTTATCTGGCTAAATTTTAGATTATCTTAATATCCAGCTAAAATTTGGCCAGAAAAAGTCAAGGCATCCTGGATGGGTTTCCAGGAGGAGCTATGTTAGCTAGATAAGTTATCCAGCTAACTTTAAGATAGCCCTCTATATTTCTTTTATAGGAAAGGGTAGCTAAAGGCACCTACAACAACTGCACACCAAATGCTCTATGTTGTGACTGCAGACTGTAGGCTTCCACTGAAAGAGCCCTCTTTAATTGGGGGGTTGTGAATATGGACCATCTCCCCTGGTACACAGTATACAAAGTTCCCCTTTATTAGAATGGTCTAAGTGCCATTACAACACTACAAACTCCTTCATCTACCCAGTAATCTTTGAAGTAACACAACGGCCAGAATCAATAATACAAGTTACCACACTAACACTCGTTGAACAGGAAACCAGCTATAAGAACCTTCAAAATCGTGAAATCATAAAGTGGACATCACTGAGGCAGTAAGGCAACTATAAAATATTAAATCTAAGCAACTAACTAATCTGTTATTTGGAAATACAATTGGAAACATTGCATAGCCTTCACTGCAACAGATACAAACACAATTTATAAACACACAAGTAACCTCTGTCACAAATGACAACCAAGGATGGACTAAATCTTAATACAAGTAACAACTATGTTGCATAAGAAAGATGTTAAGGAAAGTCAATGTGGAACCCCTTCAGAAATATGAAATGCTACTGAACTGAGCATTTTTCCCCTAACATTGCCTCAAGTGCATGCCTTGTTCTAATGATGTAACAGCCATATTACTTCTAAATGATAACTTTTTTTCTACCAAACACTGAAAATACAATGTATCATCCTCTGAAATAACATTCACATTAGCTCTAGCTTGTAAAGATAAATGTTAACAGGTCAAAGGACATAAAATAAAGCAGACCTGGTACAAAAGGTTTCTGCAGCTATACCAAAGAGTTGGACTTGTAGTAAGGCATCCTGAAAGGTGTCATCTAGCTATACTTAATGAACTTCTTTGAGCAGAGTTACTTTCTATACTGTAATCTCTTATGGAATCTAATGTAGTCATCATCAGATTAATGCATTGATGCCAGAACAAACTGCTGCAGTTATTTTATGCCTCCTCTATAGAGATGCCCCATTGAGTGTTTCTAAGCCCTCTACATGTGGTGCCAATTAAATGATGTAGGTAGGGGCTTGTCTTCCATTAAATTACAGAAGTCTGTAATAATATCTTGGTGCATTAAGCATAAATATATCCTGTCATAATCGCATCTGACAAGTGCTGCCCATTTATATTTTGTACCCAGGCAAAGTAACAAACTTTTGGCTATCATGTACAGGCATATGAAATCATATTCCAGGTGGATTCTTACTCTGCAGAAGGTTTCGTGGCATTCAACACACCTGACCTCTTCATGTATCCAGAAGGCTAAAGGTGCACTCAGACTATAAATTAAAACAGATAGCTAACAGGTACACAGCATTGCTTAATACATGGGAGTACATGTACCTTTACTAATGCTGTCTGGCAGCCAGCTAGAGCTGTAATGCATGAATAACTGTAATTCACTGGTGTGTGGATGTGTGTGCACCTGATTAAGACTAAGGGGCATTCATACATATACAACTACATTCACTTCATATGAAAGGCAGTCTTAATTATAATCATAGCCCATAGTGCAGATGGTGACACAGCAGGAATCCCAAACCATGCTGTGAAGAAAAAAAAAAAACAACAAAACACATAACTCTTTAGGATTACTGAAAAAAATAAATTTACACCCAGAATCTTGCTCTAGATCTTTTCAGCTGTGCATTTTGTGGCTAAGGACAGGGATATGGGTGGGTCCAGGTAAGAATGGATCACAAATGTTAGCCATAATGTCGTATAGAGTTAGGATTCCAAACATCCAAAAGCACTTGCTCACAAATACCATAGTTCCATAGTTGAAAGGCCAGCTATTTGAAAATAAGGAAGTCATCACTAGTTCTGACCAACATCCACCCAGTCTCTTATGAACTGTAGAAGCATGCCTTGCAGGGCCTGACAGTGGCAAGAAAACATATGCAAATGTGTTCATAGCCACAAGTATGCCTGCTGTATTTTCTTGGACAAGTGTGTAAGGTACTGCTATGAAGATTATAAATGACTGCTTCACTGTAAGGTGAAGGCTTGCCATCTTTAATATATTGTCCTTACAGACGATATGTAATGTATGTCATAGGGCCCAAGCCTTAGCATTGCCTAGCATACAGTTGTCTTCTATTCCAACCTATTATAACTCTTTTCCCTGCCCTTTATTTATCCCTGAAGTTCACCTTATACATAGAGACATTTTTTCCATATATACACATGAGGATCAACTCATGCAAAACCCAAAACAAGTAAAGGACTGAGAGATGGAGAACTTCAGTACAGCAGTGACTTAGCATTGTTGTCTTCAACAATACAAGAAGGCTCTGACCCAGTTTACAGGCAAAGCAGTGCTCTATTATTCTGTGATGAACCTGGTTAGTGGCTACCATCTGTGTGGTTTCCCCGAACATGCAGGGTGATACACTGGATCCTCCTGTAGATCCCAGATCATTGTCAGCTGGAATGCCATATCAGATAGCTATAATGTGAAACATATAACAGGTCAGCATTATCTCAGCTATAGTGTGAGGGGTCATACTGTAAGACTCCCCCCCCCCCATACTAAACATCAAAACAATTTTTAATACACCAAAGATATGTTTGATGACTGAGCGAGTAAATGTGAGTGCCTTATTGTACCACTTCTTTGTTGGTGTGTTAGGAAGAGTGAAAGGGATTAAAAGCCATATCCAGCAGCCATATTCAGCATCAGCTATACCACATAGAGTTGGTACGGATCACACTGCCAGCTTAGATTTGACAATTGCCAACACCATTATGAACCCAGTCAGAGTAAGACCAATAGCCATGCTTGACAATAACTATAAAAATACTCATGACAAAGTCCATTGATATCACACAAAGTCATATGATTTGAAGGACAACTATATATTAGATCTGTCAGAGGAATATTGTAGTGGGCATATATACTAGCACACAAACATGCACCCATGCTCTAAGATATGAAACAGTATGTGCATATGCATTTCTGCGTACATTGTAACTGTTCAAAAAGAATAGATTATTCATTGTTCATCTGACACCTGCCAGTTAGCAATAAAATGCAACTTCTGCTATATAGAAAGCCATGAATTCCTTTGAGAAAAAGCTCATAAACTACGTTATCTTTCATTATCTTCTCCCTTATAGCCAATCCAGCAGTATGTGCCTTCCACACTGAAGGTCTTGCATCTCTTACCATCACCTTGAGTAGAGGTACATACTTGCTGTTTGTGACCTGACAACAAGAATGAGAGACCCACCCCCCCTCTGATGTCACTGAGGACCATGACGGACATTAAACGGCGCCATAACACCGGGTGCCTGCGCACAGGGATGCCACACACCATCACCACCGGGCTCCCTGAAATAACTAACAGTGATGATAAAGACAGAAAGAAAGAAAAAAAGGTGAAAGAATCCATCTGGAACTGAGAGGGGAGGAGTGGTGTGTGATCCTTGATTGGGAGACCCGCCCCCCCCTCTGATGTCACTGAGGACTGTGACGGACGTTAAACGGCGCCATAACACCAGGCGTCACGCGCTGAAGGGGCACTCCCCTTTGTGCTTCCCTTCGTGCATCCCGTAGTGTTAGCCATTCCCCATGTTCTTTTATATCCCTTGTTAACAATCCCCATATTTAAATGTTTAATGTATTTGACAAAGGTAACGCATAAGTTCCTGCAAATTTTGTTTAAATGTAAACCGATGTGATATGTAAAATCGAACACCGGTATATAAAAGTAAATAAATAAATAAAAATAAATAAATAAAACACATCTATGGTGGTCAGTTCCATGCATTGCTAGTAAATGACCAATCCTTTAATGTTATTGCTGGTAGATCTTGTTTAAAGTTACACCACCTTATATGTGACATAATGTCCAGCAGAGCACAAGGTGCAGACTGTGTACTTGTATACCATAGTAATGGCAAAATCTAGTGAACATGCTACAATGTATTTATAATGACAGCAGCTACAGATTCCGCTCCGATTATTTACATATTCCTTGTTTGTCCCTTCTACGTATAACTTATCAGGTTCTTGTTATGAGCTGACAGTGCACCTGACACTCTAGCCTTTCTTTTTTCTAGCACAAGTTTATTTAGGGTTCCGATCTGACAGGAATTATCCTAGAAAAGGTTTTACATTTTTCATCAAACTGTGAACCTCAAATCTTCGGCCTTCCTAAACTTTCTCTACTCAACATCATCTAGTCTGTATGTCTACGCCTGGCACTGCCTGCTTTGTATTGATAATGGATCTGAAGGAAAAATAATTAGAGAGTTGCACACTAAGCAGGCAGACACATACCTCCCTGGCATATGCATGAAAGATAAGATTTAAAAAAGCAAAGATCTTACCTAGTAGCCAGCCATGGCTATACCTCCTGTTCTCATACTGCACAAAAAGGGCTGATTGTTGAAGGATATAGGCATCATGTGTGGCTCCACTCCCTCAGAGTGCAAGTGGTGTGTGATGCACAAATGTGCAACCTCAATGTCATGCTCAGGTACCCGGGAGCCATACAAGATGCCTATATCCTGTGGTAATACTCCTCCCTCTGAAGGACTAGGCTGAGGGCTACATTGATGCTATCACTCCCAGAACATGGGGAAATGGCGCTATGGCATAGAAACCACTCTTCAAGACCAATAATTCCTGCCTTTCAGCAGGGCTGATTTAAGTACTAATGCAGCTGCATTTGCAGTACCTGGTGCAAAAACCTGAAAAATGATGCTTGTGACATAGCCCCCTACAACACCAACAGTTGTTTGGAAGGAGCTAGAAGCCATAAAATGGAAGGAGCGTAACAATTTCATAAGACCAAAAATGGCATGTGATCTTTCGGTGACCAGATCGAGGTCTGCTTTGAGGTCTTCATATAAATCCTAGATCTCAAGCAGTACCTCATGACCACTTCCTCCTCTGAAAGATCCAGTAATGTAGTACGGGGATGAAAGAACATAAGAACATCCCATACTGGGTCAGACCAAGGGTCCATCAAGCCCAGCATCCTGTTTCCAACAGTGGCCAATCCAGGCCATAAGAACCTGGCAAATACCCAAAAACTAAGTCTATTTCATGTTACCGTTGCTAGTAATAGCAGTGGCTATTTTCTAAGTCAACTTAATTAATAGCAGGTAATGGACTTCTCCTCCAAAACTTATCCAATCCTTTTTTAAACACAGCAACAAATTCCAGAGTTTAATTGTGCATTGAGTGAAGAAGAACTTTATCCGATTAGTTTTAAATGTGCCACATGCTAACTTCATGGAGTGCCCCCTAACTTCATGGAGTGCCCCCTAGTCTTTCTATTACCTGAAAGACTAAATAACCGATTCACATTTACCCATTCTAGACCTCTCATGATTTTAAACACCTCTATCATATCACCCCTCAGCCGTCTCTTCTCCAAGCTGAAAAGTCCTAATCTCTTTAGTCTTTCCTTATAGGGAAGCTGTTCCATTCCATTCCCCTTATCATTTTGGTTGCCCTTCTCTGTACCTTCTCAATCATAATTATATCTTTTTTAAGATGCGGAGACCAGAATTGTACACAGTACACTCCCTGTGGGGCTGTACATGTTCTCCTGCATAGTGATCCAAGACTTGGATCCTGCTGCCCCACCTGTACCTGTGGCTACTCCGCTCCCAGTACTGGGACTTTCCTAGGTGGCATCTCTGCCTCCTTTCCCTCTTGCCACTGCTGATTAGCTGCCTAAACCATGCAGTGTGCACTGTAAGTCAAACTAACAATGTGGCTCCTGGAAGTCTGGGATGTAGTTTGGGGGAAGGGGAGGTTATTAGTGCAGGTCTCTGTGGACATGTCTGCTGGAGATTGAAAAAACTAACACCTGATTTTTCTTGTTTTCATGTGATATTTTCCCCCAAACAAAAAGCTGAAGCTATGTTTTGCATTATTTTGTTCCAAAATGTGCATTATTTTAACATGAGAAGCCAACGGGGACCTTCACTTGCATAAAATTAATTCATCTGCATGCTCATTAGCAATATTTTTAAGATGCATGTACCTAGATAACATAAGGCAAACAGAAGCGACTGACCTGATGCCTTAGCTTTAAGATATTTATTGGCACATATATTTAAACAGAGCCCAACTCTGGCCGAGTTTCGCACAGCGGCTGCGTCAGGGGCTTGTTTTGTTTTTTTTAATTGTTGTACCTTTTTTTTAAAAAAATCAGTATGAATCAATTTTGCTAGATGCAATTTCTGATCTTTTTATCACTAGATAGGTTTTCGGCAAGATTCAACTCCAAATATTGTGCTTTTTTCAACTCTGCCGTTCAAAAGATTTTATATGAACTGCTGAATATCCAGACTATCCATCAAAACTTATCCAGCTAAATTCAGCCAGATAACTTGTCTGCTTGCTGCTTTTCTCAATACTGATCTCTTAAATTTCATCTCCATTCTGAATCTGTGCCTAATTTTAAGTAGGTGCGCAAATCCCACTTCTACCGTGTAAGTCAGGGGATTTTAAAAAGGGCACGCACCCATTCCCAGTTTACCAGTTCATCCACCAGTTCATCCAGTTAACAGCTGGGTCCTCCAATTGCCCCTGGTTTGATAGCCTATACTCTCCCCAGTTACCCCAGACCCTTTAATCCCCTCAGAAATGGAGCAATCATTTTATTTTAAAACTTACACGCCAACCATTGCAGAAGTTACGCGGCAGGGGACCTCAGCATGCACGGGCACATAAGTATTTACGTGCCCATATCTTGGCCAGGCCCCATAACGCCTGTGTCCTGCCCAGATGACACCCAGACCCCGCCCCATTTGGAAACTTCTGAAATGTACATGCAGGAGGATTTATCTACGCACTTTTTAAAATACAGTCAGCAGACACGAGCCCAACTTCTTTGTGCATCCTCTAAATGATTCAAGTGCTGGGCTTTTAAAATTCACCTTGTAGTGCACATTCATACCCCTTTCTGCATGAAATGGAGAACTGTGTGGAGAGAATCCATTTTGAATTTCTTTCAAAGCATATACTTGTTCAGGCTTCTTAAATACAGGATGGGTCTCAATTCCTCAGATTTCTTGGAATTAAAGAAGTAGCGGGAGTAGAACACCTAGCAATGATGATGAAAAGGAAAAGTTTCTACTGCCCACTGTTTGAGGAACGACTACCACCATGTATAATGCCTCTGTATCGCTCCATGGTGAGACCGCACCTTGAATACTGTGTACAATTCTGGTCGCCGCATCTCAAAAAAGATATAATTGCGATGGAGACGGTACAGAGAAGGGCTACCAAAATGATAAGGGGAATGGAACAACTCCCCTATGAGGAAAGGCTAAAGAGGTTAGGACTTTTCAGCTTGGAGAAGAGACAACTGAGGGGGGATATGATAGAGATGTTTAAAATCATGAGAGGTCTAGAACGGGTAGATGTGAATCGGTTATTTACTCTTTCGGATAGTAGAAAGACTAGGGGGCACTCCATGAAGTTAGCATGGGGCACATTTAAAACTAATCGGAGAAAGTTCTTTTTTACTCAACGCACAATTAAACTCTGGAATTTGTTGCCAGAGGATGTGGTTAGTGCAGTTAGTATAGCTGTGTTTAAAAAAGGATTGGATAAGTTTTTGGAGGAGAAGTCCATTACCTGCTATTAATTAAGTTGACTTAGATAATAACCACCGCTATTACTAGCAATGGTAACATGGAATAGACTTAGTTTTTGGGTACTTGCCAGGTTCTTATGGCCTGGATTGGCCACAGTTGGAAACAGGATGCTGGGCTTGATGGACCCTTGGTCTGACCCAGTATGGCATTTTCTTATGTTCTTATGTAGAGTTTCCTTGAGTCAGACAGGTCCAAACTGAAGATTGAACAATGAGGAAGAGTGAGAAGCCAGGAGAAATGTAAGTGATATCTGGCTTCCACAATCTTGACAATCCAGTGATCTTGGTTCTTTTGCGCCACTCTTATGGGTAGTGTTGGAATGGATTCTCCCCTCTATCAGAGAGAATAGCTGCTGGGTTTGAAAGGTGGTCAAAAGCTTGGTCCATGCTTGGGCTGGACCTGCTGTATTTTGGGTTGATGGCGCTCATATCACCTAACACAAGCCAGAAGTTGTTGTTGCTATGAAAGTGAAGGCAGGATTTTGTAACGTTGGAACTGCCAGAAGAGATGTCTTCTGTGCCTAGCAGAAGAGTGTTGTTTCAATCCCATGGAGAGGGACTGGACCACTACATGTTGTTCCTTTATTTGAGCTATGTTTTCCCTAAGTTTTTCATCAACAAAAAGAGCTCTCCAATGTTATCAATAATCCAAAAAATACCCAAGCCACACTGGTGAAATTTATTATGAAATAATCATCTCAAAAATGTTCTCTAAGGTTTCTTCATAAAAGTGATCACCCACCAACATCCACCAACTTGTCATAGACATCAGCACACATGCTACTGGCTGTTAACCAAGTGGCATGCTCTGATAGAGGAGTATGCCATGGTATATATACTTTACGGCATTCAAGAGTGACTGAGGGTATGCAGATCCACCTTAACCTGGCAGAAGGAAAAGCTTTAATTTTTTAGTGCAATTGTGTAAGTATTGAACTATATAGAAATAGTGAGTGGAAATTTGTGCTTAAGTATGGAGCTTTGGAATACCTTTATATCTAGATTGTCTAGTAACCTGGAATCATCCCTTGGTGGTGTATTCAAGATATTATTGTTTTCTTTGCTTTTTAAAGAACTGATTCTCCTATAACTGATTGATGTGGTAGTTGTACTATTCCAAATCCTGGGGACTTCTGAACTCTATATTTGAGGTCTAGTTTCCTTGCAACTGGGGCAAAGGAAATAGGGATTTCCCACATTCTTGTTTGAAATTCTTGCAAAATATTATGGATTAGAATGGCTCTGTCTGAGTTTTTTAAATTTCTAGACGGGCAAAAGACCTTTGCATGAGGATCTTTGTCTTTTGTGCAGTAAGTATTTTCCCAATTTATCCAGAAATCTGGAATAAGAGGTCTGGTGGAGACAAGTGATCTGGAGGCTCCAGAAGGAAGACAGACAGTATAACTGTTGAACCCTCCTCAGAGCCTAGTGGAGAAGTAACAATAATCCATTACCCCAATGATGAAAAAGGTAATTGAAGAGCGGTCCTTCATCACCTCAGAGGGGTATATTCCTGGTTTACATCTTCTAACTGGCTGGACTCTGCTGCAAGGGAGAGTTATGGACTAGAACTAAATTACAGGAGTTCTGATAGAGATACTGAGACTCCTTCTTGAGGTAGTACATCTGATATTCTGAACAGGAGAGACTGGAAGTTACCTTTCTTAGTTTTAGCCACTAGGGATGTAAGGAAATCCATCAACTCTGCCACTTGGTCAAAGGGCTAATGTACCCTCTGTCCGAGTGTGGTTGATGGAACATCCTCTTCTGATACTAGAATGAAATCTTGCATATCTTCTGGGGTCTTCAGAATTTGTACTGAAGGCCAATTTAGATGTGAGAGGTACAAGAGAACAAAAAAAGTCTGGAATCTCCAGTTGTAGATCTTGTTCTATTAACTTTGTTTGTATATGTGCTCCAGTAAGTGGTGGGGGCAGGTGAATCATATCCTCCCTCTGCCTCTGACAAAACTCTTGACAGATCAACATACAGCTGTGTTGGAAGCTATAGCATGATGTCTCAATGAGGGAGCAGCCTGTTTTGATGGTCTAATGGCCAATGATGCTGAGACTCATTTTGAGTACAGAGGCTCGATGCTTCAAAGACTTGTACATTGATGGCATCAAGGACTTGTGCTTTACTGGTGCCGGAACTTTGCACATCAACAGCGTCAGAGGTTTGTGTGCTAACAATGCTCGAGTTTTATCCATTTGCAGCACTGATTACTGTGTGGATGGTGCCAATACACTGCATCAAGAGTGCTTATGCACTGTATGTCAAAGGCACTGATACTTTGTGCATCAATGATGCTGATGCACCATGCATCAAGGGTCGATGTGCTGGAGAATAGTGCATCAAGTGCACCGCCAGTGCCAAGATTCTATGTTTTTTGAGTGGCAACTACACTGGAGGCTGCACTGAGTAGCATTTATTTTTCTTTGATGAACTCCAGGACTTTTTATAGTTGCTCAATCCTGATGATTCAGCTTGCTTCACTCAGTGCTCAATTCAGTTCTCGAGGAGGGAAATGAGACTGAACTCTAGGAAGAGAACCAACTGCGGCTTCTGAGAGACTAACACACTTCCTCCATTTTCCAGACACTTGACTTTTGGGAACATGGGGACATACAGCCACAATGGAACAATTAACTTGGTCATGATTTGGTCCAAGGCAACAGTAACAAAGATCATATCTGTCTGTAATGGACATTTTTCTACTGCAAACATAGTTTTGGGTTTTTTCTTACCAGACATCTTGAAGAAAAATGTTCTTTATTTTGTTTTTTTTTATTTTTTAAATAGCATTGAAAAGTGCTGTTTAGTGACTGCTGAGGCAGCAAGGCAACTTTGAAAAAGAGACACCAAGAATTTTACAGAAAATTGAAGAAAAAATTACAACGATAGGGTAAAAAAAGACTGAGGGGACTCACGAGGCAACACAAGTGCATGAATTCCCACAGCAAAAGCCCAATGTGTGCATTAATAAGGGGATACATGAAAATGTCAGGGTTGCATACCAAGTTGCATACCAAGGGTTGCGTACCAAGTTGCGTACCAAGTTGCGTACCAAGTTGCGTACCAAGGGTTGCGTACCAAGAACACCTTGAGGACAACAACATTCTCCACGACGCCCAACACGGATTTAGGAAAAACCGAAGTACGGAAACTCTCCTCGTCAACCTAACAAACAAGATAATAAGGGGTTTCGACAACAACCTAAGCCACATCCTCATCCTACTCGATCTATCCGCAGCCTTCGATACCGTAGACCACACATGTCTACTTTCGAGACTAGCCAGCATTGGGCTCACTGGCAAAACCCTCAACTGGTTCAAATCGTTCCTGAAAGACAGATTCTTCAAGGTCACCATTAATAACCAATCCTCAAATCCTCTCCCACTCGAAACTGGCGTACCACAGGGATCTGCACTATCGGCGACACTCTTTAACATTTATCTACTCCCTCTATGCCACCTCTTATCAACCATTGGAGTTACTTTCTATATGTACGCCGATGACATCCAACTCCTCTTCCCAATAACATCCACAATAGAAGAAACATTAAGCACCGCAGCCAAACACCTAAGCACCATAAAAGACATGCTGAACCACCTAAAGTTATGCCTCAACATGAATAAAACAGAATGCATACTCATAGGAAGAAATAACCCTATACAATCCTCCACATCCCTCTCTCTACAAATAGAAAACATCAACATCCAACTAAAAAATTCAACAAGAGACCTTGGAATCTGGATCGACAACGAACTCAACTTAAAAAAGAACATCGCTTTCAAAACCAAAGAAGGCTTCCACAAACTTCATATCCTCAAACATCTAAAACCGCTTCTACACCAACATGAGTTCTGAACAATTCTACAATCACTCATTTTCAACAGCCTCGACTACTGCAACTCCCTCCTGATTGGCCTACCAAAATCTAGCCTAAAACCTCTGCAACTACTACAAAACGCCGCAGCAAGAATCCTAACTGGAAAAAAAAAATCTGACCATATCACCCCAGTCCTCAAATCACTTCACTGGCTCCCAATCGACCAGAGAATCAAATTCAAAGCATTAACAACAGTTCACAATGCATTACATTCAACGGACAACACAGCCCTCAAAGATCTAATCCAAACACACAAACCTCAAAGAATGACCAGATCTGCCAATAAACTTCACCTCGAAATTCCATCTCTTCCTCAAGCCAAACTCACCAACACCAGGAACAGAGCCTTCTCAATAGCAGGCCCAAACTTATGGAACAACCTACCACAACATCTAAGCTCAATCCACGACATCAAAGCCTTCAGAAAAGAACTAAAGACATGGCTTTTCAGTCAAACATTTAGAGATGGCGTGGGATAAGAAACCCACCTCCTATTGAACCATTACACCTTGATGCTCCCATTCTTTCGATGATACTTTCTATTAACACTTTTCCCCCTCCCCCCCCCACACCCTTCCCCCACCACTCCCCACACCTTGCCCTCCTCCCCCATCCAACCAATCCCAAGACTTCACTTGATTCAACCAACATACTCCGAGCTCCTATTCAGACCCTTCCCAACTATAAATCACTTCTCATGCTCAGCACTTACGTTGTTAATTTTGTTCCATATGATATTTAAAGAATCTGATATACTAACTCTTTTATGTTTTATCTCTCATATAAATCGTCAATTAATATGTTAAATAAGGTTCTATGTTCTGAATGTTAAATACAGTTCTAATGTTAAATACAGTTCTAAGATATTTGTATGTATTAGGTTGTTATCCTGTAAACCGGAGTGAAGGCAAATGCTATACTTCGGTATATAAATAAATAAATAAAGTAAAATTTAAAAGCTGCCAAGATACATGCTTATCTCCCACAGCACACATCTCAAAAGTTTTCAAAAAGGAGTGGGGCGTGAGCATGGTCTGGGTGGGGCATGGGTGTTTCTGAGTGTGAACCAAAGATGTGCACATAATTACTGATATGACCTGGCACATGCTAGGGCCTCCTACTGCATAACTGTACTTCTGCTATGGATGTCATGTAAGTTAAAATTTGAAGAAAACTAGGTAGATCTGCAGGGTTTTAAGGGTTGGAAATAACTTGGGGAGTGAAGGGGGCTTGGAAGACCTCTCTTAACTGGGCAAACTCTGGGCAAACTGGTAAAACTGGGCATGGTGTTGGTACAGGCCTTTTAACATCACAGATTTACAAAGTAGAAGCAGCATTTGCACACACATGTGCACCCACTTAAAATTTCACGCACATGTGTGTGTGGCCAGGCTATTTAATAACATGCGTGCATAAGCGCACATATATTGCAACATGACCGTGTACCTGGGCGCAGGCCAACATATACATGCAAATATGTGCATTCACAGAGGTTTGAAAGTTACCGTCCTAGAGAGAAGGGTCCATTCGCTACCACCAGATGATATCACCAACATGTCATGGCTAATTCAGCCCTGCTTGTTGATGAAAAATCTGAGATCTCTTAGACAAAAAAAAAAAAAAACAACAACATACAAAATACAAACAAACAAACTGGCTACCATCTACCAGATACCCAGAGCATTCAGGCGACCAAGAAGAATGTCATGGAGGAGGAACTACAGGACCACAAAAAAAAAAAAAAAGAGAGATATTGGACCCTTTTGATAGTACAGTTAAAGGGGTATTGTTACATGGCATATCAAATATTAATTATTTCACAGAAGTATACAATAAGAAATATTATAGACTAATACAATATTTTTCACCTTTGCACATTATTTTTCACTAAACACCTACACAACTATAAATATTGATTTCCAAGATCACAATCATTTTATTTCAGTTACAACAACAAATAGCTTGGCCTTCAGTATTGCCTTTCTGTGCCTAATTTAAATAAATACCTGCAGCAACTATTTCATATGTGACATTGCTGGGATTTCAGCTTCTTACAATCAGAACTAAGAACATAAGAAACTGCCATACTGGGTCAGACCAAGGGTCCATCAAGCCCAGTATCCTGTTTCCAACAGTGGCCAATACAGCCTACAAGTACCTGGCAAGTACCAAAACATTAAGTGGATCCCTTGCTACTGATGCCAGTAATAGCAGTGGCTATTCCCTAAGTCAACTTAATAGCAGTTAAAGGACATCTCCTAAAAGAACTTATCCAAACCATTTTTAAACCCAGCTACACTAACTGCACTAACCACATCCTCTGCAACAAATTCCAGAGCTTAATTGTGCATGGAGTGAAAAATAATTTTCTCCGATTAGTTTTAAATGTGCTACTTGCTAACTTCATGGAGTGCCCCCTAGTCCTATTATCCGAATGAATAAATGACCGATTCACATTTCCCAGTACTAGATCTGTCATGATTTTAAAGACCTCTATCATATCCCCCCTCAGCCATCTCTTCTCCAAGCTGAACAGCCCTAACCTTTTTAGCCTTTCCTCATTGGGGAGCTGTTCCATGCTCTTTATCATTTTCGTTGCCCTTCTCTGTACCTTCTCCAGTGCAACTATATCTTTTTTTCAGATGCAGTGACCAGAATTGTACAGTACTCGAGATGCGGTCTCACAATGGAATGATACAGAGGCATTATGACATTTTCCATTTTATTCACCAATCCCCTCCTAATAATTCCTAACATTCTGTTTGCTTTTTGACTGCCGCAGAACACTGAGCCGATGATTTCAATGGATTATCCACTATGACACCTAGATCTTTTTCCTGGGTGGTAGCTCCTAATATGGAACCTAACATCATGTAAGTACAGCATGGGTTATTTTTTCCTATATGTATCACCTTCACTTGTTCTCCTTAAATTTCATCTGCGATTTGGATGCCCAATCTTCTACTCTCACAAGGTCCTCCTGCAGTTTACAAAATTCGCTTGTGATTTAACTACACTGAATAATTTTGTATCATCTGCAAATCTGATTACCTCACTCATCGTATTCCTTTCCAGATCATTTATAAATATATTGAAAAGAGCCAGTTCAAGTATAGATTCCTGAGGCACTACACTGTTTACCCTTTTCTACTGAGAAAATTCACAATTTAATCCTATTCTCTGTTTTGTGTCTTTTAACCAGTTTGTAATCCACAAAAGGACATTGCCTCCTATCCTAAGACTTTTTAGTTTTTTTAGAAGCCTCTCATGTGGGACTTTGTGGAATGCCTTCTGAAAATCCAAATACACTACATCTACCAGTTCACCTTTATCTACATGTTTATTAATTAGAAAAATGAAGCAGATTTGTGAGGCAAGACTTCCCTTGGGTAAATCCATGCTGACTGTGTTTCATCAATCCATGTCTTTCTATATGCTCTGTGATTTTGATTTTTAGAATAGTTTCCACTATTTTTTCTGGTACTGAAGTCAGGCTCACTGGTCTACAGTTTCCTGGATCGCCCCTGGAGCTCTTTTTAAATATTGGAGTTACATGGGCCACCCTCCAGTCTTCAGATATAATGGATGATTTTAATGATAGGTTACAAATTTTAATTAGCAGATGTGAAATTTCATTATTAATTCCTTCAGAACCCTGGGGTGCATACCATCCAGTCCAGGTGATTTGCTACTCTTTAGTTTGTCACTCTGAGCTACTACCTCTTCCAGGTTCACCATGATTTTGTTCATTACATCTGACTCATCACCCTTGAAAACTATCTCCAGAACAGATATCTCTCCAACATCCTCATTAGTAAACAAAGAAGGAAATAATTAATTTAGTCTTTCTGCAATGGCCTTATCTTCCCTAAGAGCTCCTTTAACCCCTCGGTCATCTAACAGTCCAACTGACTCCCTTACAGGTTTCTTACTTTGGATATATTTTTTAAAGTTTTTAGTATGAGTTTTTGCCTCTACGGCCAACTTCATTCAAATTGTCTCTTAGCCTACCTTACTGTTTTACACTTAACTTGACAATGCTTATGCTTTTTCCTATTTTCTTCAGATGGATCCTTCTTCCAATTTTTGAAGGATTTTTTTGGCTAAAATAGCCTCTTTCACCTCACCTTTTAACCATGCTGGTAATAGTTTTGCCTTCCTTCCACCTTTCTTAATGTATGGAATACATCTGAACTGCGCTTCTAAGATTGTATTTTTAAATAGTGTCCATGCCTGTTCTACACTTTTAACCTCTACACTTTCACCTTTCAATTTTTTTCAATTTTCCTCATTTTATCAAAGTTTCCCATTTAAAAATGTAGTGTTAGAGCTGTAGATTTATGTATTCTCCCCCTTCCAGTCATTAGTTCATATTTGATCATGTTATGATCACTATTGCCAAGTGTTTCTATCATCATTGCTTCTCACCAAATCATGCATTTCACTAAGAATTAAATCTAAAATAGCTCCCTCTCTCATTGGTTCCTTAATCAATTGCTTCATGAAGAGGTCTTTTATTCCATCCAGGAATTTTATGTCTCTAGCATGTCCTGATGTTAAATTTACTCAGTCAATAGTTGGGTAATTGAAATTTCCCATTATTACTGCACTGCCAAATTGGTTAGCTTCCCAGATTTCTCTTAGCATTTCATCATGTCTGATCATTTTGGCCAGATGGACAGTAGTATACTCCTATCACTATATTCTTATCTTCATTGGGAGGTACGTGATGGTCCACCACCAGAGCCTGCATCTCATTTGTCGCAAATTCCTGGATCCTGCAGCATGACCTCTCATGATAAGGAGGTGTTGCACCTGTCTCTTAGCATCCAGCAAACTAAGAACTGAAGATTCACTCCACTTACTGGCCAGGTTCTCCAACTCTTTAAAAAAGAGTAAGCTGTTAAAAGGCAATTTGGTGAGATTAGCCTTGGAGGTCACATCAGCTGACCAATTTCTCAACCATAATTGGTGCCTGGCTACCACAATCAAAGTCATCCCTCTGGACAAGGTGTGGACCAAGGCACGGCCTGCATCAGCCAAAAAGGCAGCAGCTAGCATCATAACAGTGCTAGGATTTATGCCAGAGTCAGCAACTTCCTGATAGAGAAGCAAACAAGAGCATGCCAGTAAGGATCAACATGATGCAAGGTCACTGCCACAGCTTCAAACACCTGCTCAAGTATAGTCTCAGTCGTGCTAACATGAGCATCCATCAAGCCCTTTCCTCCTTCCACAAGTACATCTATCTTTGGAAAATGGAAGCATTCTCTCACCACTGAATCCAGAGGATACAAGCCTTCCAATCCCTTTTGGAAATAGCCTCTGGGGGATCGCACTCAAGCTCAATTAATTCTTGAATGGCTTCCATCACGAGATAAAACAAGAGGCTTTATGCAAGTAAACCAAACTAGGATTTCTCTTTGGCTCAGAAATAGAATCTGCCCCAGGAATTCCAAGCATTGTCAGGTCTGGGAAAGCAGAACTGACAGATAAGAACATAAGAACATGCCATACTGGGTCATACCAAGTGTCCATCAAGCCCAGCATCCTGTTTCCAACAGTGGCCAATCCAGGCCATAAGAACCTGGCAAGTACCCAAAAACTAAGTCTATTCCATGCTACTGTTGCTAGTAATAGCAGTGGCTATTTTCTAAGTCAACTTAATTAATAGCAGGTAATGGACTTCTCCTCCAAGAACTTATCCAATCCTTATTTAAACATAGCTATACTAACTGCACTAACCACATCCTCTGGCAACAAATTCCGGAGTTTAATTGTGTGTTGAGTGAAAAAGAACTTTCTCCGATTAGTTTTAAATGTGCCACATGCTAACTTCATGGAGGGCCCTCTAGTCTTTCTATTACCTGAAAGAGTAAATAACCAATTCACATCTACCCGTTCTAGTCCTCTCATGATTTTAAACACCTCTATCATATCCCCCCTTAGCCGTCTCTTCTCTAAGCTGAAAAGTCCTAACCTCTTTAGTCTTTCCTCATAGGGGAGCTGTTTCATTCCCCTTATCATTTTAGTTGCCCTTCTCTGTACCTTCTCCATTGCAATTATATCTTTTATGAGATGCGGCAACCAGAATTGTACACAGTATTCAAAGTGCGGTCTCACCATGGAGCGATATAGAGGCATTATGACATTTTCTGTTTTATTCACCATTCCTTTGCTAATAATTCCCAACATTCTGTTTGCTTTTTTGACTGCCGCAGCACACTGAACTGACGATTTCAATGTGTTATCCACTATGATGCCTAGATCTCTTTCTTGGGTGGTAGCACCTAATGTGGAACCTAACATTGTGTAATATAGCATGGGTTATTTTTCCCTATATGCATCACCTTGCACTTATTCACATTAAATTTCATCTGCCATTTGGATGCCCAATTTTCCAGTCTCACAAAGTCTTCCTGCAATTTATCACAATCTGCTTGTGATTTAACTACTCTGAACAATTTTGTATCATCTGCAAATCTGATTACCTCACTCGTCGTATTTCTTTCCAGATCATTTATAAATATATTGAAAAGTAAGGGTCCCAATACAGATCCCTGAGGTACTCCACTGCCCACTCCCTTCCACTGAGAAAATTGTCCATTTAATCCTACTCTCTGTTTCCTGTCTTTTAGCCAGTTTGAAATCCACGAAAGGAGACCGCCACCTATCCCATGACTTTTTACTTTTCCTAGCAGCCTCTCATGAGGAACTTTGTCAAATGCCTTCTAAAAATCCAAGTACACTACATCTACCGGTTCAACTTTATCCACATGTATATTAACTTCTTCAAAAAAGTGAAGCAGATTTGTGAGGCAAGACTTGCCTTGGGTAAAGCCATGCTGACTTTGTTCCATTAAACCATGTCTTTCTATATGTTCTGTGATTTTGATGTTTAGAACACGTTCCACTATTTTTCCTGGCACTGAAGTCAGTTCATCTCTATGAAAGAACTGTCTCATAGATCTATACGGCTCGAATCCAGAGGGGGGTGTTCCCCATCCAGAGGACACGCTGCCACTTGAGGGGCACTGCGGCACTGAAAAAAGGCAGAAGCATCCAGAATGAGATGCATCTGAGGATTACTTACTGAGCCACCTTCCCCTACTGAGGAACAGTTAGGGGAGGGCCAAGGTCAGGTACCCCACACCTAAGATGTCTTCAACCAGACCACATGTGTCTGGGAAGAACCAGGCTTAGCCAAAAATAGAGGAAGACAAGGCACTCTCTGAGCTTCCAAGCAGCGCTGGCACAAAGCAGTAGGCACTCCAGGGGAGATGCCTGAAAAGAACAGGCAGTGCAAAGATAAGGTACTTAGGCTTCTGAGGCACAAGTGCTATCATGGCCAACAAAGTACTGAGCAGTGGCCAAAGGCATGCATCTAGCTGCTTTTTGCATTTATTTTTTATATATGCGCTCAACTAGGTGCCAAAAATTATATGTCCAATACTTGTGCGCGCACACCTAGGTGCTCACCCAGGCGACCAAAATAGGGGTGCACAAAAAACTCAAGCACACAGTTCCATTTCAGCGCTAACAGAAGCTTGCAGCAACTAGGCGGCACTTAACATGGATGCTCAAAATTCAAGGTTGTCCTGTGCACCCAAAAATCTGGGCGCACAATTGGATGCACAGTGAGACGCGCATGCTGGAGGGTAGCCTCCAAAAGTGTGCAAAATGCGACCTACCACACTGTGCGCAGCAAAAAGCTTTGGAATAGGGCCTAGCCTACTGAGGCTGCTCAACCTGCCAGGTTGCCCATGTCCCTCAACCTCCCACAAAGTGGGATAAACGTCGGAATGGTGCACAGAGCTCTGAGACCAGGCAGGAGAAGGAAACCCTGCACAGTAAAACCTCCCGCTAAGTCTCTGTATATATCTTCTTCCTTTTCTTTTCTTTTTTTTTTTACTTACCAGAACTAAGCCTTACCTGGCTGAGCACAGAGACAGTCTCCAGCTGTCACCACCATACTCTGTTTCCTGCACCCGCTGCCTTTCAGCCTCTCAAGCAGCTGTCCATGCCAGCAACACCAGCTACTTGACCAAGGCACACCCCTGAGGGAGCATGGAAATCACCTCAGGAATTCTCAACTGCGGGAAGGACCTTTAGGTATCACTGCAGGAGAGCAGGGCTTTCTTTTCCTTAATTTGGATTTCAAATTCCTCCTTCCAAAAAACTCAAAGCAATCCCCATAGGAAGATGCACATCCACCATCTGCTGGAAATGGAGAATACTGGCAAGCTGGGGTCACTGAAGGACTACATATACTGTGACATCGGCTTGCTCCATCTCCATTTGCTGGCAGAGGAGCATAAACCCACTGGTCCTCAGTCCATCTGTCTACATGCTAGGAAATCTAATTTTTGTTACTGATTTAACTACAGGTAGAAGCCAGAAAGCAAACCAGAACAATCTGAGATCCAACTAAAATAAGTTAATTTTAATTTCCATTATTTCTCTTTATTTCACCCCTCTATACTCCAACTACATTCATAACTTCTCCTCTAAAGCTCCATGTTCTCCCTCTAACTCTGCCCCTTGCTCACACAAATACAATATTCAATATTATTTCCACAAGGTCACTGTAATTTTTCTCTCTCCTTTTCCAGCATTTTCACTGCTGCTCTACAAGTGAAGGTCAAAGTTTCTGTACATTGTGGACATAACTAGGAAAATGATTTCAGTTTATGAAGAAAATGTTGAGATCAAATTGTCACTAATTTTAAGAGAACATTTTCAGGCAGTAGCTAACATTGTATTTACATTTATGTGTGTCTCTTTAGCACAATATTGTATGGTAAAGAAGGGTTTACTATTTACATAATGGTTCTTCACAGTGTCGATAGTCCTTCGAAAATATAATAGCTTGTTATTTTTAAAATGATGACAAATATATAACTTCATATCAGCATGCTTGGGAAAAGGGGCAAGAAACCACAGTTTTATGTTTGTGTGATAGGATAAGAAATGTTGAATGCTGTTTTATTGGGGAAAGATGACAAGAAATTTTGTAGTGTTTCCTGTGTGCATACAGCGGATGTGGCAGTGATAGGTTAAAACGAATCATCAATGCAGGAAGGGCTGGAGAGGTTAATTAGATATAGCTACAATAATGCTATCATGGAATACATTATATTAAACATACAAAGAATACATATTGTTATTCATTTGGCAAAGATTTTATGCCAATGAGTAAGAAAGTAAATTCTCACTCATTGGCAAGAATGTTAAATTCAACTTGCGACTCATTGAAAATTCACAAGTTAAATATAAAGACCACTCCCCTTATTGCTGAACAAAAAGAATAAGTCCTGTGTTCCATGGATAATTATCTAGAATGCCCTGAGTCACCTCTGTACTCAAATCAGCTAGTTAAAAGCCAACATGGCAAAATTAGGACACTATTAATTAGAAGACTTGCAATTCTGATGAGAGGCAGAACACTCAAAACCCTGCATGGTATGGAATCTTGCTGAGGTCATCTCATAAGCACTGAAATCTGCTGGTCTATGGAACATTTTAGAGGACGAAGCAAGAAAAAGAATGGACAACCATTATGCATTCTGTGAATACCATACACAAATAGCATTTTGTTATAAATAGATGCTATATTAAAGGAGATTTACATTCTATTCATACTGTAACTACATGCACTGAAGAAAGCATTGACAACATAACCATGCAACCAACTAAAATATTTTCTATTTTCAGGTTTTATATACCATTGTAACAAACAGAAAGAAACATTTTGTTTTTCAATGAGGTCATCAATGACACAAGGCCTGGTTTTAAAAAGCATTTACTTGTGTAAAACTAGGTTTTACATGTATAAATTCACTTTACTAGAGCAAGTGGGCTTTTGAAAATTGCTACAATATATGCCACTGAATTGTCCAAAGGATTTACTTGCGTAAGTGCACTTAACTCGAGCAAATGGCTTTTGAAAATTGCCACAATAGTAGCTTCATTTGCACATGTAAATCCTTTTGAAAATGACCCCCTCTATGGGGCCAATGGAATACCATGAGCTGCAGCTAGTGCACAGTATAACACGTGACTGGATGTGCATTTTGGATGCACATCCATAACCCCCGATGCAATACGGGGATTAGCGTATCCAAAACATGAGTCCAAATCACCAGTTAGCTAATAGCGCTCATCACATGTAAATCCCATGTAGATGAGGCTATTAGCTAATCCCCGCAATGCAAAAAATGTCCTCCATGGCCAATGCACTCATTGCAATGCAGCAAATTTTACGCCAGCCCAGGGCTGGCATAAAGGAATGCCACGCTCAAGGGCGCATTGAAAAAAAAAAATCCTGCTTTCTGTGATTCCTCCTAATAGTATTGTCGTGATACTAAGAAGGAGGAACCAAAGAAAGCAGATTTAGGTAAAAAAAAGTTTTTGAAAAAAAAAATTCTGGAGATGGTCCAGGTTCTGTATCTTGTGCGTGTATATGCTGGTAGTGGGAGAAAATGGACGCTCATAGATTGAGCATTCATTTTCCCAACCCACACTGACAGCCACCTTTCCTGTGCACCTGATGCCGAGGAGGCTCTAAGGACACACAATTTTCCCTAATGCCTCCTTTTTAGTATGACCCCTAATTTAAATATTACATCGTGTGCCCAGGAGAGGTGGCTGGGTATGCATTAGGAAACCAAGCGCTCAACACTGAGCACCCATTTTCTGTGCACAAATATTGCATCGGCTCCTGTGATGCATCAGTTCAATTTAAGCCCCATTGAAATTAAAGTAATTTACTTTCTTAAAATTCTGCAAGTCTGTTCCATAGGTAAATAAAGTTACATGAAAAAAAATTACAATGGACTTATAATTCAGATAATGTGTATTGATGATGATAAAACTAACAAAATTACTTCATGTTGGCAGCATAGCATAACACTGGTAAACAAATTTCTGGGAACATTTTGTTTCCTCCACAACCTTCGGTGAAACAAGTAGATTTTAACAAGCTGAACACAAATATGTATTTATTATGTCTGTATCACATACCATTTGCCAGAAAAGTGCAATATACATTTAGCATTGTTACGTGTCTGTAGCAGCATAAGGTTTAATGGCAATGTTGGCACCAGAAAACAAAACTAAAAATATTTTGCCGCAGATTTTCATTTGTAATCACTGTCAGACACTTTGCGGATGACAGTCCAACAATAGTCACCCAGCATGGAGGGGTTCCACTTGCCTTGATACCGTTTCTCCATTTTGACAATGTCTTGATGAAACCTTTCACCATGTTCATTACTCCCAGCACCAAGATTGTCTGGGAAGAAGTCCAAGTGGGAATGAAGAAAATGTATCTTCAATACTATATTGCACTTCATCAATTTGTATGCCTGAAGCAGATTTTCAACCTGTTTGACATAGTCTACTGCCTTATAGTTGCCTAGAAAGTTACAAATAACATTCTTGAAGGCTGTCCATGCAACACGTTCTGTACCTTGCAGAAGACCATTAAAGTGGCTGTCCTTTATCACAGCTTGGATCTGTGGGCCAATGAAAACACCTTCTTTTATCTTGGCATCACTTATGCGTGGAAACATTTGCTGCAAATAATCAAAGGCTTCACTTTGCTTGTTCATTGCCTTAATGAAGTTTTTCATCAGCCCAAGTTTGATGTGCAAAGGTGGAAGAAATATCTTACTTGGATCCACCAATGGATCATGCACAACATTCTTCTGCCCTGGAACCAACTTCTTGCAGAGAGGCCAGACTTTCTGATGTAATGCAAATCTCTTGCTCGACTGTCCCACTCACAAAGGAAGCAATAATACTTGGTGTAACCAAGCTGCAGACCCAGTAGAATTGCAACTACCTTGAGATCACCACACAAATTCCAGTTCTACCTTGATTACTCAATGTGGTTCAGCAGTAGCTGCATGTTCTCATACGTTTTTCATATGAACGGCATTTTGGTGCAGCAAAACAGACTTCAAACTTAAGATTGATGAATCAATAAACAGTCATCATTCTGTTGGGTCGTGGTCACATCCAAGAGCACAAAACAATCCATTGATGTCACAGAAAAAAGTCAGACTGTCTACTTGGTTGAAATATTTTGTCAAATCTTCATGTTGGCTGTGAAATACTGAAATTTTTGTATCGGATGACAAAAGATTCCATCCTTGCAGCCTTGACCCAAGCAGCTCCGTCTGACTCCTCAATAAAACCAAATCTTTGACCAGATCTTTCAGCTCTGACTGAGATATTAAATGAGGATCGTTGGATATTGATGGCACAAAGTCAGGATCAGCTGCAGCTTCCACCTGTGACAGCTCGCCATCATCGCCTACCTCCTCATCCTCACCATCAAGTGTCCACACCTCTGGTGGTTTTGGAACAGGAAGACTGTCATCATGAGGCACTGGTCTCATTGCCGATGCAAGGTTAGGGTACTCGAACTTCCTGTTCTTTGATGAGTATCCTGACACATTCATCATGCAGAAGTAACAGTCAGTTATATGATCTTTCTGTTCCCTCCATATCATTGGGATGGCAAACAGCATGGATGGTCGCACACCTTTCAGCCAAGCTCGCAGACTACTGGCGCAAGATGCACAACATATATGAAGAGCCCATGCTCTGTCCTGGTCACAAATTTTGCACCCAAAGTATAACTCGTATGCCTTCTTAATGAGTGCAGTCATACTCTTTTTCTGTGCTTTCAAAGTAAACTCACCACAGATGTAATAAAACATGTCACAGCTATTACAACATTGGCACAACATTTCATAGAGTATATGAAATTAAATCCACAAGCTTTAAACTCAGTTTTAGTGATACGATTCGCTCATTCACACAGATGTTGCATAGGAGACTACTCATTGCTTCTGCTTATATAAGGCTACGTTGTCATGGAAACGTTGGAATCTTGCAACCGAGCTGGGGCTTGCCCAAGCAAGTTCTGGCATGATCAGGCAGAGTTTCTTGGTGTATTTTAAAAAATGTTAGTCTCTGTTACATGTTACGTTGCTCATGGCCGTCAAAAATACGACAAATTTTTAAAATCATAAAAACTACTGTCCAGCAATTATATGTACGCAAGATTATGTTTTAAAATTTCACAATTATTGTAACACAAAATTGGTCATTTCTCAAAAACCTTACGTGATGTACAAATTTTGAAGTAATATCTATGATCAGCATCAAAAAATCTAATTGGAACACCAAACAGCCTGAAGGAAACAAAAACTGTGTTTACCAGTGTAACTGAAACATAAAATTTTGAAAACAGGAATATTTTTGTTTGATTACATTGTTTCTATTGCTTTTTAAAACCCATCTGACAATCTGTGAAAACATCAGTTTTCCTTTACTGCCTAACAATTTTCCAGACTACTTTGGTATGCTTGGAGCTGTCAGAGAGCTTTTGTGATGTCACTGATCACTCTGAAATCAGATGATTTTGTGACATTTATCATGTTCTGTCAGCCAGAGATGATCTATAGCATCACTGCATTCCAATTTCTGAACTGTGTATATAGCTCTAAAAAAACAAATACAACAATGTACCTAGTAGTTATATGGAGTTTACTTAATGATTATTCTAATACAAAATGTGTGTATTATGCTTATTCATCCCATAGGTATTACATTTTGTGTGTGTATCTGGATATACACATATATGTGCATAGATATAGAGATATAGATATATACAAATATTCAGAGTCTTTGGTTTCTTGTAGAAGATTTCTCAAGATTCTATGGCATGTTCTGTGTCAAATTTTCATAATTTTGCATCAATATTCAACCTCTGACTATGCAAAATGCTAATTTTGTATTGGAAATCATTTATGTTGTTTTTAAAATAATATTTAAACTATATTCAAATACAAAATTTACCAAGTACAAAAATCAACTATTTATCAAGTAAAGATATGTGATAAAAATGTTTAACTATAAAATGTCACATTTTCAAGTAAAATACAGTGCAACCATCCTTTTTTAGGGATCTGTAGAGGAAAAAATTCATTTTGTGTTTTATCTATTCATTTTTCAGGTTTTTTTCAGTTTTTGTTTTTCTGGGTTTTATTTTTTCATTTAAATTTGTTTTCAGCAATTAGTGTGCACTATTTTCAAATAGCACACACCATTTGCCAAAACTGAATTCAAACAAAATAGGTTTTTTTTTTTACTCTGCTTTATTTGAAATAAACCTAAAATAGACTCATGCATCCTGTTTTACAGATTTATTTAAAACAAATGCACATCCTATCCTTTTTATATTTTCCTGAGAATGTCCTTGTCCTTCAGAGTATAAACATATATGCTGAAAATGCACTCAGCATCAGCAGTGTGCTATGCTATTAACTACACATAATGATATGTGTGCATATATTGGATACATGGTAACAGTCACATAAAGAGTTGAAATAGCAAAGTTTAAAACTTTTCAGAAGTAGTGCTAGTCATCAAGTTTTCTATAAATTGAAAGTAATGCCTCTTTGTTAGCTGTAGTACAGCAACAGCAACATACTTCCAAAAAATTCATCAAGTCTTTATAGCTAGTTTATGGTAGACCACATATGCAGATGCAAGAAACTTTGAATAAAGATGAAATTCTTCTAAAAGGATATCACTCGATCCAGGAATTACATCAAAATCATTTTTGGTATTACAAGGATTTAAATTATTTTTGAGGGATCAAATATTCTGCCTTCTCTGTCCACTTCCCTTCCTGTTCACCTCAGGACAGGAGATAGCGAGTGAGAGGACAACAGAAGGAGAAAGTTCTCTGCAGGCTGATTGAAAGGGGAGGGGCTGGAGCAGAAGCAAAGAAAGAGCTAAGACTAAAGGTAGGCACCCTCTATCTTTCTTTAAAGGATTGAACAGAAATATGGGAAAGCTTCAGAAATATTGATTTTGCAGCAGGTAGTCAATTATGTAATAAGCAAATTTTGCAGTTTCTCCAACTGCAAAAACATAGGAGCCTAGAGGCATTGTGCATAGAGAATTACACACATATACTAATGGTAAACACCTCTTTTGTGGAAATTTTGGTGACTTCCTGCTGCCCTATTGATGTTGAGGCCTCTTTTTGAAAAAATTGTACTTAAGTACAAGGAATAGGGCAAGTAGGACATTTAAAACAAATCTGAGAAAATTATTTTTCATTCAACACACAATTAAGCTCTGGAATTTGTTGCCAGAGGATATGGTTAAAGTAACTAGTGTAGCTGGGTTTAAAAAAGGTTTGGATAAGCTCGTGGAGAAGTCCATAAACTGCTATTAATCAATAGGGAATAGCCACTGCTTGTTGCCGGCATTAGTAGCATAAGACCTACTTAATCTATGAGTACTTGCCATGTACTTGTGACTTGGATGGCCACTGTTGGAGACAGGATACTGGGCTTGATGGACCCTTGGTCTGACCCAGTATGCAATATATTATGTTCTTATGTTATATTCTTGGTGGATAAATCAACATTTGTTAAAATAGGGAGATGCATGAACATTTCTGGTGTCTGGTTTTCTTGTTTGACTACAGGCGTTAACCATTGGTAGGGCAACTGAAGTGGTCAGTTTACCTATAGCAAAGAAAAAGAAGCAGGGATTCTAAATTTGTAGATGTCAAGGCACATGAAAACTATGAGCTGGGGGAAAATGGGAGTTCTACTATCTGACAAAATTTGAATTAAATAATATGAGTAGTTCAAAAGTTACTGGTGGAGGACACACTTATGAGAAGGGGACAGACATATACAGGATTTTTTTTAAGTCTTTTAATGTTTTTTAATGTAATTTAAATATGTGTTGTTTAATTACTAACCATAATAACTTGCTACACATCCAGTTATAAAAGCATCCCTATGCCCTACACTTCCTTAGATTTGTTGATCCTGTATTCTGATATCTTGTGGGGCTTTATGGATTTTGCACAAAAATGTGTCTACTCCTGATCTTTCTCTGCATTTGTACATTTGTGAATATGTATATGTGTATGTACAAATACAGAGAACGATCAGGAGTAGACACATTTTTGTGCAAAATACAACATCTATTTGTAAGACATCAGAGTACAGGATCAAAAAATCTAAAGGAGTGGAGGGCATAGGGAAGGAGAAATTACTACTTGATAATTTCTTCTCCTCAGAGGAAAGCAGGCCATCCACACCAGTGGGTTATGCACTCCTACCGGCAGATGGAGACCGAGTAAAGCTGATTCACTGACATCACTGACATATAGCCCTGCTCTGATATCAGCCCACCAGTATCTCTAGAAAAGCCAAACTGTAGACAAACTGATTATACTTGAACATTTATTTATTTATTTATTTATTTATTTAAATAATTTATATACCGGAGGTTCCTGTATAATATACATATCACCCCGGTTTACATAGAACAGTAACAATCGCTACATTTAGCGGATTACATAGAACAGGATTAAACAACGAAGTTTTACATTGAGCAAAAGACGTAAACAAGTTTTTACATTGAAACAAACGAAGTAAACAAGTTTTTACTTTGAAACAAATTAATAGAAGTAAGCAAATAGTAAATACTATTAAACCGTTAATAAACATGCGGTTAATAAATCAATAAATAACATGGAGATATGTAAGTCCACATGAGTATATGTATGTAGACTGTATGTAGACAGCATGAATATATGAATCTCTAATTGAATAAGGAAGAATAAGATAGATCTAAAAAATATCATTGTGGGAGTGAAAAGACTTTTGTCCTGTTCTTGGTTCTAGGGGAAAGCTAGTTTGAACAACCAAGTCTTAAGTTTCTTTTTAAATGTAGTGTGGCATGGTTCCAGACGCAGGTCTGGAGGGAGTGAGTTCCAAAGTGAAGGGCCCGCTGTCGACAGTGCACGTTTCCTTAGAGCGGATTTCGCCGGTTGTGTGATTAGTCTGTTCTGATAAGCGCTTCTGGTAGGTTTTACGGATGTGTGTAGTTGAATTTGAAATGTTAAGTTGAGAGGCGCGATGTTGTATAAGGCCTTATGTATCATCGTTAGAGACTTGAATTGGATCCTGTATTTGATTGGAAGCCAGTGGAGGTAGTGGAGGATTGGGGTGATATGATCTCTTTTCTTGGCATTTGAGAGAATTCTTGCTGAGGCGTTCAGGACCATCTGAAGTGGTTTGGTGGTGCATGCTGGTAGGCCTAGGAGAAGAGAGTTACAGTAGTCTAATTTTGGGAGTATGATGGCTTGTAAGACCATGCGGAAGTCCCTGTATAGGAGGAGTGGTTTAAGTTTCTTTAATGTTTGAAGTTTAAAGAAACATTCTTTTGTTGTGTTTTTGACGAATTTGTTGAGATTGAGTCTGCTGTCTATGATGACTCCCAGGTCTTTAACTTGTTGCGTGATGAAGTGCCCGGTGGTGTCCGGATGTTGATTAGTGTTAGAATGTGAAGGGGGGGTATAATTTTCCGGTGCTATAATGAGGATTTCGGTTTTGTTTTTGTTTAGGACCAAGTTGAGGCTGGTGAGTAGATTGTTGATAGCAGACAGACATTTATTCCAGTATGATATGGCTTTGTGTAGGGAGTCTTCTATAGGGATGAGGATTTGAATATCATCCGCGTATAAGTAATGTCTTAGCTTAAGGTTAGTGAGTAGTTGACATAGCGGGAGCAGATAAATATTGAAAAGTGTCGGAGAGAGGGATGATCCTTGCGGTACCCCCCTCTTGGATTCGATGGTGTGGGACTCTTTGTTATTTATCTTGACCTTGTATGATCTGTTCTCCAAAAACGATTTGAACCAGTTAAAAGCTGCTCCTGAAATGCCGATGTCTATTAATCGTTGCAGAAGATGCGTGTGGTTTACGGTATCAAACGCTGATGAGAGATCCAGGAGAGCGAGGAGGCAAGGTTGGCCCTTTTCAAGGTTGAAGATGATAGTGTCTGATAAAGATGTTAGTAACGATTCGGTATTCATAGTCTTACGAAAGCCAAATTGGTTTGAGGTGAGGATATTATTTTCGTCTATAAATTCTGTAAGTTGTTTGTTGACAACTTTCTCCATAACTTTGGCTATCATAGAGAGGTTTGCTATGGGTCTGAAGTTAGCTGGGTCTGATGTAGGTAAGTTGGGTTTTAATATTAATATTTTTAATATTAATTTTAATATATTGGGTTTTAATATTAATATTAATAATCAACCACTCATGCTTTCAACTAACTGGGAAACACTGAGCTCAGCAAAAAAGTTAACATTAGTCCTGGGGGAATTCTGCGCTACTGTGGAGCACAGAATTCCCACAGAATTCCCCTCCTGCACAGCTGCACAGATTCTATGCAGAATTTGCCAGGCCCCAGTGTGCCATCAGCGGAGGCTGTCCCGTTCATAGCAAAGATGGAACAGGCCCCAACGTGCCATGAGCAGAGGCCATCCCACTTGCAGCAAAGATGAAGCAGGCCCATGCATGCCACAACCGGAGGCCGTCCCACTTCTGGCAAAGATGAAGTTGGCCCAGGCATTCTGCGAGTAGAGGCCAGCCCATTCATGGCTAAGATGGTACAGTCCCAGGTGAGAGTGAGTCTATGTCTGTGTGTGTTTAAGACTGTGATCCTGAGGGGGGTGAGAGAGTGCCCATGTGTGAGGGTGTGTGGGTGTGGGTGACAGAGAAAGGGAGCTTATGTCAGTAGATTGTGAAGGAGTGTGTATATGTGTGAAAAATTGAGAGCTGGTGTGTGTGAAAAAGGGATTGTGTAGTATGTGAGGGTACTTGTTTGTGAGAGAGGGAGCCTGTACGAGGGTGTGTGTATATGTAAGAAAGAGAGCCTGTGTGAAGGGATGGTGTGCGAGAGAACAAAGAGAGGGAACTTATGTGTAGGGAGGATGAGCGAGAGAGGGAGTTACTGTACAGGGATGTGCGTGAGGGAGAGACATAGGTAGCCTGTCTGAGGGTGTATGCGTGAGAGAAAAAGGGAGTCTGTGTGGGTGTGTGTAAGAGAGAGGGAGCCTGTATGAGGGTGTGTGTGCGTGTGTGTGTGTGTGTGTGTGAGTGAGAGAGAGAGAGGCACTTTGTATGAGTGTGTGTGTGTGTGTGTATGTATGTGCATGAGAGAGAGAGAGGGAGCCTGTATGAAGGGATGTGTGTACAAGAGAGAGCAAGAGAAAGGGCACCTGTATGAGGGGGGTGTATGTGCCCTAGAGAAAGGAAGCCTGTGTATGTGTGTGTGAGTGTGAGAGAGAAAGAGAGAGAGACAGAGGGCAATACTGAGAGAGAGATCAAACTCTGAGAGTGGAGATAGAGTGGAAGGGGGTTGAGCCTAGAGGGGGAGAGGAGGGATAGTGGCAAGTAGAGGAGGTGAGGGCAAAGTGAAAGGTGACTGGCCATGGGAGTAGGGAGAGAGGGTGGAAGAGACAGTGAATTTCTACGGAAATTCTACTCAAAATATTTAAAACTCTGCATCTTTAAGTAATAACTTTTTTCTGTATTACATGTTTAATTAATTACTTAAAGGCTGCCATGTATATTGTGTTATTTTGACCAATATAAAGTATGCAGAATTTTAAATTTTTTGTGCAGAATTCCCCCAGGAGTATAACATCAATTAATCTTAGTGGCTGGTTATGTCCCATAATAGTCCTTCAAACGAATTAACAGAAATACTCTTCATCGTCCACATAAAGGACAAACTAAAAGCAAGTAAGCAGCCCCAGGTAGGTTGTGGATTGGCTTGCCTTCCTTAGAGGAAAGGAAATTATCAAGTAAGTAGTAATTTCTCCTTCCTCTGTACTCAACCAATCTACACCAGTAGGATGTACCAAAGCTACTCCTGAAAAGGGCAAAGGCTGCTGCAGTCCTGTCAACACAACACACGTGAAAGCTATGTCATCCTGAGCCCCAACATCCAAGAACTAATACTTGGAGAAAGTGTGTAAAGAGGTCCACTTTGCTGCTCAGCAAATCTCGACAGGAGAGAACAACCAAAGCTCTGCCTACGAAACCGACTGAGCCCTACTGGAATGCTCCCTGACCTGGCTAAAGGAAAATCTGCATCCACATAGGTGGCTGTGATGACTTCTTTCACCCAACAGCCCGCATCACTGGCTCACCCTATTTACTTCCACCATGAAGCACAAACAGTCAATCAGATTTTCTGAAAAAGAGTAAGTAACCTTCAAGTACCGCACCAGCTACCACTTGATATCCAAGGCATTCAACAGATGATAATCAAGCTCATCTCTATCCCTGACTAGCATGGGCAGGGAAATACTGATTTAAATGAAACTCCGAAACCACTTTCACTTTACGATTGGTACACTCCTAAAATGCACTGCCTCCAGATTCATTCATAGAAACGGCTCATAAGAAAAAGCTTGCAGCTTGGAGACATGTCGTGCTGAAAACATTTCCATGAGAAACACTGTTTTTTCAAGGTGAACAGCTGCAAAGAGAGACCATGCAGTGGCCGAATTGTAGGACCTGCCAAAAAATACAAGAACAGATTAAGGTCCCAAAGAGGCACTGGAAACCACAAGGGAGGACTTAGATGCTTAACTCCCTTCAAACCCTGGACACATCTAGATGGGAAGACACATTTGTACCATTGACTCACCCCCTATAGCAAGCAAGAACTGTCACCTGCACCTAGAGAGTGTTAAGGGCCAAGCCTTTAACCATGCCCTCTTGTAAAACTTCCAATATCAGTGAAATTTCAAATTTGAGAAAATGAGAACCTCACTCCTCACATCAGCTCTTGAACATTCTCCAAACCTTAACATAAGCAAGAGATGTAAAAAATGTCCTGGCCAAGAGCAAAGTAGAAAACACTGAAGAATAACCATGCTTCAGCAACCGAGCCCTCTCAAGGGCCAAATGATAAGATGAAATTGACCCAGATCATCGTGCAGTATGGTCCCCTGATGCAATCCATCCTGAGTGGTACTCTGAGAGGACTGTCCACCAATAGCCTCTGAAAATCAGCATACCACGGCCTCTGGGCCCAATTCAGAGCCACCAAAAGTACAGTTTTTGTCTGACTTGCAATCTTCCAAATGACCCTGCCTATCATGGGCCAGGGAGAAAAAGCATACAACATCCCGCTCTGCAGCCAAACCTGAATGAGAGCATCGATGCCTGGTGCTCTTGAATCCCTTCTGTGACTGAAGAACCGTGGTACCCTTGAGTTGCTGGAGATTGCCAGTAAATCCAGGTGCAGGCAACCCAGCACTTCACTATGAGTTGAAAAGTTTTGTCTGCCAATTCCCACTCTCCTGGATCCAAGGTCTACCTGCTAAAGAAGTCAGCCCTTACATTGTCCTTCCTGGCAATGTAGGAGGTGGATATGTCCTGGAGATGCTGTTCTGCCCACACCATGAGCGCATCTACCCCCACTGACACCTGTTGGCTTCTGGTTCCACCTTGATAATTGATGTAGACTACCACTCGAGAATTCAGTCATTCAGTTAACTGCAAGCATGCCAGTCAAACTGCACACATTTCCAACCGATTGATGAACCACTACCACTCCTCAGCAATCTAGTGACCATGCGCCACCAGCTTTTGACAGTGAGCACCCCTACCCAGAAGGCTTGCATTTGTCATGAACACTAACCAGTCTGGCGTCTCCAAGGAAACCCCCTTTCTGAGATGATCCACTTATAACCACCACGGCAACTGGATGCTCACCTCCAATGGCAAGTGGAGTCTCACTGTGTACTCTTGGATTGCAGATTCCAACAGAAGAGCAACACGAGCTGAAGGGGCATGTGTTCCCTCATCCAGAAGGGTACATCCAATGTGGCTGTCATCAATCCCAGGACCTGCAAATAAGATCACTCCATAGAGCGAATAGTCCTTCTCAGGGCCTGAACTTGAGTAATTAACTTCCGAATGCAACTCTTTGGCAGAAACATTCTGCCCTGCTCTATACTGAATCACACACCAAAATACTCTAATGTCAGAGATGGCTGTAAACTGTTTTTGACCAAGTTCACCACCCAGCCTAGCTCCTGGAGCAAGGAATTTTGTAATAGTGGCTATCTAAAAGTTGCCTATGAACTTCTGCAATGTAAGAAGCATGATCAAGAATAACTATACGTTCCCCTTTGTCAGCAGACTTGATGACTATTGTGGGGTCAATTGATAAAGATTGAATAACACCTCATTCCAGCTTAGAGAGATTTTAATAATGATGTGCCAGAACATCTTCAAACAATGAAAGTCATGTAATACTGTATTCTCGAAAGCAGTAATTTGTGGTTCGGGGGGCCAGGAGGGCTCCAATTTGAATTTTTAGGAATCACAAATGTATCTGGTAAGGAAGTAGTATAAGAAAAAACAATTTCAACTTAAGCGTACAAAAAATATATATATAAGTAGGTACATTAAAAGTGTCATATGCAACTGTAGGTAGAAATGAAAGCCCCTGCTGTAGAACTTGCATTTCTACAGCAGAAAGCATCTGGTGGGACAAACTTAAAATGGGTAAGGGAGCCATATCAGTATTAAGTGTCATTGTCACAGGTTTGCAGGTCTTTAATGGTGAGAGCGTGTAATGCGGATTGTCCATTCTGAGCTGTGTTGACAAAAGCATGTGAGGGCCCGAGGGAACTGCTGAGAGACATTGGACTAATGATGATCTAAAAAAGGTGCAGAAAAGTCCAAACCAGATGATGTAGCCGGGGCTGCAAGACATGTTGCTTCTCCCGATGACTCGTCTGAGGATGAAGAAGAAGAAGAAAAAGAAGAAGAAGATTGAGCGAATGTTACCAATTTCTGTTTTGGACATTGTGCAGGGTCCATCCAAGGAAAGTAATCAGTTACGTGGCATTGAAATTTCTTATATTTATTTGGTTTAAGATCAGTGCAGAACTTCTTAAGATTATTTTTAAAGTCAGCTAATTCTGTTGAATAAGAGTCAGGCAGGAGGGAATTGTGAAAATTATCTATTTGCTGAGTTGTCTGTTCCTGCAAAGTTATAGCAAGTGTTTTAGTAGTCTCAATGATTAATAGCATTAAGTCAAAGCTACACTTATTCAAATATGATTCCATTTAATCAAAAAGTCTGGATTATCAGTATGGAGACATGGCTCTTTCAAAATCCATAATCCTCATGGTATCCTCCGCCCTCGACAATACTTAATGAGTGTAGTAGTGTGAAGTTCAGCCCTGGTAGTCCTTTTCTGAAGAGAGATAGTATCAAACCACGATGGTGTAGAAGTAGCCATTGTAGATTACAAGAAAAGAGGGGTTTCTGTTAACAGTGCACGAAAGGCATCCTCTGAGTAGCTGAAGACATCTTCTGATGCTAAAGTAGCCATTCATGATCTCGACAAAATACAGGTAAAAGGCACAGAGCATAAGTAAGAGATCACACATCAAATAATTTTCAAAAAACAGAATGTGTGAGTCTATATTACAAACTGTTCAGTCTTTAAATGTTTCAGAGAAACAAAAGCATATATTCAAAAACACTAGCTGTTTATTTAGAAATAATTCACATCAGTACAGTCCCCTGATACGGCCATGTTTCGTCAGATGGGGCTGCGTCGAGAGGGACCCAAGGAGAACTCTAGGAATTAAACAAAAGTACATATATTTCAAAACAAGGGACAGTAGCCAACACAACATAGAAGATCTACTTATATAGTATAACTCTGGGGTAAATACTTTATCAAGCACCAAGGACGCAAAGTGAAAGTCCCTTAGAAAATAAAATAAAATAAATGAATAAAGAAACAAGAAATAAATAAAAAAACACAGGTCCAATTGTATATAAGTTATACATAGAGAGAGGGCTCCAGCTACTTTACAAAAGGAGAATAATACTCCCTAATGGCAATGAGAGCTAGGTGTATAACATGTAAGGAAAGAAGCAATAAAGGAGAAAGTAATAATCCAACAGACAAAATCAAAATGAATGTACCACGAACAAATCAGGAAAGAATATCAGAAAAAAATGTTGCCATTCAACCTCTCTTTTAAGGCCAAGAGGCTCAACAGACTATAATTTGAAAATCCAGCACTGTTCTCATCGAAGAAGATAGTTAGAAAATATCCTCCCTTGGGTTTACAAACTTCTAAGGCAAAAAACCTCAAACTGGAAGGAGAATGAGAGTGTTCTTACCAGTGTGAGACTAAGGGTGCCTCACTACGGCACAGTCTTATGCAGGAATGGTGCTCAATATTCCAGATAATATTGACTCACACATTCTGTTCCTTTTTGAGTACTGCCATTATGACACAGCATAAAATTTCCATTGTGAAATGAGTCACACGCAAATGTTGACTGACCCTTTCAGATCCAGAATGGGCCAAAAAGACCCCTCTTCTTCCTTGGGAAAAACAAAATAAATGGAATAGTGCACCATATTTTCCTGTGATCTGCAAACAGGAGTCATGGCCTTCAAATCTAACAGGCTCCACTGCCACTCTCTTCTGTAGAGAATGACATGGAGAGACCATAAAGGCATACAGAGGAATTTGGAGAAATTCTAGAGCACAGTCATCCCTTACCACTTCCAGGACACACTGGTTCATCTATATCTGGGCAGACCTTCAATAAAAGTGAGTTAGTCGCCCACCTATCTCCTGAACCAGTAGATGAGCCCCCACACCTTCATTGTGAAGCTCGAGGTGATCCAGTTTCTTAGGCCAAAAGGTCTAAGATCTTTCAAAGACATGACACCTTTGTGTAAGTACTCCCCTGTAAGGATGAAACCGATGGGAATCCGTGGAGTGGCACCTTCACCCCAAAAGGACGCAATGCTTTCTTATCCTCTAGCTATCGAGGAACCTTGGATTTCTCCTAACTATTTGCCATCTTCTCCAACTCACTGCCGAATAAGGGACCCTTAAAGGGTAACCTTTTGAGATTGGACTTGGAAATAGTGCCTGCAGACCAATTTCGCAGTCACATCTGGCATCTAGTCACTATCATGAAAGCAACCCCTCTAGTGGCCATCCACACCAAGTCACAGCCCACATCAGCTAAAAATGTGGCCCCCGGTTCTATCACTGATCTACCAATGGACCCTACTCTTTGTATCTCTTGCAAGATATGCAAAATAGCTTGAGCCACAAGGCAGCAGGAAGAAGCAATTTGCAAATTCATTGCCATGGCTTCAAAGGCCTCCTTAAGGATAGCTTCAATCTTTCTATCCTAAGCATCTTTTAGAACTGCCTCTCCTTCTACTGGAATGGTGGTTTGCTCGGTAACAGCACATACCAAGGCATCCACCTTTGGATCCAAGGAGTATAAACCCACTAAAGCATGCTTCCCCCTTAAACCTTTCCTCCAGGGTGCTCCACTCAGGATCAATTAACTCTTGAATTGGATTCAGGAAGAGAAAGTTACAGGACACTGTGCGTAAGGTGACCAATATGGGATCTTTCTTTTGTAAGCCCATAACGTCACCCCATCAACACCAAGCGTCTTCAGAGTCTAGTCAACAGATTTGGCAACTCATCTCTGAAAAAATTGGGAGTAGAGTCCGATGTGGTTCTAAATCAGCTGAAATTTCTCCCTCTTCTAGAGGAGAGAAATCCAAGACCCCATCAGAGTCATCCAACATATAATGATCTACATCCCCCTGAACATCTCAGGGACAGCCTCCCTGCAACGCTTGCCCACAGTGGCTGACAAGTGGGAGCCCTGAGCATACAAACCCCTCTTAGAAGGTTGGTTTGCCTTTGCTGGGCACCCCTGTAGAAAAGTCTGGAAAAATTCTGGATAAATAACGGGCACATAGACCCAAACTTGACACTCCCCAATCCTTCCCTCAGAGATGTCTCTATCACGAGGAGAGTGGGAACCCATCTATTGTGTCGCCTTCCACACCACTCCCCTCTAGAGTTACCATTAGAGATGTATTTCCCATGGTTTGGGTCTTTTGAATTCGGGGGGACCCGTATTTCGGATTAATGCGGACTAACTCCCATTAGTGCGCGCTAACATTTTTACGTTAGCGTGCACTAACCCCTTTAGTGTGCACTAAACCCAAAAACAAATTTTTCCTAAAACTTCGGGAAAAACTCGTTCGGGTTTCGGGCTCCCTGAACCAGGACGAATTAGGCAATTTCATTGAAATCCCAAGGGGATTTTCCAACATTGTCAAAATCTGTAGCAACCAAATCAACTTAATGCAGGCTTAAAGAGAGCGATGGCCGAATTGGCTTTATATGGCAAGCCTCACAGAAAGCAAGGCACTTAGACTTTTTTTGTCCCCGGCACCATAGCTTTCCTGCACTCACCTCTTGGCGGCCTCCTGAGTGCACACCAACTGCACCCAGGTGTATGTGCCCAAAACCGGGCCATGGGCTATGCGCACAAGTATCCCCTATGCAAACTTAGGCCATGGATTTACATGCACAAGCGCTATCATGTGCAAATATGCCCTAAAAACTAGGCCACTGCCTTACGCGCACAAGTACACATGCATGTGCGCATCTACTTCAGGCCACCTCCATGAGGCAAGAATGCACATACACTCCTACTTGCACAGGAAAACATTTGTTGCTGCAGCCTACCATACAACTGATCAAACCAAGCTGGAGAAGCAGGACTTAGCTCAAAAGCTGCTGCTGAGCTTGAACCACCTCTACTCTACATTAAATCCCTAAAGAAGTGAGAGGGAAAAGGAGTAAGAGACACCAAGGGACAAACGCCAAAAGAGAAGGACCCAGTAAGGAAAAAAAGAGGAGACTAAAACTTCCCTACTCTTTTTTTTTTTTTAATCACAAGCAATCCCTAGTAGGGAGATGCATGTCCACCATCTGCTGTAGATGGAGAATACTGGCAGGCTGATGTCAGGGCAGGGATATATGTCAGTGACGTCTCCATCTGCTGGCAGGAGTACATAACCCACTGGTGTGGATTGGCCTGCCTGAGTGCAGAGGTAGCTGTATATAACTGGATGTGTAGCAAGCTATTATTAGAGATGTAAATCGGAAACTGAATTGGTTCAGATTCACATGTGGGTTTTTTTCCATTGGGCCCGATCACAGTTTTGTTTATCGGCTGCGCCCGAGCCAATAAACAAAAAACCCACCCCGACCTTTAAAACTAACCCCTTAGCTTCCCCTACCCTCCCGACCCCCCAAAAACGTTTTACAGGTACCTGGTGGTCCAGTGGGGGTCCTGGGAGAGATCTCACGCTCCGAGCCATCCTCCCGCTCCATCGGCTGCCACTAATCAAAATGGCGCCGATGGCCTTTTGCCCTTACCATGTGATAGGGTATCCGTGCCATTGGCCGGACCCTGTCACATGGTAGGAGCACTGGATGGCCGGCGCCATCTTGTGCTCCTACCATGTGACAGGGGCTGACCAATGGCACCGATAGCCCCTGTGACATAGTAAGGGCAAAGGCTATCGGTGCCATTTTGAATACTGGCAGCCAACGGTCCGAGTGCAGAAAGTCGCTCCCGGACCCCCGCTGGACTTTTGTCAAGTCTTGTGGGGGTCAGGAGGGTCCCCCAAGACTTGCCAAAAGCCCCTGGTGGTCCAGCGGGGGTCCAGGAGCGATCTCCTGCACTCGGGCCATCGGCTGCCAGTAATCAAAATGGCGCCGATAGCCTTTGCCCTTACTATGTCACAGGGGCTACCGGTGCCATTGGTCAGCCCCTGTCACATGGTAGGAGCACAAGATGGTGCAGGCCATCCAGTGCTCCTACCATGTGACAGGGTCCGGCCAATGGCAAGGATACCCTGTCACATAGAAGGGCAAAGGGCCATCGGCGCCATTTTGATTAGTGGCAGCCGACGGCCCGGGAGCGGGAGGACAGCCCGGAGCGGGAGATCACTCCAGGCACCCCCACTGGACCACCAGGTACCTGTAAAAAAGGTTTTGGGGGCGTCGGGAGGGTGGAGGAAGTTAAGAGGTTAGTTTTAAAGGGTCGGGGTGGGTTTAAGGGTTATTTTTGTGTGCCGTTTTTCCCGCCCTCCCCCAAAACAGTAAGAGAACCCCCACGATCAATATCGTGGGGTTTTCCTATCGTTTTGGGGGAGCCCCCGATTTCTGACGATTTTGAAAATATCGACTATATTTTCAATCGTCCGAAGCCCGATTCACATCCCTAGCTCTTATAGTTAGTAATTAAACAAATGTTTTTATAGTACATAAATTTCAAAATGTAAAAATGAATAAGTAAAAAATGCTTTCAAATAAATTGAAGTTGTCATCTCTTCAGTTTTGCAATTTGAGTACTGTTTGATCTCTTTGTGTCCCTTTCCTGCAGCTCTTTCTTGCTCCCTTTGACCCTCTCACCTAGCTCTTGTTCTCACCATGTCTTTGTTTCTCTCAGAGCCCTCACTATCTCTGCACTTGCACTGACTAGACTATATATCGCTTTGAATGTTATAAAAATTTAGAATAAATAAATCTCTCTCACTGTTTTCTTGGTGTCTTACTTCCTGTCATAACTCTTGCTCACTGCCTATGTTCCACACCCTGCCTGTAAGCCTCTCATTCTTTCACTTCCTAGGCCTTTCTCCATCTCTCACTCTCTCTATCTCAGGCTGTAAGATTCCTAGCAGTCTCTCTCTCTTTCTCTCTTTCCCTCTCCAACTTTCTTCCTATGAGGCTGATGCACTAAACTGTGCTGATGTTCTTAATAGCTTATAACACAATAACACACACTATTGAGCAATTGCAAACATCACTGCAAAATCTATGCAAAATAGATAAAGCCTGCATAATTATACATAGTAAAATAATTTGTATTAAAATGTACAAATCTTAATGCAGATTCATTACCTTGAGAAACATAACTACACCTCAGGGTGTACTTATTGTGTGTGTGTGTGTGTGTGTGTATGTGTGTGTGTGTGTGTGTGTGTGTGTGTGTGTTTGGGGAGAGGGGGGGGGGGTTGAATTAATGTGTATCTCTAGGACTCATGATTACACCCTTTACATCCATGAAAATGTTTGCAACAGAAATAAAGGACATTGAAGGGAACAGTGTTGAGAGGCTGGATAAAAAGACATGAATGAGGAGCGAGGTTCTAGCACTGGTTTCACTATAGGAATTTATATACTTATCTACCCAAGAGGTAAAACGCTGGAATTAGCATGTGTTAATTTTAATGCAAAAAAATTTACCTACAAGCTAATTGTCATATCATTAACTTGGGCTGACAATGCAAGATAATTAACACACATTAACAATGTTTTCACACGTTAGAATATAAGTCTCTTCATGTGCAACTAAAGGCTGCTTTTTAAGGAGGCACAAAGAAATGTTGGCATATAGGCCAAGGAAAAATGCCTTCTGTCCAAGCTGGCCCCCAAAGCACATTTGCCACCCTATAGTATTATTGTTGCTGAAAGTGGGGGCAGTGTGGGAGAGGGCAGTTTATTCTGCTGTTGTAGAGCAGGACTAGAACCAAGCTGGTGCCCCATGTGTGGCCTAGTCGATCTCTGGCTCTGTAGGGGGCAGGGGGTAGAGCCAAATCTTGCCACGGTCTGGCATACTAAGGGGAAATTGCTGAACCTGATAGAGATATAAAGATATTCATGCAAAGGAATTAAAAGCAATTCTTTAAAAACATTATTGATCCACCAGAAGTTTACAAAATAATTGAAATTGTCTAAATGTAATCATATATCTTTTAAGACAACCTAAGAATAGCAGCAAGATTCTGTACTGGAAACAGACTTTAAGAATTTCATTGACATAATAAAGCAAGTTTGCTTACCAAAAATGGTGTTTTCCATAGAAAGCAGGATGAGTTAGCTATTAATTGTGGATGATGCAGAAATCTACTTCTTATCCCTGTGATAAGTAGCATGGAATCTATCTACCCCTTGGAATCCTGCCAGTTGCTTGAGACCTGGATTGGCAACTTTTAGAAACAAGATGCCGGACTTGGTGGACCTTTGATCTGATCCAGTATGGGAAATCTTATGTACTTATGTGATGTCATCCAGTAGCATCACATGGATTGGTCTCTCATTGTTAGTAGAGCTTTGAGCTCTACTGAACATGTGTGGGAGATCCCATACAGGTGTTGCCTTGTGATCCTCTTCAGTTAGTATCAGAACTAAATCTAGCTACATAGTCAACTTTCCAGGGAGGTAGGCAGGTATTCCATAGTAGGAACGTGCAATCGTTTTTCCCAAATTAGGCAATGTCAACAAAATTTCCTAATTTGGAATGGTTGAGGAGAACTGAAAAACGATTGAATTTTTTCTGAAATTTCAGAAAAAATTAATTTTTGAGTTAGCGCGCACTAACTCCTGATACTGCGCACTAACTCTGCCAGGTTAGTGCGCACTATCGGGAGTTAGTCCGAACTATTGGGAGTTAGAGCGCACTAACTCCTGATAGTGCGCACTAACCCGAAAATCGGGGCTCCCAAAAAAAAAAACAAAACCCTGAACCACAGGAAAAATGAAATTCCCGCAGGGGGGCCCCAAAATGAAGCCAGACCACAATTTTTACCCGAAGCACATCTCTATTCCATAGAGAATTCATCTTGCTATCTACAGAAACATTTATAGTACGCAAACTTGCTTTTTCCATCAATAAACAGAATGAATTAGCCATTACATGTCAGGAGTCCTAAGCTAAGAACTGCAGCAGATTGTGTATTTAGTATCCAACCTGGACCCCACCATAAAGAGTGGACTACATTGAGAACAGATTACGCATAACTCCCTGTCCAAATTTACTGTCAGTAATGAGATATAAAGGTATGAATTCAAAACCAAGTAGCAGCTTTGCAAATATCCTTGATGGGTACTTCTCGAATATGAGCCACTATGAGACACTATATGAGCCAATATTTAAAAAGGGCTTCAGGGGCGATCCGGGAAACTACAGACAAGTTAGCCTGACTTCAGTGCCAGGAAAAGTAGTGGAAAGTCTTCAAAACATCAAAATCACAGAACATATAGAAAGACATGGTTTAATGGAACAAAGTCAGCATAGCTTTACCCAGGGCAAGTCTTGCCTCACAAATCTGCTTCACGTTTTTGAAGGAGTTAATAAACATGTGGATAAAGGTGAACCGGTAGATATAGTATACTTGGATTTTCAGAAGGCGTTTGACAAAGTTCCTCATGAGAGGCTTCTAGGAAAAGTAAAAAGTCATGGGATAGGTGGCGATGTCCTTTCATGGATTGCAAACTGGCTAAAAGACAGGAAACAGAGAGTAGGATTAAATGGACAATTTTCTCAGTGGAAGGGGGTGGACAGTGGAGTGCCTCAGGGATCTGTATTGGGACCCTTACTGTTCAATATATTTATAAATGATCTGGAAAGAAATACGACGAGTGAGATAATCAAATTTGCAGATGACACAAAATTGTTCAGAGTAGTTAAATCACAAGCAGATTGTGATAAATTGCAGGAAGACCTTGTGAGACTGGAAAATTGGGCATCCAAATGGCAGATGAAATTTAATGTAGATAAGTGCAAGGTGATGCATATAGGGAAAAATAACCCATGCTATAATTACACAATGTTGGGTTCCATATTAGGTGCTACAACCCAAGAAAGAGATCTAGGTGTCATAGTGGATAACACTTTGAAATCGTCGGTTCAGTGTGCTGCGGCAGTCAAAAAAGCAAAAAGAATGTTGGGAATTATTAGAAAGGGAATGGTGAATAAAACAGAAAATGTCATAATGCCTCTGTATCGCTCCATGGTGAGACCGCACCTTGAATACTGTGTACAATTCTGGTCACCGCATCTCAAAAAAGATATAATTGCGATGGAGAAGGTACAGAGAAGGGCTACCAAAATGATAAGGGGAATGGAACAACTCCCCTATGAGGAAAGACTAAAGAGGTTAGGACTTTTCAGCTTGGAGAAGAGACGACTGAGGGGAGATATGATAGAGGTGTTTAAAATCATGAGAGGTCTAGAACGGGTAGATGTGAATCGGTTATTTACTCTTTCGGATAGTAGAAAGACTAGGGGGCACTCCATGAAGTTAGCATGGGGCACATTTAAAACTAATCGGAGAAAGTTCTTTTTTACTCAACGCACAATTAAACTCTGGAATTTGTTGCCAGAGGATGTGGTTAGTGCAGTTAGTATAGCTGTGTTTAAAAAAGGATTGGATAAGTTCTTGGAGGAGAAGTCCATTACCTGCTATTAAGTTCACCTAGAGAATAGCCACTGCCATTAGCAATGGTAACATGGAATAGACTTAGTTTTTGGGTACTTGCCAGGTTCTTGTGGCCTGGATTGGCCACTGTTGGAAGCAGGATGCTGGGCTTGATAGACCCTTGGTCTGACCCAGTATGGCATTTTCTTATGTTCTTATGTTCTTTTACTTGCCATGGCTCTCTCTTTTACAGAGTCTGTGATCTGCAACCCTGCAAAGGTATAGTACTAGGGAATTTGCTCAGCCAGCTAATTAGAAAGAATACATTTGGCGACCACTACTCCTAACCTGTCAGATGAGATGAATAGCTGGGAGGTTTTATGATGTGACTGAGTTTGCCTTTTGTATTATGCTAAGGCCCATTTGCAATACAAAGTATGGATGCCTTTTCGCCTTCATGCACATGGGGCTTGGAAAGAATGTAGGCAATACAATGGATTGATTATGGTGGAAAGCCGAGACTACTTTTCACAGAAATTTCAGGTCAGTATGAAGAACCACCAGATATGGAAGAACTGCATGCAGAGAATAGTAAATGAGAGATTGCAGCTGGCTGACTCTTCTGGCCAAGGTCACCTTCCATGTTAAAAATGTAAGATAAGCTGTACTCCAGGGGCGGACTGGTCTACCAGAGCATCAGGTATCCCCTGGTGGTCCTGTCACACTGGTCTTGTGATCTTCATCTCAGCTCCTGCTAAGATGAAGCTGTGGAAAAAATTTGATTGTGGGTCTGCGACACCAGACATGATCTGAGGGAGGTGTCAGCAGGGCCATGACAGAGCCCAACCTGTCGTGGCCTGAGGGAGGTCTTGGTGGGGCCACGATGGAGCCCAACCTGATGTAGCCCAAACAAAGGCCTACAGGCTCGGCAGAAGAATGTATCTGGCAGTTCCAGGGCTGCTTCCTCCCACTTCCCCTCCAGCAGTAAAGGAACAGAATGGGTATGGCCAAGGCCCAGAAGTATGACAACTGAGAGGTGTGTGTGTGTGTGTGAGAGAGAGAGAGAGAGAGAGAGAGAGCCAGCATGTGTGTATGAAAGAGAGAGAGTCTGCATGTATGTATGAAGAGGAGTCTGAATATGGGCATGAGAGTGAACTTGCATGTGTGTATGAAAGAGAGAGCGCCTGTATGTAAGCATGAAAGAGAGAGAGCCTGAATATGTGCATGAGAGTGAGCGACTGCATGTAAGCATGAAAGAGAGAGAACCAGAATATGTGCATGAGACTAAGTGCCTGCATGTGTGTGACAGAGGGTGGGCCTACATGTCTGTTTGAGTGTACCTACATGTGTGCATGAGAGAGTGAGAGCTTGCATGTCTATACAAGAGCACCTGCATGAGAGCATGAGAGCCTGCATGTCTATACAAGAGCACCTGCATGTGTGCATGAGAGCCTGCATGGCTATACAAGAGCACCTGCATGTGTGCATGAGTGAGAGCCTGCATGTCTATACAAGAGCACCTGCTTGTATACATGAGAGAGTGAGAGCCTGCATGTCTACACAAGAGCACCTGCATGCATGCATGAGAAAGTAAGAGCCTGCATGTGTCCATGAAGGAGTGAGATCCTGCATGTGTGTATGAGAGTCTGCATGTGTGTGTATTTGAAAGCATGCATGTGTATGAGAAAGAAAGTGCCTATGTGTGTGAAGGAGAGAGCGAAAGAGAGAGGCCTTCTTTACTCAAATCCATAACAATCTCTAGGAACTCAAAAGAAGCAAAGAATGAATTTATTCAATAATATATTGAGCTGGAGATTTTTAAATTATTTTTAAATTATTATACATTTTGGGGTGTGTCTGCTGTTTTGAAATATTTTATTGGTGTCTGCTATTTTGAAATATTTTATTGGTGTTTGGGAAATACTAGAACAAATTTATGTTACTTTTTAAATCATTAAGGGCCCAATATTGAAAGATGGTCATTTAAGTAACTTGGCCAGATATAACTTATCTGGCTACATTTCATGGTATAATCAGCAGCAAGGCTAGGTCGCTGAATATACACATATATGTTTGTACTTAGCCAAATCAGTTATAACCAACTAATATAGCTGGTACACTTATGCAGCTAAGGCCGAATATTGCTACTTAGTTGCATAGGTTATGTGGCTAAGTCACTCCACCCACTGCCCACCCACAACTTATGCAGTTAATGCTTTAGCCATATAAAAGACTTATGTGGCTAAGCAGCAGCCACTAAATATAAGTGCATATTCAGCAGCCGCTGCTTAACCACATAAGTCCTACTTATCCGGCTAAGTAGCGCTGAATGCACCTTGAATATTAGACACCCTATGTTTGTCAGCTGTTTTGATATATTCATTCTTTTCATGGTTTTAATATTTTGAATGATGTCTTATAATCTCTTGATTTTATTGCTTGATATGTTGTGAGGAGTGATTATGTTTCTGTTTTTCCATTGTTGCACTGCATAATACATTCAGGCTTGTTTGTGAGCATATTTGTGAGCAAGGGAGAACGAGTGAGCCAATGAGCATATGTTTGACCAAGAGGACTATTTAAGCTGGTGGGCCTGTGTGTGAGTATAAAAGAGAGCGATTGAGCCAGTGTACATGTGTATGAACAAGAACAAGTCAGTGAACATGTGTGTGAGCATGTATATGAGAGAGCAATTGAGCCAATGAGCATGTGTGTGAACAAGAGCATGAGTGTGTGGGCACAGTGAGCATGTCTGTGAGAGACAGCATGTGATCTAGTGAGCATGTGGAGAGAATACAAGGAGTTTGTGTGAGAATGAACATGTGTGTTAGAAAGAGAAGAAAGCTGTGCATATCTCCCACCCCTTACTAATCCATGATAATCTCAGGGTGACTGAAATCTAACGTTCCCAGGTACAGAGAGTAGGAGATTTATTTAAGCTTTAATTTTAAATGGCTGTTTGCTGTGTTTGCTATTTTGAAATATTTTATTGATGTTTGGGAAATTTTTTAAAAAATGTGTTCGTAATCATTGGATATTCTTTTCATCAGTTGTTTTATAATATTTATTCTTTTTATGTGCTTGGTTTTACTGTTATGATTGATGTTTTATATTTCTTGATGTTATTGTCTGATGTTTAGCGAGGAATAATATTTGTTTTTCCATTCCATACAGAGTCTGGCTTGTTGCGGTTTCAAGTTCAGTTTTTTTCTGCATATTTCTGTTTATACTTTATTATCTCTTCATTTTGTATTTGATAAGGGTCTGTCTATGTTCTACATGTGTGACTAAGGTGAGGTATTCTGCTAAGCAGACTTGTGGGATAGCCCCAAATGATTTGAATGGATGGAATGGCGGTCTACAGCTTTGTTTACTCACTGCTTTATTTCTTAGTTATTTAGGAAAAATGAGAAATGTATTTTGGATACTTTGGGGCTTAATTCTTCCAGGTTTCAGAGTCGACTTGGCATGTTGATGCATGTGCTGCAGAGAAAGTGCACAAGTGAGTCAGATACCCCTTGGGCCAGTTTAAAACAATCCCCTGGGCTGATATTTTCCTGCAATCCACCCCTGATGACTAATGACTCAAAGAAAGGCTTTATCAGTTGAGAAAGGATCATATTTAGATCCTCCTGATCAGGTGGTTTTTGTACAGAGGGCTTGACATGCCATTGACCTTTCATGAAAAAAGATAACGAATAAGTAGAGATCAGTTTGCTATCCACATGTGCATCTCAGCTACTATGAAATGCACATACACTGAAAAGGTGGCAAGATCTGAGTCAGAAAGGTGGAGCAAGTATTTTAGAAGATGCCGGGGTTCACAAAAGAATGGATCCAATGCATTCTGATAACACCACTTGGCATATCTATTTATTTTATTTAAGGTTTTTTATATATCGACATTCGTTAGGGACATCACATCGGTTTACACAGAACGTGAAAGCAGCGTAGAAGGCTTTACATGGAACATAGTTAAAACGATAATATATCTAAACCATATAATATCCAAATTGGAACTATAACATTAACAAAAGATTTAAGCTATAACTTTAACAACAAGTGCCTAAACATATCAGTAACAAAAGTAGTGGCAATGAGGGGAATTGCATTGCCGTAATGCTAATAAGACTAATAGGGATAGGGGTAAGATATGCTATGAAAGAATAGGTTTTTAGGGAAAGGGGAGAAAGGAAAGGTAGGAATGTAATGAGATTTAGATAGAGGAGTATATGATATTGGGGTCATAGGGGAGTGAGTGGCAAAGGTGGTGAGGGTGTGAGCGGAGTGGAGGAGGGAAGGAGAGGGAGATGTCAAAGGGGGAAGAGGGTCGGTGGGAGATTTCAGGTGTACGCCGGCTTGAATAGCCAGGTCTTAAGTTTTTGTTTAAATATTTTTTTGGACAGTGTTCTTGGCATAAGTCAGTTGGCATGGTATTCCATAGTGCTGGACCTGCAGTAGATAAAGCATATTCTTTTGTGGTAGTGAGATGTGTGAGTTTAGGTGATAGAGTGTGTATGGTAGCTATGTACTGCATTCTGGTGGGTCTTGTGAGGGTGCAAAATTGTAAGGAATCATTGAACCATTGCATAGATTGATTATGTAGGGATTTGTGTATGAGGGTAAGGGTCTTATAGTGGATCCGTGATGAGATGGGGAGCCAATGTAGCTCCTTGAGAATAGGGGTGATGTGTTCATTTCTGTGAATGTTGGTAATAATCTGGGCAGCAGCATTTTGTAGCATTTGTAAGGGGTAGGTCGTGTTTTTGGGAAGGCCTAGGAGTAGGGTGTTGCAGTAGTCAATTTTTGATAAGATAGTTGACTGGAGTACTGTACGGAAGTCGTTGAGGTGTAGAAAGGGGTTTTAGTTTTTTTTAGGGTGTGAAGTATGAAGTAGTCCTTTTAAAGGCCTAGTTGAAGGCTTTCTAGATGAGATTAGAATATCCACAATTTCTATAAGCAGGCGGAGATCAGTGATTACTGAGCACTCAACATCTAAACTGTTAGATTGAGGACTTAGATGATAGAGGGTCCCATCTTCTTGAGTTAACAATGCATGATCTGTTCCCAGATATATGGTAGGACTACTGGAAAGTTATATGAGATACACATTCCAGATCTGTCTGGGTCACACTGGGGCTGTGAGATCAGCCAAGCAGAGTCCTAAAGCACTTTCTGCACCATTTTGGCAATAAGCAGTTTTGGTGGAAAAGCATACATGAGGCTTTGTCCCCAACTGAGGAGGAAAACATCCTGAGCCATTCTGTGATTGCTCAATAGAACTCAGCAAAATTGATTTAGTTGTATGCTCTGTTGTGATGCAAATAGGTCCACTGATAACAGACCCTATAAGCTGAACAGTTTGTCAGCCACTGATTGCTGCAGATACTTGTGTGACTGAAACACGCTGCTGAGTCAAACTGCCAGGATGTTGGACCCAGCAGATAGGTGTCCTGCAAGGCAACTCAATTCATTTCTGCCTAGTTCCAGACCTTTAGGGTTTCTTGGCAGAGATGCTTCAGGTTTCACTGCTTGAAGTTGATCAGGAACCCCAAGTGCTGCAAAAGGCAAATCGTTGAGCATAAGGCATGAGGCTCTCCATTTTGGGAGTTCACTGTGATTAGCCAGTTGTCCAAGTATGGTAGGACCTGTATTCTCTGGTAACACAGATGCGATGCTACTATCACAAAGCATTTTTTAAAGATTGTCAGGACCGACAATAGGCTGAACAGGTGTATTTTGTAATGGAAGGAATCCACATGGAAGCAAAGAAAGCACCAATGTGAAGGGTGGATGGATATGTGGGCATATGCATCCTTGAGATGCATCCTTCTGTATATAAGAGAGAATTGTGCTGAGGAAATTCATTTTTAATTTCTTTTGGAATACTTTTGTTAAGATGTCTCAGGTACAGAATAGGCCACAATCCCCCTGATTTCTTGGGGATGAGGAAATATCAGGAATAGAAGCCTTGTGAATGCTGGGATGCAGGATTTTGCTCTTATCACTTTTTGTTGGAGAAATGGTTGGACTTTCAGCTGGAGCTGCAGCAGATGAGACAGATCTGGTTGAAAGTCAAACAATGTGGAATGGATGGTGGCTGGGAGAAATGCAACAGTACCCAAACTGCACAATTTTGAGGATCCAGGTATCCTTAGTGATCTGATGCCACTCTTCCAGGAAGTGCTGGGTTTTTCTACCTTCTGAAAAAGAGGAGAACGGATTGCTCTGATGCATAAAAAAAACCCTCTAGGCCCGTGTTTAGTCTGGGCATGTTGTGTGATCTTTGGCTGACGGCAATATTTCTGTTGAGGCCTGGCCGGAAGTGGTGGCTAACACTGGGCAAGAAGGGGCAGCAGACAGTTCTGTTGAAAAGATTGGTAGGGCTGCCTATGAAAATATGATTGTTTTTATGTGTAGAAGGGATATCTCAACAAGGAGGGCTTCTCAGGAGTCATTGAGGGGGGTGTTCTTCCACATTTTGGTCCTTTAACTGTGTGACGTCCTGAGGTGTCTGAACAAAAACATGCCATACTGGGTCAGACCAAGGGTCCATCAAGCCCAGTATCTTGTTTCCAACCATGGCCAATGCAGGAACCAAGCTGCTTATCCAAGAATAAGCAGTGGATATCTGCATCTCCACCTTAATAATGGTGTATGGACTTTTCCTCAAGAACTTGTCCAATCTATTTTTAAATGAAGCTACACTAATAGCTTTCACCACATCCTCTGGCAATGAATTCCAGAGCTTAATTATGCTTGGAGTAAAAAAATATTTTCTCTTATTAGTTTTAAATGTATTACCTAGAAACTTCATTGTGTAACCCTTAATCTTTAAAATAGTAAACAAACGATTAACGTTTTCTTTTTCCATTCCATTCATTATTTTATAAACCTCTATCATATCTCCCCTCAGCCATCTCTTCTCCAAGCTGAAGAGTCCTAACCTCTTTAGCCTTTCCTCATATTCCCTTTTATCTATCTCCTTTATCATTTAGGTCGCCCTTCTCTGTACCTTTTCTAATTCTGCTATATCTTTTTTGAGATGTGGTTACCAGAACTGCACACAATACTTGTACCTGCACCCCAGAACATATGCGCATGTGCAAAGCTACATGTGAATAAATGCAATGCAATGCAAATATTTCAATGCAATGAATGTGCATACCCCTCCCATCCATCTTCAAAACATCTGTCTGAGCTTCTTGCTAAATGATTATCTTTTAAGCATGGGATGTCTGAGTTTTTCATGAAGTTCTTTGCAGATGCTGCTTGTCCAAAGCCATGCCATGCATTAAACCCCGATGGAGGCTGAGGAGGAATGTGAAATAAAATCAAACAAACAATTTGTTAACAAAATGGAGAAGGTAGCAGATGCCTTCTTCTGCATCCAGAAGTGATAGTATGTGCCCTCAAATAGACTGTATGAAAGTTTTCAGCATCTAAATGTAGTCATGGATATACTGTCCCATTTAGAATTTGTGGATAGATATGTGAACAGTTAGCAGGGAGCTTTGAAAAATCTTTTTGCCAAAGTTCTCTAAAAACTGTGTTCTTTTGCTTTTTTCATAGCAGATTGGTGAGGTAGTTGAATAATGCTGAATCCCAACAATTGTTGAACTTTGTATTTGAGATCCAGCTTCCAGTCATAAGAGTGCCTAAAATGGAAGTTTCCTACATTCTCATCAGAAGCATGGTGAGGATGTTGTGGACTGGAAGGGCCACTGGTTCATCAAGAGAATCCAAACCTGGAGACGACCAAGTAGTTCAGATTAGGGGTGTTTGTCTTTACAGGCAATCTGATTCCTTCAGCAGCAGACCTAGGACAGGTTGTATACAACTGAGTCAGCAAAACAGCCTGACAAAAGCTGAGGTCAGTGTGTCAATACCTTCAATAAAGTAGAATGCTTAGACATCTTAAATGACTTGGAATGCTTTGATAGATCTTTAATGAGACACATCGAGGAATCGAGTGCAGCATGATAATAGAAGCTTTCGGGACACTTCACAATGTACAGACATTTTTTCACTGTACATTGTAGTAGAGGCCTTGATATGCATTGAAGAAATGTAGGCTACTTGTGGCATCGAGTACATTAGTGCACTGTGCGTCGAGCACCTCAGTGCACCATTCAATAGGCACATTGATGCACCATGCATTGAGTGTATTAGAGTAGCATGACTGTTTTGACAGCAACGTTGCCAATGCACCGAGCTTCATGTGCTTATTCTTCTTCAAAGCAGGCTGCAATGGTTCAAACAAATGATTCTTCTTTGTCTTCGACACAGGGCAGCTGGCAGAATTCAACCCCATGGCTATGGCCTGAATAAATAAGGGAGTTATAAGGAGCTCCTGCTCATCTTTTCTCCTGTCAAGGCAGATGCTGCTGCACTGTGGGACAAGGATCTGCTGTGACTCCAGAGAGATTTATGCAGCTCCTCAATAAGAAGTGCCCTGGAAAGCTGCAAGGTATAGCAGTTCTTCTGGTCATGATCTGATCTGAGGCATCAGTAATACAGTTTGTGGCCATCTTGCCTGCATACTGTTGTAGACTTCTTCTTGCCTAACATGTGAGGAAAAGTCAATACTTTCTTCTCTTTTTTTATTTTATTTTTTAGGTAACTGTTCTGGGGTTGCAGGGTCATTGAAGCAACTTAGAAATAATTTTTAGATGTGAAAAATCACTGGAAAAAGATATTTAAAGAAAAAATATGAAGAGAAACAGAGTACACATCTATATTTAAGCTCGGACAAAAAAATACTGAAGAGGCTCATGAGGAAACTCCTGCACATGCTCAGTAGAGCTCAAAGCTCTAATAGATAGGAGAGAAGTTCATTCTGTGCCACTGGATGATGTAACCCACACATAATGACTAATTCATCCTACATATCGACAGAAAAACAGGTGAGAGGAGATATGCATCTTGGACAGATATCTGCACCAAAAGGCATATGAATTGAGACTTGAGGACCTAAAAATGTGTATCCTAGGGGACAGCAGAGATGGGGACTGTATGATACAGACTTTAAAATACCTTAAAGGTATTCAAATGTACAAGAAACACATAGTTTCCAATGGAATGCTCTCCTGGATGAGGAGATGAAGACAAAAAAGGGTGATGGAATTCAAAAGGGTATGGGATAAACACAGAGGAGACTTAATTGCAAAAGAATGGAAATGATACACAGGGGTAACCTCTGGTAATCTTCTGCAGTTGGAAACCTGCACAGAGCAGCAGTTACAACCCTAAACAATGGGGTAATCTGCATGCAGTGGCAGTTACAACCCTGGGCAACTTGCTGGACAAACTGGATGGGCCATTTTGGTCTTCATCTGATATCATTACTATGTTATTGTTCATTCACCCTCAAAATGGCAATAATTTCATGTTTCAATGAAACCTCCATTACACAAAATCCTAACATCATTAGCCTTCCAAGAAGGCTGATGTAACTAAAAAGAAAAGGTCATAGCTACAATCCTAATGGCAGGGGTACAATGGCATTGGGCTTCCAAAATAGCCGAGATAGCCTGCACAGTGCATTCATGATTATTTTATGTATTTATTTAGCATCCCGCTACCTCCATGCTTTGTTCTGCATGGATAACAGCATATAGCCCAGAAATGACAGTAGTGTGAACAAAGTTGCGAAGTCAGGTAAAAGACATGTGTGGTGTGGGGGGGTTGTGGCTGGCACTAGTTTTAATATGAGAATTTATATGCTTATCTACCCAAGTGTTATACATTTGAAGAGGAAGAAAACTTTGCAGATTGGATGGGCCAACTAGTCTTTATCTGCTTTCAATTATCATGTTACTATGTATTTACAGTCAATTGAGGGATTATTGTAGAAAATTGCTCAAAGTAAAGCTTTGCTTATGATATTTCAAGATTTAGAAATCAGACATTCCTATTTGACTAAAAAATGTAAGATTCCTTCTGCAAGAGCTGTATTACTCTATTTGGTTCCTTAAATGCATGCATTACTTCAATAATCAGTACTACTGTATAATGTAAATTATAGCCCTTTTCCTTTATTTTCCAAAAGTTTTTAAGCATAAGGCAGCCATATCTCCTGAAAAGTTAAGATTCATACCATTTAAGGGAAATTCCATTGCTATGAACAGTTTCTTGGTACTTATAATGTCTTTCCATATGGCTAAGATGGCAATTTTTTTTCTGTGTACACCGCATCAAGTAGATTAACTTTCACAAAAACAACTCCATTTCATTAACATTCCAGAATATGCAATATTATTTTAATAGTCCATGACCAACTCATGCAGTCCAAATTCTTCAAATAAACCCCAGACTAGTAACCAGGAACACAGCAGAAATAACCTCTCTTTTGTAAGCAAACAATTACAATGTAGGCTGGCTCAATGGAAAAGAAAAGACAGTCTCTCCATATAAAACATACCTTCATGTAATGACAGTCTACTGAGATTCCTGAAAGGTTTGAATACAAAAATGGATTTTTGGTGCTCAGAACCTGAATACAAATCTTAGGATTTGTATTCAGTTCTTCAATAAACACAGATTATTCAACTGAAAACTGTCAGGAACATGATAAAGCCTACAGAAAAGCTATTTATCAGTAATAGTTAAAAAGGAAGTGCAGGTATTTGCCTCTCTCCTACACTGCTACATTATCAGACACTACCTGCCCATTGGCTAGTGAAAAGCTTGAATAGAGGCTCCTCTAAAACAGAACTCTTTAATTTCTTTCATAAGCCAGCAGTGAACTATGATCTTCTTGCCCCCAGGAAACTCACTTTTCCAATATGATGAATGCTGCTGGCTATAATGGCCAGGAGATTCAATGGGGGGGGTTTCTGTATGGTTCTAAACTGGGTGGGGCTGGACAAATTTCTTGAAGAATTTAACTATAACTGACCATATGTCAAAGGTGTTGAGATATATGCCTGCTGGTGTCCACCACTGTTTAGTTTTACATGACTGTTGGATGTAAAAAAAAAAAAAAATATTATAGAAACAAGTTATTTTTTTAGTCATTTTTGGCAGAGCTCCATATATTTATTATTTATTTATTTATTTAACAATTTTATATACCGACCTTCATAGTAGATTACCATATCGGATCGGTTTACAGTTTAACAAAGGGAAAAAACTAGAGTAACAAATTCACGTAAACGAAAGATAACCAAAGCAGGAATAAGTCAAAGTTACAATCAACAGGGGGCGAGAACTTGGAAGCTTGCAACAAGCTGGAAAGAAGAAAAGGCCAGTAAAGTAATTTTACCGTAGAGTGTACAAGTTACAAACTTAAGAACGGTGCTTTAATCTGAAGTCTATATGCTTCCAGCTGGCTTCTAAACCCCTACACGATCCTATCAGGGAGTTGCTAATAAAGTGCAGGAACCCCAATAGGGCTTAGTACAGGGCCAGAGAGGTCAATTGTGGTCTATAGCATGCAACAGGAATTAAATTGGGCAGACTAGATGGGTTTTACAGTTCTTGTCTGCTGTCATATTCCATGTTTCTGTGTCATATTCTATGAATCACTGGAATATAAAAATGTTGCCCAATGGATTAACTTTTTCCTATTAGACAAATACATAGCAATGAGGAAAGAATCCTGTTTGCTCACTTAACAGCTTAAAGCCTGATATCCAAATAGAACTCAGCACCTGATTTAAGGCACCTTAAACTTGAGGCTCCTAAACTGAAGCACCTTATTTAGATGCCCAGCACTAGAAATCAGCATGTAATCCTAAATTTGTGCCCATGCTTTGGACACACCCCCTTTTAAAGTCACAGCCATCTGGAATAACCTCCCCGCAGATCTCAGGTTGGAACCTTGCCTCCTAACATTTAAGAAAAAACTTAAGACTTGGCTGTTCCGACAAGTCTTCCCGGATCCTTCGGATACACATTAGATGATCAACTTGTTCATGAACTATGGAACCGCGCTCCTCCTCTATTTACTGAATATACACTAGTATCTTCGCTTTTAATCTAACTAGCACTAGCCCGGACTCCATCATGACTCTCTTGTTCTTAAGTTACTGCCCTCCTCGGGCCTTTATCTTCCAGCTGTCCAAGCTTCCAAGTTTATAGTCCCTGTTTTAATGTAACTTCTGTTTCCTTTTGATTATAAAAAAAGTTGTTCCGTTCTGTTACAGTTCTCTATCCCCGTTCGATGTAAACCGATCTGATATGGTATTTAACCATAAAGGTCGGTATAGAAAAATGCTAAATAAAAAAAAAAAAAATATATATATATATATATATATATATATATATATATATATATATATTCCTTGTAATTTAAGAAGCCCATGAACATTTTTACATTCAGATGTTTAGGTGCCTAAGGCTTCTGAATATTGGGCTCCTAGCAATTAGTTATGGTTGTTTATGGTACAGTAATCTCTATATGCAATGAAAGCAAACATGTAGCAAAAGAAAATTATTAAAAGTGCAGGGTCAATTCTTTTCTTACATGTATATATTTTCATAGTTTCCATAAGTCTTTCAATATGCATATAAAAAAATCTTCAAAATAGTGATTTTCATTATATATCAAAGTATCTGCATAAATAAACTCATTGCAGTTCTTACTATTTAAGACAAAACGCAAAGCAGACTTTTTTCATTTTTGAAGGTCAAAACAATTTACAGACATGTATTCTAAAAATAAATGTATGGTCAAGTATTTTCACTGAAATTGCTGAAATATGCCCTGTCCTCTATACTGCAAAAAGGGTAAAATGCAAGCCTTTTAATCCTAAAACTCAGAACATGTAAATATCCATCCTCACTGCAGACTGATTGGAAAGAGCTAAAGTGATCAAAGTTTGGCTCTGAAAGTGTACATTTCTTCCCATTTTGCAGCAGTATTTTTCCCATACTGGTACATATTTATTCACTGGTACATATTTATTCACTGGAACAAGACTTAAGCATTGGCACTACTGCTTTTCTTTCATAACATTTATGATTTCACTCTGCCATGCATGTCATCACTAAATCCTCTTCCCTCTCTTTATTACAGAGAACTTCTACTTTGAATCATAATCCATGACACACTGGATGAGACTGTAAAAAAAAAAAAATCTCCAAATGAATTGTGGATCACAAATTTCAGTTCACTTACTAAAACTCTGATATCCTCCATTAAGAATTAATAAGAATAAGTTGTCTTTGACTCCTTTCCCTGGCATTCTCCACATATAGGCGCGCCTATTTTGCATAGGCCGCCGGCACGTGTAAAGCCCCGGGACGCGCGTAAGTCCTGGGGCTTTCGAAAAGGGGCGGAAGGGGGCGTGTCTGGGGCGTTCCCGAAACGATGCGGTGTTTGGGGGGCGTGCCGCGGCATTTCGGGGGTGGGCCCGGGGGCATGGCGCCGGCCCGGGGGCGTGGGCGAGGCCTCCGGACCAGCCCCCGGGACCGGAGGACGGAGCGAGCTGCTGGCTGACGCGCGCAAAGTTAGGGGGGGTGGGTTAGGGAGGGGAAGGTGGGGGGAGGGCGAAGGAAAGTTCCCTCCGAGGCCGCTCCGAAATCGGAGCGGCCTCGGAGGGAACTGGGAGCGCGCGCTGGGCTCGGCGCGCGCAGGTTGCACAAATGTGCACACCCTTGCACGCGCCAACCCCGGATTTTATAAGATACGCGCGTATCTTATAAAATCCAGCGTACTTTTGTTCGCGCCTGGTACGTGAACAAAAGTACGCAATCGCGTATTTTTTAAAGATCTACCCCATATAATTTAGTAGGTCCAAAAGGCCTGCTACTGGATAAGTATCCCATACAATCTTGCAGAAACTATTAATTTCAAATCTTAAACAAAGCTCCAAATGAAATAATAAATAAGCAAGCAAGCAAGCAAGCAAATAAATAAATAAATAGATAGATAGTTACATATGGATTACTAGCTTCAAGGTTCATAGAATACTGACTTCGAGGTTCATAGATCATGATCACTAATTCTATATTAGATTATGTTTATTTCTACTGTATGGCAGTTATGCATTTTATAAATATGCTAAATTTAGGGAACAGAGAGAGCAATGTTCAAAGCCTGAGTAAAAAGTGATTTATTCAAATAAATTGTCTGAACACTGCCCTCAGTCTGGTTAAAGATATATGTGGGGTTCCATAGCTTGTGCACTTTTAGCCAATCAGACTGGAGGCATTCTTGGGCCGAATTCTGGACAACACATAGACTGTATTTTCAAATCTATGTCGTTATTTTCAACAATAATTTTACCTGCACAAAAAGCATTTGCAACAGTCTGAGTACTTTGTACCCATGCAATTTTTGAAGGGAAAATATACAGTACTTTCCCTTTGAAAATAACGTAGCATCTAGGTGTGGATGGGTGACCCCATGACTATGAGTTCCAGCTAATCACTGATAGCAGAAGCCCATAGAATCATATCACTGATGTGCTGGCCTAAAAGAATTTCAGCTACCAGGATTCATCAAACTATCGCATGCAATAAAAAGAGGGGCGTGTTTTATGGTAATAGCTTATTTATCACAAAGTGCGCTATCTTAGCGCTTCGCATAGGTATTACCACAGAGTGCAAAAATTGTTTTGCACTTTGCGGTAAGTGGCACAATTATTGTAATTCCTACCTACAACTACTGGGGGGAAGGGGGGGAAGAGAGAGAAAATACCTAGCTATGAGGTCCACCTAGTTACTCGAAGTGAGGTTTAGGTATTAGTGTAGGGGTTAGGGGCAACTTTGACATTCAGAGAGAGACGTACGAACAGAATAGTACATTCTTGTGAAGATTTGAGGTCCTTCGGAGTGAGAAAACTCAACCAAAGATGAGATTTGTACAATGTTCTCTCAATCTAGCTTGATGGAATCTCTACCTGGGTAACGCCATCAAGCTAGGTTGAGAGAACATTGTACAAATCTCATCTTTGGTTGAGTTTCCTCACTCCGAAGGACATCAAATCTTCACAAGAGTGTACTATTCTGTTCGTACGTCTCTCTCTGAATGTCTAAGTGGCCCCTAACCCCTACACTAATACCTAAACCTCACCTCGAGTAACTAGGTGGACCTCATAGTTAGTCTCTCTCCCTCTCTTCCCCCCCCCCCCCAGTGGTTGTAGGTAGGAATTACAACAATTGTGAACGTTATCGCACTCTGCGGTAATACCTATGCGAAGCGCTAAAATAGCACACTTTGCGATAAATAAGCTATTACCATAAAACATACCCCTCTTTCTATCGCATGCGATATTGATGAATCCTGGCCTAAATGTATTTTAAGTTTAAAATTCAGTTTTCTAATAAGGCAGTGGCCCTTATAATGTGCAAACATCTCAGTTTTGTTAGAAACCTTTAAGAAGTAAATTAAGATCACTGCACTCACCTTCTCAGGTACCTGCAATGTTATTTAAGTGAAAGATGAACTGGTTCAAAGCTTCCTATGGTCTCAATGAAAGAAAATATTTACAGCAAAAAAGGGCAGAGCAAACACTCAAGCACTTACACTGTTTTCACAGATACCTCTAATTCGATAGTGAATGCTCATTCACTCTAGATTCACTACTATTTATGTTCAGAAGAGGAAGACTGGAAGTTCCACATGAATCCTAGAATAACTAATCCTATTCATAAGAACATAAGAACATGCCATACTGGGTCAGACCAAGGGTCCATCAAGCCCAACATCCTGTTTCCAACAGTGGCCAATCCAGGCTACAAGTACCTGGCAAGTATCCGTACCACGATACCCTTATGTGTCAGTCTGTGAGCAAGCATGATCACAAGGGAAGAGGGCATCAAAAACAAGCCAGGGCACCATTTTATGTAGCCCTTTGTGTGTATATTTGTATTTATAGAGTAGATGGGTAGCAGGTCCCTTCTCTTTCATTATATCCCTTTGCCTTCAGCTCAAGATACCTAACAGTGAATGTGTGCTGTCTTTGGACATTATCACTTAAATGTGGGTGTATGTTAGCACATACAGTGCTGTAAAACTGGTCTGTATGCACATATGGAAAACAGAATAACTGTATAAATAACATTTATTTCTAGACTTCTGTAATCCATTAATGCAGCATTTTGTTAGCCATAAACATATCTTGCACAACTAATGTAGCTGGAGACACTTCTAAGATAAATATCAAGGATATCAAAAGGGAAACTGAAAAAAAAATTTAAACTAGTACTTTCAATTATATTTGGAATGCTGATCTACACAAATATGAAATAATTTTTTACTAATTACCTAAATCCTGTTTTAAAGCCTGTATCACCAAGGCTTTGCTCCTATTTTGTGTATATAAAAAATATCCTCAATAAATCAAGCCCTTCGAGCACAACACAATACTGTTTTCAGAAAGTAAAGTGTAAGCATCTTACAAAAATAAACTTAAAGTGCATTTGGTAGAAGGCTATTTGAATGCAAACAAGTTTCATAGGCCAGGAGTGAGTATGACTACACTGCAAAGACAAACCCACTCAGTCTCCTCAGAGGTTCATCTTAGCGGACTTTCTTTTCTTTAGGATTGCCAGAAGCAATCGTACTGAGGAAGCAAAGGGAAAAAAGCCAAGAAGACTTCAGTTGGATTTGTTCCAACAGCCAACTGACAGTGATGGGTAACTCTGGATCTGATTTATCAAAAGCCTTTTCTGTAGACTCAGAATAGGAGGAAACCCATGATGTATCAATCTTTGTTTCCTGCAGCTATTCAACTGTGTACAGTGTTTGCAATTTTTAAATCTCTAAGGTACCAAAAAGATCAGCCTATATTTGTTTACTGTTCTTAGTTATGTATAGCAGTGTTTCCCAACCTTTTTTGTTTCATGGCACATCTAGCACAGCATTCATTTTGTTTGGCACACCAACCTCTTCCTCTTTCCTTCCCTCATTCTCCATCCCATTGGCATCACATCACTTTCTCCCTCCCCCATCCCCTGGCACATCACCTTCTCCCTTTCCCCACCATCATAATCACCCCCGTCCCCTGCCATCATCATCTTCTTCCCTTCCCTCTCCACAATCCCCTGGCATCATCATCACTTTCTCTAGCCCTCATTCTCTTCCCCCCCCCCCCACCTCCTGGCATCATCATCATCATCTTCCCTCTCCTACATCTCTTCCCCTCCCCTCACATTATCATCACATCCCTCTCCTCCTACCCCGCCATCATCATCATCCTCCTCCATCTCCCTCCACCACCCTCTGGAATTAACATCCCCTTCTCTTTCCACCCCTGGCATTATCATCATTAGCATCTTCCCTTTTCTTCAACCTCTCTCCCCCACTCCCTGGCATCATCATCACATTCCCTCTCTCTCTCCCCATCTCTTCTCCTCACCCCTGGCATCATTACCTTCCCTTTCCCTTTTACCCCTCTTTCTCACTCCCTGGAATCATCAGCTTCTCTCACCCTCCCTAACTTCTCCACCTCCCCCGCTATCATCATCATCATGCTTTTCCCCTCAACCCCTCTCTCCCATTTCCTGCCATCCCCTTCCCTTTCTCTCCATCTCTCTCCTCCACCCCTAAGCATCATCATCATCTTCCCTATCCCTCACCCCCTGGCATCATCACCTTCCCTCTCCACTCCTCCACCCCATGGTATCCCCATGCAGATGATATCAGCAGGGGTTGGAGCCCAAAGACTCAGTTGACAGCTGTGCTGGCAGCTGTTTAGAAGAGTCATGCAGAGGTAACCAGTCCTTTCCCAAAATGGTGGATGGAACAGACAGCAAGGCAGTTCCATGGGTGACATCTTGAGGGCAGCAGTTAGTGCTGTTGCAGCAACAGCCACCAGCTTTTGCCCCCCCCCCCCCACGAAGATAATGTCAATGGGGGGGGGGGGAATGCCAAGGGTGCTTGGACCTATAAGCCGAAAACACTTCTGGATTCAGCTCCTAATACCATTCAAGAAGTACTGAGCCAGGGCAGATATATGGCGATCTGCCCTCCAAATTATTTCATTGGGAATGCCGACCACCATCTTGCTTATGACCCATTTCTGAATCATTCTGCAGTGCTTAAAAAACATAATGTTACTCTAATACTTATCAATGTTCAATCTGTTAAGAAGAAATTTAATGTTATTTAAGATTTAGTCTCTGATCAAAAAACAGCCTTTGTTTGCCTTACTGAAACTTGGTTGTTATTGAAGATAATGTCATGCTTAATCAAATCTGTCCCCCTGGATATCATATAGTCTCACTACCAAGGAGAGGTTGAAGTGGTGGGCTGGCTGTAATCTTTAAAGACTCTTTTCAGATTTCCACTGAAAATCTAAGTGACAACTCCTTTCTTGAAATCATGGTTCTAGGTACAAACTGTTTGAATCTGTGTGTTGCTTTTTGTCTTCCCAATTCTCTACAGATCAACTCTTCATCTTTTTTTGAGCAATTGCTTTGTTCTAAAGTTAACAAACAAAATGATTGTCCTGGGTGACTTTAACCTGCATGTTACTGTTGATCTTCTTTCAGCAACATGCTCTTCTTTTTGCATATCATGGAAGCCTTAGGCTGGTGCCAAATTGTTTCCTTTCCTACTCATGTTAGGACATGCACTTGACTTAATTTGTGTTAACTCTTCCACTATGACAGTCACTCCTCCTTAACTGTTTTGTCTTCCTGTCCCATGGTCTGACCGTGTTTTGATTTCTTGTGTTTGTCTTTTTTTCTAAGCAGTCCCTTATGCATTCTTCATCAACTGAGTTTATTTCTAAAAGAGATTGGATTGATCAAAATCAATGCTCTGAAAAAATTGTTTCATTGCTTCCTACCTTTCAGTTCTCAGATGTTGACTCTGCTATCAATAGTTGGAATTCTATAGTATCTGAAGTATTAGATGACATTGCTCCTGTCAAGGTTGTTCCATATATTCAACATTGAGATAGGCAATGGATCACGCCTCTAATTAGAGACAAACAATGTCAATTACACTGCGCTGAGCAAGCTTGATGCAAATACCCTTCAAACTCTCATTTGATTCTATATTGAACTATAATGCTAGATTTGATTATAAAAGTTTGATATCATCATCTAAAAGAGTATTTTTCCAAACAAATTTGTCAAATTGGCTTCAACCCTAAGGTTCTGTTTGGGATCGCCAAGAAATTATCTATTCATTCTGTGACCTCTAAGATAGATAGTAATGCCTCCATTTCTCTTAAGTCCTGTCATGAGTTTAGGGATTTCCTTAAATCTAAGGTACAAGTCCTGGTTGCCAATTGTTAGTCAGCCCCCTCTCCTTGCACTGCTCCTGTAGATGTACACATGCCTTTATGGTCTGAATCTGATTCAACCTCTGCCTTTGAAATTGGCCAGGTCATTTCTAAACTTAACCCTTCTTATTGTGCTTTAAACATCTGCAGTGTATCCATACTGAAGTGTTCTAGAGACTTCATTTCTCCCATCCTCTCCAAGACTGTCAATCTTTCTTTAAGCAAAGGAATTGTACCACCAAGCCTCAAACAATCTATTAGACAGCTATTAAAAAAAAATACAGGTTTAGATGCTTCTATGCCTATGAACTATAAACCCATTTCTTCCTTACTGTTTCTTACTAAATGTTTAGAGAGTACTTTACTGAAACAATTAAATGCCTTTGTTGAGGAACCTCAGATCCTTAACCCACTGCAGTTTGGCTTTAGGAAAACTCTTAATACTGAGACTTTACTGGTCTCTCTCCTTGACCACATCAGACATGGGCTTGATCACAGACACTCATATATCCTGGTTATGTTAGATATCTCCTCAGCATTCGATACTATCAACCATGACATATTCTATCTCCCTTAAAGAACCCAGAATTTCTGGCCAAGTTCTGTCTTGGTTTACTTCTTATTTATTAAATCAATTCTCCAAGATTAGATTAGCAAGACAATGTTCTACTTGGTTTGCTAACATTATTGGAGTTCCTCAAGGCTCTGCTTTATTGTCTTTGTTATTCAACATCTACTTGGCCCCAATCTGCAAAATCCTGTCAAAGTTATGCGACGGATACAGAATCTATGCAGACAATATACATTCTTTATTAAGTTGAGTCCCACGTGGTTCGAGGCAGTCAGTGGCATTGGTATTAGGGATGTGAATCGTTTTAGGACAATTAAAATTATCGTCCGATAATTTTAATATCGTCTTAAACCGTTATGGAACACAATACAATACAGATTCTAACGATTTATCGTTATAAATCGTTAGAATCGTGAGCCGGCACACTAAAACCCCCTAAAACCCACCCCCAACCCTTTAAATTAAATCCCCCACCCTCCCGAACCCCCCCCCCCAATAACTTAAATAACCTGCGGGTCCAGCAGCGGTCCGGAACGGCAGCGGTCCGGAACGGGCTCCTGCTCCTGAATCTTGTCGTCTTCAGCCGGCGCCATTTTCCAAAATGGCGCCGAAAAATGGCGGCGGCCATAGACGAAAAAGATTGGACGGCAGGAGGTCCTTCCGGACCCCCGCTGGACTTTTGGCAAGTCTCGTGGGGGTCAGGAGGCCCCCCACAAGCTGGCCAAAAGTTCCTGGAGGTCCAGCGGGGGTCAGGGAGCGATTTCCCGCCGCGAATCGTTTTCGTACGGAAAATGGCGCCGGCAGGAGATCGACTGCAGGAGGTCGTTCAGCGAGGATTCCGGCGCCTCGCTGAACGACCTCCTGCAGTCGATCTCCTGCCGGCGCCATTTTCCGTACGGAAAATGGCGCCGGCCATACGCGTATGGCCGGCGCCATTTTCCGTACGAAAACGATTCGCGGCGGGAAATCGCTCCCTGACCCCCGCTGGACCTCCAGGAACTTTTGGCCAGCTTGTGGGGGGCCTCCTGACCCCCACGAGACTTGCCAAAAGTCCAGCGGGGGTCCGGAAGGACCTCCTGCCGTCCAATCTTTTTCGTCTATGGCCGCCGCCATTTTTCGGCGCCATTTTGGAAAATGGCGCCGGCTGAAGACGACAAGATTCAGGAGCAGGAGCCCGTTCCGGACCGCCGCTGGACCCGCAGGTTATTTAAGTTATTGGGGGGGGGGGTTCGGGAGGGTGGGGGATTTAATTTAAAGGGTCGGGGGTGGGTTTTAGGGGGTTTTAATGTGCCGGTTTTTCGATTTTTCGATTTTTAACGATTTTTCACGATATTTTACCCCCCCAAACGGCAACAATACGATTCCCTCCCCCTCCCAGCCGAAATCGATCGTTAAGACGATCGAGGACACGATTCACATCCCTAATTGGTATCTGCCTGTCAGCTATTAAAACATGGTACAACATAATAAACTTTCCTTAAATCTCTTCAAGACTGAATTTTTGAGTATAAAGCATTCTAATAGTGTTGTTGTCCGTGCTAGTCTAGTCCTAAACAATCAATTTTCTATCTTGCCTCCCGTCAAAAGCTTGGGTGTATGGCTAAATTCAAACTTGTCATTCCATCAACGCATTAAGGGGTGTGCGCGCATCCATGTGCATGCACTACCCGGCGTGCATGCATGGACATACGATTTTATAACATGCAAGCACCGGGTAGCACATTTGTGCAACCTGCGCGCACTGACGCCTGCGGCCTTCCGCGGTTCCCTACCCCCATACTAACCTTCCTACCCCTTCCCCTAACCCTATCCTAACCCCCCCCCCCCCCCCCCCCCCCCCAAATCCTTGTCTTACCATTTGCTCCTGCCTCGGGGCAGGAGCAAGTTGCACGCGCCGGCACTCTGTTGATATGCGATCAACCGGCACAGCCCCGCCCCTTTCCCAAGGCCGCGGGACTTACACGCATCCCGGGGATTTACGCACATGGCCGGGCCTTTGAAAATTGGCCGGGCGCATGTAAATCTCCGGGATTTACACGCATAAAGTTTTAAAAATTTACCCCTAAGAGTGTAATAAAAATGTTTTTTTTTTCAAATTGAGAGTACTGCATGCATGGTTTACCAATCAACGAGAAGCCTTAGTTCTCAGGAAAGGGGCCTTCTTGAGGTGCTTTCAATAAAAACAGCTAGATTAGCATCCACAAGAGACTGTGCATTCTCTGCTTCCACCCCTATATTATGGAATTCAATAACCGCATCCTTGAGGCTTGAATAATGTCCAAAGAAATTTAAAGCAGCTCTGAAATTATTCTTGCTGAATCAAGCATTCAATTAAGTACAGCCTGCATACATTCAATAGGTTCCATTCCTATGCTATTTAGCTGCGGCAAGTACTCAGGCAGAGTCTAACAGACCTACAGGCTTTCATGAGCTGCCAAACAATTCTTTTGTTTTAGGCTGTTAATGATTGTCAATTTCTGATTCTGATTGTTGTTTTATGTTCATAATTTTATGTTAATTTTGTTAATTATTATGTATGTTACTATGTAAATCGCTTAGAGCTTACGCACAAAGAGATTAAGAAATTTTAATAAACAAACAAACAAACAAGTCTGGAAGCAGGCTTACCCAGTGCTGCTTCTTCTACCTTTGCCAACTTCCCTTTGCAATCTGAACTGCACGGGGCCAGCAAGTCTCAAAAGCCTACAGAGCCCCATGTAGTTTCCATTGCAGAGAGCCAGCAGAAGGAAAGCAGGAGCAGCTGCCGATAAGCACTGTTCTCTTATGCCCCTACTGGTAGGAGGACATCCTGCAGGCCCAGAAGAGAAGCAAAATAAAGATTGCAGCCACGGCACGCTGATGTATAGTTTCACATCATGATACTTCAAGGTTAGAGGGAATATAAACATTACTTCTCAAATAACAAACCAATGGTGTAATAAAGTTTTAATATGATGTCAGTGCAATCAGAGTGATCTGATACTGCCAAACTGACTATATTTCACTTGACCTCGCTTTGTTCTTCATACTGAAAACATTTTGGGCCCAATTCATCAAGGTCTTTTCCCATAGACACAGAATGGGAGAAAAGCTTTAGTGAATCAAAGCCTTAGTAACCTAAAGTTTGACTTCCCTCCATAATGATAGGAGAGAGAGAGAGAGAGAGAGAACTCTGTTCATCTTTAAAAAGAAAAAAAGTTCAGCTGAAAGAAAATTAATAAGGTAGTGGGGTAGAGATGATACTGCCTTATCAGAGAAAGGCTGATAACTTAAATTATCCTGAGAAAGGGACATTAGTAGTTGTGAAAGCTTACATCAGCTTACATCAATGAACATTTGCTAGTATTACAAAAGAATCATCTCTGCCAAGTACACCTTTTGAAGTGGTTTTTAATCATTTCTCATCATCAGGATTTAAAGCTTGGGTTCCAGTTTATGGTACGATTCATATCAGACACTGAGTCTGATCAATATTGGGAGAGTTTATGCTATAACATCACTTGAAGATGTTTGAATATTAGTTACTTAGATTAGCTTTCCATTCGCTGCAGTTTTTATGAATACTTACAAAGATAATATCCAATCAAAATGAAACCAGACAACTTTCTTGGGTTTAAAATTATAGAAATACTATTGTTTTTAATCAGAATTATTCACACTAAACAGTGGATCTCCTCTTCATTTTCTGAGGTAGAAATATATTTTGAATATAATTGTTACTTTAATATTAACATATCTGAGAAGAATATTACAGTTCCCACCATAGCAAATTACCCATGCTCTTTTTACATGTTATGAGGATCACTTACTTGGTAGGATGCAGAACATGAATTTTTACCATCACAGAAAACTCTCTCTCATCGCTACCATGTCTGTCTCTGCTGTTCCTCCCCACAATCATTGCAACTATTTCCCTCTCAATACAGTAATCATCCTTAGGCCATCTTCAGAAATGCTCTATGAAACAGTCTCCTGTAAAACCCAATGACAGTAACCTATCATCAGATGCTAACAGGACCAGATTTCCCATTAGACACGTGCCTAAGGGCACTTGTGCTATGCAGGGTGCCATGGGTTAAAACTGAGTAGGGCCGCCTATTTTTAAAATGATAAACAAATTGACAATAATACTAAATGGGAATCTGCAGTAAAGTTTGGAGTAGGAGCTGAGTGTTGACATCATGTCAGCATGATCCCCACCCTGACTCAGAACAATCCTCTCCCCTTTTCTCTTGCCAGCAGGAGGAAGTGCTGATAATTCTGTTTCAAGGGACATATGAGATGTTAATCTACCTTAGAGCTAAGTGGGCCATTTCTAAGATATGTATCCTGAACCTGAGCCTTCTATCTACAACTGAAAAGCATGCAGATACTGCACTTCTAGATTATCTTACACAGAACAGTATCCAGATATTAACCTTATCAACAAACATGTAGCTCAACATGCCAAATCTAGAACAGTTAGGGAGGATTTGCTCTGAAGTCATCATATGTTTTTTCCAAAATTCATCCCACATAGTGGTGAAAAATCTTCAGAGGGATAGCTGTGTTAGTCTGATGTAGCAAAAAAGACAGGAGTCAAGTGGCACCTTTTAGACTAATTTATTAAAGCATGAGCTTTCAAGAACAGAGTCCACTTTGTCAGATGCATGAAAAAGTGAACTCTGTCCTAGAAAGCTTATGCTTTAATACATTAGACAGTCTATAAGGTGCCACTCAAATCCTGTCTTTTTTTCATCCCACAAAGTTTATTATGATCAGAGAACACTCAAGTACTCAGCCTGCAATAACACACACACACACACACACACACACACACACACACACACACACGTACAAGACTGCAATGCAAGTATTGGGCTAAACTATTTTTTTCCCTGTGGAAATACAATACTAGAATGGTTATAAAAACAAGCAGCTAAAAAGAGTTGAAGCATGACTTCTGGTTTTCAGATTTAACTAAACAAAAAAAAAAGCAATTTAAGTCTATACAAAGTGAAGATAATGGACCCTATTTTGAAAAGAAATCTGTAACAGCAGAAGAATGCACGAAATGCTTTTGAAAATAGGGCCTGGGATACAAAGCATGGAAAAGAGGTATATGCATATTGTTCTGGCATACTAACCAAATGTATTTTGATTTGAAATGGAAATTTCTGGTTGTAAAATTGTTTCCAACCTTTAACACTTATTAATCAAAGAACTTATACAGGACATATATGCACATACATTGTTCTATTATGCAAAATAGGTGCTTTACATTGGTCTCCTCTCTTTAAGCAAGGACACATCTTAAGATTAATTACTAATCAGTGAAAAAAAAATCACTGGATTTAAATTTTGTTATACCACTTAAATCCTGAAAAGGATACAAATATGAAACTTATATAAAAAGTGCAATTTCTTATTAAGATTTATGTTTAGATTTAAAAAAAAAAAAAGCTGTTTTCAGAGATAAACAAAAGTTATTCTTTTCTGTTGCTAGACCAATGGCTTGAATAAGATTAAGCAAAACATACTTGGCTCCTCTCAGATGTACAGACACATTCCAATTTCACTTGGCAAAATGGCTTTTATGCAAATAAATGCAGCATTGAATTCTGACCTCTTTCACCATACTACTGGGACAATGACAGTTTAATAATTGGAACTACATATATCTTGGATATTTGATTTTAAAATTAGAACGCTGGTACAGAACGATGGAAACGAATATAATGGCAGTCTAGGTTAATTCCAAACCAATCAAAGTATCATTTTATATTGAATAAAACTATCATAAAAATACAGTGGCTTGTACCACTGAACCATTTTGACTTCTGTCCCTTGTTTTTGCTCCCAAATTTCTTATCAGTAGCATGTGGTGCTATCATCCACAGCATGGATAATGAGAAAAACTGAACAATGTTCCTTAGGGGAATGCTGCACTTAGAGGTATCCAAGAACCAGGACCCACTTGTCATGGCAGACAAGAAATGCATTCACTGAGAAGCCTGCCCCCCCCCCCCCCCCTCCAAAGCAGCAGATTAAACATCCAAATATGCATGCAACATTAGAGAATCTAGACAGGCTATGTTCTGTTTCAGAATATGTTCAGTATGAGAAAGAGCTGGTATTAAGCAAAGCACTAGTTCTGGCTTTGAACTGGAAAAACAGTAGACACCACATTTTAAGGAAAAATAACCCAGGAGTATCTAGACTCAGCTGCAGAACAGGTTCTGCAGAGTGTTTGCATTTTCCTGCATAGGTTGCTAACTGGCAATAGCAACCAGCTGACCATGAAAAATTCTTGGCCCTAAGTGACCCAGGAATACACCATAAATCTACCCTGTAAAACATACTAAAAGCCTTGCTTGTTCTATTATTTCACTAAGTGTTGTTTTACATTTGCAATTACTGTATTTCATTTTATTGAGCACTTTCCAAACTGACTCATGCTCACTAGTGGACAAGACAAAGCTGCAATGTGTTCTTGTTTTAAAGTAAGTTTTAATGCTCTTGAAGCACCCCTGTTCTTTTTATGGGCCATGAATTTAGACAGACAGTAATACTGCTTTGAGAAGCCTATTTGGGGGGGGGGGGGGGGGGGAGTATGGCTATGGGAGTAAGGGGGATGGAGAAGACATAAGAAATAGCAAGCTAAAGCTCTACAATAGGCATAATAATTAAAAAACATCAACTTGTATACTATGCCTTTAGTTCATAAGTGTGTATTCTTGAGGGTAAAATGATCAAAATGCTGTTCTCATTAAGTCATATTTAATATTCATTCTTTACAAAAATATAAGCCTCCCTCAATCTTTGCCTGCATTTATAAAATAGTAAATACAGCATCATTACACTGGAACTAAATCAGACAGACATGGCTCAGAATAGTGGCATGTTTGTCAAAATCTGAAGATACAGAGCTGAGGTAAATAAGGGAAAATATTCAGCGCCCCCTGGTTTAGGATTTTCTACATTCCACAAAACTCCACCATGAGCAATAAGGCAAGTATTTTAATGCTCAAGGATATTGCAAAATAACATTTCTATGTATTTTTTATGGTTCAAAGTAAAAATAAAATGACCATAAAATGAATACAGCTTTGTTTGTTTCTTGAATTATAGTTAGAAATAGACATAAGAGGTATTCTGTTTTGTAAGCCCATAGCCCATATGGAAAGGTCATCAATACTTTGTTCTTCTGGGTCCTCTGCCAAAATCGCATATCCCCCATGCCTTCTACTTTAAAACATAAAAGCAGAGGTGTTGTTCTGGTCAAATAAAGAAATCATTTTTACTAGCACTCGTCTACTGTTAAAACTGCACAAATTCTGCCAAAGACATTACCAGACCATCTGTAAAACAGATTTTCATTAAAATTGATCAGTGTAAGGTTAAGCAGCTAGGCAGATGATGCTTCTCAGCTAACCTTTAACCTTCAACCTTTTGAGACTGGAATTAGACTACTCTTCTGTTTTGTGCTACACTTAGTGCCTAGGAATGCGTGAGGAGCAATGTGATCTTCTGAGACTGAACGGATAATTCACAGGAGTAATAGTGTTATGAATCAATATGTTGTCAATGAAGAGAAAAGCAAAGTAGTTTCCACACACCTGAGTATTTGTCTCTGCTAACTGCTGCTTGTCAACTTCCAGTAAGCTCTAAACAATCAGATACATAAAAAAATGGGAAATAAATACTTCATAAAAGTGACGTTTTCATGTATAACATCCTGTCATTGAGATTGCCTCTGGCTTAAGGAGTGAGTTCTTTTATTTTCTAAATTAAAGGAATGTAGTTTTTTTAGGCTACTTAAATATATAAAAATAAAGGACAATAAACAAGTTGCAGGTGATGTCTTTATTAAAAACATTTTATATATTTAATAAGTTTTTAAACAGAAGCAATTAAATTGCTCGAAAACCTACACAAATATCCTTATTTACAAAGGATTTTTTCCAGGGTTCATCACTGTAAGAACCCCTTAGTAGATTGCGCTAAAAATAATTAATGCTGCAATTAATATATGCAGAATTTGAAAATGTCATGTATTATGAAGGAAAAACACTATTTGTGCATGCATTGTGAATCAGCTTTATGGTTCACTGAATTACAAAAATAGTACCCTAGCACTTAAATCTAAATACGTTCCACAGTAACAACAAAAACCAACAAAATCACTATTTTAGCTGAGCTTTCTGAACCTGCAAAAAGTACAACTTCCTTTTCCTCCTACAGAATGGAAATACTCTTTGTTGCTATGGAGCCTTTTCTATTTACTTGCTGAAGTGCTGAATACCTCCTGATAGATGCGGCCAAAGGATTCCCAACTCTTCTGTGGTTTAAATTTTCTAATACTGAGCTTCAGCATTCCAAATGTAAGTCTTTTAGACTTTCATTTAGCCCAAGCTGAGTTCACTCAGGGTAAGACTGCCTTTGTTCTGGTTCATTGTAGTCAAATTACCAACACTGCTTGGAACAATACAATTCTGGAACACCTTTTTAAAAATATATATTATATAATTTAAGGGGAAAAGCAGAAAAGCAAAGATTTAACATCAATTTCTTAACATGGCAACTCTGAAGCTGATATTTGGATATGGATTAAAACTTTACAGTTTTGGCTACAATGCTAAATTTGGAACAAATCAAACCCCAGCAAAAAACAAATGTCCTTCAGTTCAATAAATAAACAAACATAAAGTACAAAGAGGACCATCATATTAATACAACTGTTACTGGAACAACAGCTTAATGAATTCTAGAAAGACAAATAAGTTTGAAGTACTACAAATGTTTAACTCCACAATTCCATTTACTCATGTTGTCAGCTATACACAAAGAACATTAAATATTAGAGGATCTTCCAGAATGTAAATACACTCTAAATGTTTTAGATGACATCCCTTGGGTATGTACCCAGTATTGACACAGAAAAAATTAATTTATGTCTCCTAAAAGTTTTTCATACAACAAATACCAATAAAAAGATTACAATTAAAACTAGTATGAGCTGATTTTTCAAAACTTGGTAAGACTGAAACCTCAATAAATCTGCCATTCAACAAATATGCAAAGTTATAGTGCAGCTTTATGACTTTTCACACTGGCTGGATAGAGACAGGACTGAGCAATTAGCATCTAACAACCATGTTGAATAATTCAGCACCATATTTTACCCATTGAAGTTACTCTTAACTAAGGATCTTTGCCAAAGGCAAAAGATGGGAGATAAACCTGAGTGAATAAGGCCCTTGGTGTATTATTACAAGTATTATTGTCTGTGCCATCAACTACCATGTTATTATATCCATTATACTATAAATCTGAATACAGAGTTTTTACTTTGAATGTGCTGATTCAGAACTACCACTTAAAATAAAGAACTAGCAAAAATAAACAACTGTTTGCAGAATTTAGACAAATCAAGCTATGATTAAATACTTTCAGCCAAGCTAGAAAATACTTTGGATTTTTTTTTTTAAATACCTTTCCTTGCTCAAAATGTTAATTTATTTAAAGAAGTGGGAGGGCTAACTACCAGTTAGCTCCTAGTAGTTTAGTTATTACTGATTTCAAATATAAATCAATAGCTCTAACAATGGATTTCTAATTGAGTCTGGGACAAGATACAGTGACTAATGGTTCTTAATATTTTCTGAATTCTTAATATCCTCTAGACAAAAGAAGTTTTTAATAAGTTACAAAGTTATTTATCATGGAAATTAATGTTACATTTTATGGAAGAACCAAGACAATCAAGCCAATCCAGTAAATACAGAGCAGACAATAAATTACCTAGTAATTAGTGTTTAGAAAAAAAGTCATGATAAGTTCTGTAATGTATAGTTTTCCTCATTCCCACATATTCATTACATCTGTATAGTCTTTTCCATAAAAGATAACAATATATTTGCTGTTCCGTGAACACATTTATCTACACCACACCCTTAAATGCTTATGGAAAGTAATTACTAGCTAGAAGATAGGCAGACAAAAGGATAA